>NC_061509.1:196804742-196816330 GCF_022539505.1 Lolium rigidum
GTTTTGACAGATTCTGCCTTTTATTTCGCATTGCCTCTTTTGCTATGTTGGATGAATTTCTTTGATCCATTAATGTCCAGTAGCTTTATGCAATGTCCAGAAGTGTTAAGAATGATTGTGTCACCTCTTAACATGTTAATTTTTATTGTGCACTAACCCTCTAATGAGTTGTTTCGAGTTTGGTGTGGAGGAAGTTTTCAAGGATCAAGAGAGGAGTATGATGCAATATGATCAAGGAGAGTGAAAGCTCTAAGCTTGGGGATGCCCCGGTGGTTCACCCCTGCATATTTCAAGAAGACTCAAGCATCTAAGCTTGGGGATGCCCAAGGCATCCCCTTCTTCATCGACAACATTATCAGGTTCCTCCCCTAAACTATATTTTTATTCCGTCACATCTTATGCACTTTGCTTGGAGCGTCGGTTTGTTTTTGTTTTTTGTTTTGTTTGAATAAAATGGATCCTAGCATTCACTTTATGGGAGAGAGACACGCTCCGCTGTAGCATATGGACAAGTATGTCCTTAGGCTCTACTCATAGTATTCATGGCGAAGTTTCTTCTTCGTTAAATTATTATATGGTTGGAATTGGAAAATACTACATGTAGTAACTCTAAAAATGTCTTGGATAATTTGATACTTGGCAATTGTTGTGCTCATGTTTAAGCTCTTGCATCATATACTTTGCACCCATTAATGAAGAAACACTTAGAGCTTGCTAATTTGGTTTGCATATTTAGTTTCTCTAGAGTCTAGATAATATCTAGTATTGAGTTTTGAACAACAAGGAAGACGGTGTAGAGTCTTATAATGTTTACAATATTTCTTTTATGTGAGTTTTGCTGCACCGTTAATCCTTGTGTTTGTTTCAAATAACCTTGCTAGCCTAAACCTTGTATCGAGAGGGAATACTTCTCATGCATCCACAATCCTTGAGCCAACCACTATGCCATTTGTGTCCACCATACCTACCTACTACATGGTATTTATCCGCCATTCCAAAGTAAATTGCTTGAGTGCTACCTTTAAAAATCCATCATTCACCTTTACAATATATAGCTCATGGGACAAATAGCTTAAAAAACTATTGTGGTATTGAATATGTACTTATGCACTTTATCTCTTATTAAGTTGCTTGTTGTGCGATAACCATGCTTCTCGGGACGCCATCAACTACTCTTTGTTGAATATCATGTGAGTTGCTATGCATGTCCGTCTTGTACTGAAGTAAGAGAGATCTACCACCTTAATGGTTGGAGCATGCATATTGTTAGAGAAGAACATTGGGCCGCTAACTAAAGCCATGATTCATGGTGGAAGTTTCAGTTTTGGACATATATCCTCAATCTCATATGAGAATAATAATTGTTGCCACATGCTTATGCATTAAAGAGGAGTCCATTATCTGTTGTCCATGTTGTCCCGGTATGGATGTCTAAGTTGAGAATAATCAAAAGCGAGAAATCCAAAATGCGAGCTTTCTCCTTAGACCTTTGTACAGGCGGCATGGAGGTACCCCTTTGTGACACTTGGTTAAAACATATGTATTGCAATGATCCGGTAGTCCAAGCTAATTAGGACAAGGTGCGGGCACTATTAGTATACTATGCATGAGGCTTGCAACTTGTAGGATATAATTTACATAACTCATATGCTCTATTACTACCGTTGACAAAATTGTTTCATGATTTCAAAATAAAAGCTCTAGCACAAATATAGCAATCGATGCTTTCCTCTTTAAAGGACCTTTCTTTTTTACTTTTATGTTGGGTCAGTTCACCTATTTCTCTCCATCTCAAGAAGCAAACACTTGTGTGAACTGTGCTTTGATTCCTACATACTTGCATATTGCACTTGTTATATTACTCTATGTTGACAATTATCCATGAGATATACATGTTACAAGTTGAAAGCAACCGCTGAAACTTAATCTTCCTTTGTGTTGCTTCAATACCTTTACTTTGATTTATTGCTTTATGAGTTAACTCTTATGCAAGACTTATTAATGCTTGTCTTGAAGTACTATTCATGAAAAGTCTTTGCTTTATGATTCACTTGTTTACTCATGTCATTACCATTGTTTTGATCGCTGCATTCATTACATATGTTTACAAATAGTATGATCAAGGTTATGATGGCATGTCACTTCAGAAATTATCTTTGTTATCGTTTTGCCTGCTCGGGACGAGCAGAACTAAGCTTGGGGATGCTTGATACGTCTCCGACGTATCGATAATTTCTTATGTTCTATGCCATATTATTGATGATACCTACATGTTTTATGCACACTTTATGTGATATTCGTGCATTTTCTGGAACTAACCTATTAACAAGATGCCGAAGAGCCAGTTCCTGTTTTCTGCTGTTTTTGGTTTCAGAAATCCTAGTAACGAAATATTCTCGGAATTGGACGAAATCAAGACCTAGGGTCCTATTTTTCCCGGAGCCTTCCAGAACACCCGAAAGCCGCCAGAGGGAAGCCCTGGGGGCCCCACACCACCTGCAGCGCGGCCGGAGGGGGGCCGCGCCGCCCTATGGTGTGGGCCCCCCAGGCCCCCTCCGAGGCTGCCCTTCCGCCTATTTAAAGCCTCCGTCGCGAAAACCCTGATGCGAAAAAACCATGAGACGGAAAACCTTCCAGAGCCGCCACCATCGCGAAGTCAAGATCTGGGGGACAGGAGTCTCTGTTCCGGCACCCTGCCGGAGCGGGGAAGTGCCCCCGGAAGGCTTCTCCATCGACACCGCTACCATCTCCACCGCCATCTTCATCACCGCTGTTGTCTCCCATGAGGAGGGAGTAGTTCTCCATCGAGGCTCGGGGCTGTACCGGTAGCTATGTGGTTCATCTCTCTCCTATGTACTTCAATACAATAATCTCATGAGCTGCCTTACATGATTGAGATTCATATGATGATGCTTGTAATCTAGATGTCGTTATGCTAGTCAAGTGAATTTTACTCATGTGATCTCCGGAGACTCCTTGTCCCACGTGTGTAAAGGTGACGAGTGTGTGCACCGTGTGGGTCTCTTAGGCTATATTTCACGGAATACTTATTCACCGTTATGAATGGCATAGTGAAGTGCTTATTTATACCTCTTTATGATTGCAATGTATTTTGTATCACAATTTATCTATGTGCTACTCTAGCAATGTTATTAAAGTAGTTTTATTCCTCCTGCACGGTGTAATGGTGACAGTGTGTGCATCCGTGTTAGTACTTGGCGTATGCTATGATCATGATCTCTTGTAGATTGTGAAGTTAACTATTGCTATGATAGTACTGATGTGATCTATTCCTCCTACATAGTGTGAAGGTGACAGTGTGCATGCTGTGTTAGTACTTGGTTTAGTCGTGTTGATCTTTCTTGCACTCTAAGGTTATTTAAATATGAACATTGAATTGTGGAGCTTGTTAACTCCGGCATTGAGGGTTCGTGTAATCCTACGCAATGTGTTCATCATCCAACAAGAGAGTGTAGAGTATGCATTTATCTATTCATGTTATGTGATCAATGTTGAGAGTTTCCACTAGTGAAAGTCTAATCCCTAGGCCTTGTTCCTAAATACGCTATCGTTGTTTGTTTACTCGTTTTCTTGCGTTACTACTGCTTGTTTATCGACCTGGGCAAAGCACTTTTCCGGTGCCGTTGCTACTGCTCATATATATTCATACCACCTGTATTTCACTATCTCTTCGCCGAACTAGTACACCTATTAGGTGTGTTGGGGACACAAGAGACTTCTTGCTTTGTGGTTGCGGGGTTGCATGAGAGGGATATCTTTGACCTCTTCCTCCCTGAGTTCGATAAACCTTGGGTGATCCACTTAAGGGAAACTTGCTGCTGTTCTACAAACCTCTGCTCTTGGAGGCCCAACACTGTCTACAAGAATAGAAGCACCCGTAGACATCATTTCCCACCACTGTCAAGGGTCCACGAGGTGCCGGCATCTTCATCTTGAGATAGGCCGTGTGAGTCAAGGCCATGAAAGCTGCCAATGTCGGTCTCCCCAGCAGTGCATGGTATGGACTATCTAGGTCCACCACCTCGAACTCAATGTTTTCAACCCGGCAGTTGTCACGTCCTCCAAACGACACATCCACCCGGACCTTTCCTACCGGTGCGCAAGACAAGCCCGGAACGATTCCGTGGAAAGTTGTACGCGTTGGCTGTAGCATGTTTTCTGTTATGCCCAGCGTATTCATGGTGTGCCGGTACATTATATTTATGCTGCTCCCATTGTCTATCAGCACCTTGCTGAACTTGACTCGAGTAGTTGGCCCATGCATGATTGGGTCTACCACAAGAGCATAACCACCCGGATTAGGCATTATCTTAGGGTGATCCTTGAACGACCAGGAGATCTCTTGATCTGACCACAGCATGTACTTTGGTACTGCCGGCATCACAGCGTTTACTTCCATGGAGCGTCGCCGTAGGCTCTGCCTGTCGGTTGGCTCAGTGACGAACACAACACAGCACACATCCGGATCCTCATAAACATTCCGGCCCAAAGGTGCCGGTGGAGGTGGTTGGCCGTTGCCCTCTCCCACCTGATTGACTTGTTGGTACTGCTGCCTGTTTGGCTGAGGCTGTACCGGTAAAGCATTTGCTCCGGTGAGTGGTGGTGGTGGTGGTGGTAGTTGGTGCTGATGCAGCATATCTTGAGATGGTGGTAGCATCGTGGAGCACCCTTGTGCTTGCGCATCTTTTACTGCTCCCTTGAGCATCAAGTACTTGGTCCAAGAACAGTCCTTCGTCAAATGATTTGACGGGTGAGCCGGGTTCGGAGTGTGCCACCGGCAAGGTTGATCCATGGCGGCTTCCATGGTGTACTTCCCGGATTCCTGCCAATTCTTTTTCTGGCCCCAGGGTTTCTTTTTGACCCATTGTTTTTTAGGACCCGCCCATGGCTGCGATCCGGTTCTCTGCCTCTGACTGCCGCTGGCCTCAGAGTTATCTTGTACAACAGCAACTTGCTGCGGACCGTACCTTCGATCCGGGAAATCTTCCCTTCTCTTGTTGTTCCGGTTATCCCGGTGTTGCTCTTGGCGCTGCTGAGGTGGGTTTGATTGTTCCGGCTCAGCTTGTACCGCCGGTTGCATTGGGTCTCCCAATGCGTAGTTATCTGCCACACGTATCATCTCTGCCAGAGTTACCGGCATGTTTCGTTGCAGCTTTTGCCACAACGGCGAACCTCTACGGCATCCATTGCAAAACCAAGCTATGGCTTGCGCTTCTATCACCCCTTCACATGAGTTTCTCGTGGAGTTCCACCGGGCCAGGTAGTCCCGGTCTGTTTCTTGCGGGCGCTGCACGCACAAGGCGAGCTGCTGAGGCCTGTTGGGCCTTCGGTATGTCTTTGGTGAAATTACTCACAAAAGCTTCCTCAAAGTCCAACCAACCATTTATGCTTCCTGCCGGCAAGTTGTTTAGCCGATTCTTGCCGGTCCTACCAAGAACGATGGTACAATTCTCACGGCCCAACGCCGGTTTCCTCCTCCGACTACGCTTCCTCCGCCACCGGCGACGTATACCGCGATCACGTAATCCGCGAGCCGGTCCTCCGGCTTAGTGGTGCCATCGTATGTTTTCGTGTCACGGGGCAACTGGAAGTTGCGAACCGGTGGTTCCTCTTTCATGATCCTTGGACCAAAGCATTTTGGACCCGGAGGACCTTCTGCCTCGATCATTTCAGACAAGTACACTCTATCCAGACGGTGCCTCGCATCCCGTTCCGGCAGGTGCCTTTCTGCCAAGCGTTCCCCCAACGGGTTCCGGTATGCAGCGAGTCTCGTCGAATCAGCTTCATCGTAAGGTTCCGCTGCTCTTGCCTGCCGGTACCTTGGTGGAAGTGTTTCCTCTTCGTACGCTGCCCTTGCAGCTCGATAATTTTGCCCGGTTTCGTGTCTACCGGCATGATTGTTTCTGGCATAGCCTCCTCTGGCGTAACCTCGATCTGCCCCTTGGCTTTTTCTACCGGCATCGTGTTGCCCGGCTTGTTGCTTTCCGGCAAGAACCGGATCGTACACAGTCATCTGCTGCGCATTCATCTATTTTTCTCTTCTTCTGTCCGGATGGGGGGACGATGCCTGCCCATGGGACTTGCTTCCGGCATTCTTTGTTGAACGCGCGGATTTCGAGGCCACAACCTTGTTCAGCCTAGCGAGCTGCTCAGCATTTTGCTGCTCGATGGTTTCAAGCAACTCTCTTACACGCTCTTGCTGTTTTGCCAAAGCATCTCCGGTAAGCGAATCACACAGCTCCACTGCAGCCTTAGCAGCTTTTATGGTTTTATCCGGGCTACTGTACTTAGGTTCTCTACGATGCTCACAGATGCAGAAGTACTTTTGCCGGCAAGAATTTCTTTACGCAAATCCTGATCTAGATTGCGAGCCTTAAGCCGGTTCTCAGGTATCCTAGCAGCATGAGCGCTAACAGAAGCAAAGCCATGGGCAGCGTTGTACTCACGTAGGGTTAGGTTCAGCTCGCGCTACGCCCGGACGATGTCGGCGCCGTTCGCGAGCAGCTTCTGGCGTTGTGCCTCCAGCTCCGCCTGAGCCGCTGCCGGGTCGATGTTCTGCACGATGGGCGTCGCCAGCACATTCATCGCTGCTTGGAGTGGTGTCTCCGGCGGTGCGGAAGATGCTCCCGCAGCGCCTGCGTCGCGCTCCAGCGGTGGCTTGGCCGCACGGGTCGATGCCGCGCGACCGGCACCTTCTTCCACAGCCTCCTTGCCTGCATCAACCGCGCCAGCCATCATTACCTCGACGCTGCCGGCGGCGCGGCCAGCACAGAGCCACCTTGGCGGATCCGGCGCCACAAGCACCGGCGAGAGGCGGCGCGCACGAGGACGAGTGCCGAAGTAGACGCGGTGGCTGCCGAACTCGATGATGCGGCCGTTCTTGGGGAAGATGCCGCCATTGGCGAAGCATCCCGCGTTGTCGTTGACGAAGTCCATGGAGTAGATGCGCTGCACCAGCGCAGACACGGTCCGCTGGCCGGCGACGTCGAGGGTGCCCGCCCGAATGTGAACTCCAGCAAGCGCCACTTCATGCCCCACGGTGGGCGCCAACTGTCGTCGTGGCGAACAGACAGATGCCATAGGATGGCTTAAGTTGGGGCCGAATGGGTGCTAGAGGATTCGGGGGAGGGTTTTTGATTAGGTAGGATGAACTTCCGGATGCTTTCCTCAAGAACTTTGCCGGAGCCAGAGGTAGAAGAAGAGAGACACAAGGAAGAACTCCGCTCTAGATCTTTTCCTTCATTGATTTCGACAGAGTACAAGTTTGTGCATACAAGGTCCTCCCTAGATCGATCGTATATTGTCTGCCCGTGTACGGGTGTGCCCCCTCTCCTTATATAGGGGAGAGGGTGGCTTACAGAGGAAGAAAGCCTAATGGCATCTTTGACTAGACAAACTACTTTACAAAGTTACTTTAATCATAGATGACACCGGGGTCTTCTTTAATCAGGGAGGCTGACGTCCTCCGGCTTCTTTCAGCGTCATCCTCTTCTTTATCGTCAGGCCTTCGTTTAAAGCTACTTTGTTTAGCTCATCTTTGTTCTCTAGCTCTGGAGAGAATCTTTGACCAGCCCTGCCGACGTGCTACAATGCACTTCTTACCGGCAGCCCGGTGTCTTCTTTATCCGGTTCCGGTATACCCCTCTTGGGGATACCGGCCTAGCTTTACTTAGCCAAACGCTTAACTTCGTGCTCCGGTATCAACATTAAACCGGTATCTTGATGGCTCAAACCATCCGGTTTGGCATGCCTTTGGCATACCGGGGGTCATCCCCCCAACATCACTAGTAGTGGCACACCAATGTGGTGTGCCACTGGTAAGTAAGATACCAGTGCCACATAGTGCCACTACTGGATGCATGGTGCGCCACTGCTAAAAACTCGAGGTGCACATTGCTAAATTTTCAAATCTGGATCTCGGGATCTGGCACAATTTTTTTGAAAATTTTCCGCTCATTATTTTGCTCATTTTTGTTGTCCAAATTATTTGTCTCATTCATGTTCATGATCATAACCTAGCCGTCATCCGAAGGAGGGAGAGGATTGAGGAGAGAGGAAGGAGAGGAGAGGATGGAAGAGAGAGGGAGGAGAGGATGTAGGAGGTGGAAAAGGAGAGGATGGAGGAGGACAAGAGGAATGTGTGGAGGAGGGAGGAGGGAAGTGGGTGGTTGATAATGGTAGGTGGCCGGCTGGCCAGTTCAAATTTTGAAGGACGGAAGTTAGCAGTGGCGCACCAAGAAATGATGCGTCACTGCTATTTTTTTTATAATTTTCTTCAAAATTTAAAAGCTGAAAAACTCATATTTTCTTTTTGATTTTGACGAATCTAAAAAATCGATAAACGTCCGTAGGGGGTTGAAATTTTCCGTAGGTACATTTTCATATCAAACTCTTTTTCATCAGAGGTTGTATGAAACCAGAAAAATCGTTTTACCGAAACATGACGTCATTTTGCAAAATAAAAAAGTCAAAATTCATGTTTGTTATGGTGTACTGTTAGCAGTGGTGCCCCAATCCATGGTGCGCCATTGGTAAGAGGGACCAAAATCTGCCCATTTTGACACACTTAGTAGTGGCGCACCACACCTAGGTGTGCCATTGGTATTGATAGACTTAGCAGTGGCGCCCACTGCTAAGTCTATGGGAGGGGGTGGCCTAGGCACATATATAGCAGTAGTGCATATTGGCCCTAGTGCGCATCTAGTATTGGAGCTAGCAGTAGCGCACCACTATCAGGTGCTCCACTGCTATATAAAAGTGGCGCACCACTATCACCGTGCGCCACTGCAAGCGATATTACGCCAAGGCATTTTCCTAGTAGTGTCATTTTGGTTCTACCGATGATTAATTTTTTGGTATTACAGGTGGCTCAGCTTCGGATGTGATTGCGAGATGGTGCTAGTGAGCCTTGTACATGCACAAATACAAATCTTGTGCATATTACCATCCCTGTTTTTTTGTGTCAAGTGTACGTATGTGGCATGTTTTTTAGTTGGCCCTACTTGATGTTCTTTTTGGTTTTGTTCCGTTGCAAAGGTCAATGATTGTAGTCCGGCACCATCAATGAGAAAATATGTCCATAAGATCTGGTTATAAATCCATGCATATTTCTTGCGTATTTGATTTGGTCTTGTAAGCATTCTTTTTTCTCGTGTGTCTTCATATGGGCTTTACAGCTACGGATACTTGAACATTTTTCTTTAAAGTTGTTCGTATATAGTTGCATTCACTTGTTCCTTTGATCTAATTGTTGTTCATTCCGCATAATTATGCCCATTCTATCCCCTGTAGTGCAAGGCGCGACTACATGGAACATATAAATAGAGACATTAATAAATTGGTACAATTTGAAGTCACCCTCGAGCATGACTCATTTCCCATACGTGACAGGACCTTCAATGTTCAATTCAATAATGAGGAAAATCAAACCTATTTACACGACCCTCATTGGATGCAATTTACGGAGTTCTACAGGATGGAGCCAGGGACGATGTGTCATCTCTACATGGATGGTATATTCGAGAACACCTACTTCTACTACAAAGACCGCACATACTCATATTCATCTGATGATGAATACCACGACGTGAGAGATGCTAACGGGCTCATTTCCCATTACCCACACGCGGATCCAGAGCCATCCGTGGAGTACCTAGATAGCTATATTTTCTTAATAATGTGCCACTTCTATCTAGATTTAGCAATTGTTCTCTCACATGGTGTGCTACATTGCATAATGTTTCTACTTCGATCCTTGTGGTTATGTTTTGTTGCAATGGCCGATACAGGTTGTATTGTATGTATATTGAACATTTCGTTTTTTAAATCCATATTAAATACTAGTAGCATGTGGTGGTGAAACTGCGCCACCACAGTAGTAGGGTTACCGGTAACCCACGTGCTACCAGTATCTAAACTACTGATAGTGTGCCTGGTCCGCATGCTATCAGTATTACTGGGGGTGTATCAAGCCAGTACGCTAGCAGTAACCACTTACCAATGGCGCGTTAGCGGCGGTGTACCGTGGTCTACCAACAAAGTGGGGGTAGGGGGTATGCCACCAATAGGCTATTATCTACTAGTGTCATACTTTATCTCAAGAGTGAAATCATATGGGTGCCAGAGCATAGACACTCCATATGCATGTAGGTCCACACATTATTAGGGTTTTAGGTACTGTGTTGTAGGTTAAGTATAGCTGGAGTTATTACCCAATTGAGTTGTATATGGGAACAATCTAAATTAATGATGGTGCCCGATTAATTTTATTTTTTGGATCCACGACAACTCAATTGGTGCATGTTTTACAACAACTTCTTTTTGTTGCACCCTTAAGTTGTAGAAGAGATCATGTAGAGTTGTATGGTAGTCTATGGCCGATTGCTTTTTAATTTATATATCCTTGCAACCAAGTGAGTTTGGTCATGATTTTACCAATTACTTTCTTTTAATCTAGCCTAAGTTGCAATAGGTTTGATATTGAGTTGTATGTTGATTATTGATCTTTTTTTGTAATCTCTTCAACCAAGTTATTTTATACATGATTTTTCATCTAGGGCTCTAAAAATGGTCATCTGACCATATAAATAGGTAGGAAAAAGTGCTAGGCATAAGCGAGGCGGTTGGAATTCGCCTTCTGGCTAGGCAGGCATATAGTATTTAGCATAAAGTGTGTATACGGGTTACTATATGTGAATACACATTAATTTCGAGCATGTAAATGACTAAACTACTACCAACTACCATTAGAATATGAACCATCTGGCTCGTGAGTGAAAAATGACATGATTTATTTTTGGATAAGACGATTTCTTGGTTTCCATGTCTAGAGTTCCGCTTATGCCCTAGGTGATGCGTTTGTCCATCACCTTGTACCTAAACGTGCTTAAGCGTCGCCTTCTCCAATGGTGTTATTACTGCTAGGGTTGGGGAACTATTGTGCACTCTTGTTAAGCTTTTTAGTGGAAGATGTTAGGCAATACTGTATGGTTTTCAGGAATGCTACGTTTGGTTAGGCACTGTTGCCAATTTAGTCGGTTGATCTAGCTTTAGCTCCGGTTGGCTATCAACTGTTTTCTAGTTATTCTTCGTGACCTAAAAAAATTTTACAAGCTATTTTTCTAGTGCCGATCGAAAAATCGGTTGAGTATGAAAGGATTATTTTGTGAGAGTAACTTTGTGCCATGTCGATGATCAAAGTCGGAACCGCATGGCCATGTGGCTAAGATTAATTCTTAGCACGACCAAGGAATAAGATCATGGGATCAAGAAGATGGTTCAATCTATCTTACAAGGAGACAAGTGATCTCCTTGAGCTTGACAAAAAAATATCATGTTTCAAAGAAAATGTTGTATATGGAACATTGTGAAGTTTCATGGAAGTTCATCTATGAGAAGTTGAGAGTTGGTATGTCATTCTAAGGACTGTTATCGGCTATGTGGTTGAAGTAGGTGCTCAAGTGACCAAAGATGGCCACTTGGAAGCCGAGTGTCACTCGGGATACTCATGTCACGGCTAAGTGGTCAAGGACCTATAGGGTCACACGCATTAATTAATTATCAAACCG
>NC_061509.1:196816430-196875743 GCF_022539505.1 Lolium rigidum
TTAACCCCTTTTTGATTGTTGTTGAAATGGGGGGTCACCTTTAGCCTTCTTGTTCCATTGATACACCTTTATACCTCTTTGGCTAATACCTGGGAATCATCTAGTAGTCATGTATTAGTCCAAATACACTAGCACGGTGTCATTGTTACCAAAATAATGGATAAGGGTAAAATACCCTTACAGGATCAGAGTAGATACCAGGAATAGAGTCCTAATGGGCCATTTGTTTCGGATCCCATCTAGGGAAGTGCATATAATTTACGAGCACAAACATCATTAATGATGATTGGTCGAATAGTTTTGGAAAGTCCTACTATCACATGTAAGTTGTGCGATCGGATCTAGCAATCTATCGCCCAACATTTGTATCATTATGGTATACCTATGTGGCGTATAACTTGCATTTTTGACATATAAATCTTGGGATTCGTGCTCTTAGATCTTGATCACTTCAATATAATTTATCTCGGGAGACACACATATGGTTACTGCTAGTTTACACATCACTAGTGCAAAAAACTCTTATAGGTGATCGACATTAGTGGCGCGCCAATATAGGGACACGCCGCTGGTATTGTCCCTAAACACCAGTGGCGTACCAAAATCACGCACTCCTAACACGCTACTAGTAGCATGCCCCTTAGTAGGCCATTAGTGTGTGGCGGATCGACATAAGTTGGTAGTGGCGTGTCGCTCTATGGGCACAAAATATCACTAGTGATGTGGCCTTTTGTCACACTTTCACTAGTAACTTCAGCAGACCCACTTCTTCACGTGTTCTCCTGTGACGCGCGATGAAGATCATGGTTTGGATGACAATGAAAGTCGGTGATGTCCGCAGTGGGAGGTGCTCGCGAAACGGCAGGAGGCATGGGGAGGGGCAAGGTGGACTAGCTTGTGGTCCCCTTTATTTAGTGCTGCCGGGGACCTCTTGGATGGCATCTAAATCGATTCTTACTCTTTTTTTCTTAGATGGCACCATTAATATTCATGTTAATACTAGTAGGAGGGCAAAAGCGGATGCTACTAATACTCCTATTAGTAGTGGCGTGCACACAAAGGAGCACACCGCTAATATGTTGATTACGGTGACGTATTAGTGGGGTTGCAAGGCCGCTAATAATACTTTTGGCACGCCACAAGTAGCTTCTCGTACTAGTGCATGGGCGTCCAATCATTGGCCGCACGCACACATGCTTCGCCGTTGCGCAGCATAAATTCTAGTCACAATGAAAAGATGAAAACCACCAACTGTAGAAGATCCGGATACATGCTTCTAGCTAGGCCAATGTGGTCTCGCGACGATCTACTTATTGATTCTTCAGAGCGCACTGTAAAGTGCTTAATGGTAGTAGCTTAGCTAGGTAGTTCCTTTTTCAAAAATCGTTAGGCATTTTGACTCGACTCTTGCTGAGCTGCCTGTGCTGGCTTCTCACGTCTCTCCATGTCGCCAACACTGTCGGCAGTGCCAAAGAATAAGCCGTCGAGCTGACTTGGCCGGCCGGTCCAAGTCAAAATCTCTGATCCACCCGTCTTCTTACCAATATATACGAGTTAACAATCCTATCCGCTTGTCGCGGCACCGTATTCTCTTGCCACCTCTGCAGCTGCTTTTAACTGAAAGTCGTTGCGCGATGTGCCCTGCATTCCGACAGATCATGCATACACATCTGTCATCGCACTTGCACGTTTCATAGATTAATCCAGAGTTACTTGTGCAGGATAGAAACAGCAGGCCTCTGGGTACCATGTCCAGTTGGAAAACTGTGAGAAACGTGATATGTTAAGACCAATGATATTGCTCACTGCTCCAGTTGGCAAATCTGCATTCATAAGAAGCGTCAGGGTGGTTATGGTGCTTATCTACGCAGCTAGAGCTAGCTATGTTCTGTTGGTTTAGATCATACTATTTTATAATTGCTGTCACTGTCGAATCGAAATTATATTACGGACACAATCTTGATCGAGTAGACAAATTAAATTGAGGGTGTGATCCCACATTTGGTTGATGGGGGTTTATCTATCCTTCAATATGTCGATGACACAATTCTTTTTATGGATCGTGATCTCGAAAAGGCTCGTAATCTCAAATTAATTTTAGCAGCTTTCGAGCAGTTGTCGGGATTGAAAATTAACTTCCATAAAAGTGAATTGTTCTGTTTCGGCGATGCCCAAAACGATATGACTCAATATACAGAGTTGTTTGGTTGTGGGCAAGGCCATTTTCCTATTCGGTATTTGGGTATTCCGATTCACTATCGGAGACTTACCCTTGCTGAATGGAAGATTGTGGAAGAAAGATTACAGAAACGCCTTAGTAGTTGGAAAGGCAAATTGCTGTCCCTAGGAGGAAGATTGGTACTCATTAACTCGGTACTAACAAACATGGTACTGTATATGTTATCATTCTTTCTTCTGCCGAAAGGAATTCTGCACAAACTCGATTATTATCGATCCAGATTCTTTTGGCAAGGGGACAGTGAGAAAAAGAAATATCGATTGGTTAAATGGAGTATTGTGTGTAGTCCCAAAGATCAAGGCGGACTTGGAGTTCATGACCTGGAGGTTAAGAATTCTGCTCTGCTAGGTAAATGGCTTTTTAAGCTTCTTACTGAGAATGGGACTTGGCAAACTATTCTTCGGAGAAAGTATATTGGCTCGAAGACGCTCTCCCAAGTGGTTTGGAAACCCGGGGATTCTCACTTTTGGGCTGGTCTCATGGCGACTAAAAACATCTTCTTGCGCTATGGTACTTTTTCTATTAAGAATGGAGCACAGATACGTTTCTGGGAAGATGTTTGGCTGGACAATGCTTCCCTGAGTGAACAATATCCTGCTTTGTATAGTATTGTTCGTCGCAAAGGTGATACCATTGCTACCGTTATGGCTACCTCACCACCGAATGTGACGTTCAGACGGGTTTTACTTGGACAAAGGCTAATAGCATGGAATACTCTAGTTCAACGGTTGGGTGATATTCAATTATCCCCTGAACCGGATGAATTTAGATGGAATCTTCATGTAGATGGCTCTTTCTCAGTTAAATCTTTATACAATGCAATCCTTCATTCTAATTTACCAGTTGATAATAATAAGAAAATTTGGAAGATGAAGATACCATTAAAATTTAAGATTTTTGGATGGTACCTTCGTCGAGGAGTTATTCTTACTAAAGATAATCTTGTTAAGCGGAATTGGCACGGAAGTTCGCGGTGTGTTTTCTGTCATCATGACGAAACAATCAAACACCTATTCTTCCAGGTGCAGTTTTGCAAGATCTATATGGTCAATCATCCAAGTAGCGTCTACCCCGTATCCCCCGACTAGTGTGGCAAATGTCTTTGGCAATTGGCTTCACGGTGTAGGTTCAAGGTTTAAGTTGCTTCTGAGGGTGGGGGCGCTAGCAGTTATCTGGGCGCTTTGGCTAAGTAGAAATGACAAGATTTTTAACGATAAAAACTGTTCTTTGTTGCAGGTCATCTACAGATGTACAGGTATTCTCCGTTCATGGTTACCTCTTCAGTGGGCGGAGAACCGCGGCCTATTTACGGAGGTCTGTACACGGTTGGAGGCTACGGCGAGGGATACTTTTTCCCTACATGGGTGGCAGCATAGTCTACGGATTGAAGCTCCACCCTCTCCTTAGGCGTTATATAATTCATCGTCTCGATATGTATTTCGCATTTTTTCATATTTTGTTCGTTCCAGACACTTGAACAGCTGTGTGCATCCTGGTTATGCAGAGGCTGGATGTAATTGCTTATCACAAGTAATAAAACATCCTTTATCGAAAAAAAGCTGCTGTGAACGTAACCTAGACCATTGACCTGAATCTGATGCTGGCACTGCATAACTTCGTGTGTGCTTACTTGCTGCTGTCTCTTGCTTCTGTCTTCTGGGTGGTTGCATGGAGGCTTTGGGCAATTGACTTCTTCAGATACTACCAGCATCAGAGGTCCGACTCCAGACAAGAATGTCTCATAACCAAATGGCAGTCAAATGCTTATAAAATAAACGGGTTTCAAACTAGCTGTTTCGATACGCCGGTTCGCTGGCAACATTTCCTGAAGAAGTAGAGGCCACACGAAGGAGCGCATACCGATATTGAAGTCGGTATATATATGTCACCAGTTACGTCAAATCATCATCAAGATTTAAAAATGCTGACGATCGAACTGCTGACCATATATATAAATTACTCAATCTTCAGTCCATGTGTGCTTGCTCTGTGGGACTGTGCCAAATCACGCAATTGTTACTTATTCGACAAGATGACTTAGGAAAGATCTCAACCACTTCTGATCTGCAGTCCTCACCATGCCTTGGACTGTTGGACACTAGGAGTCTACAGTTCTGTTCCATGTAAAATACTGTTGCTTCTGTGCACGAGGCCATGTGGTTGTATTTAAATGTGATGCTCATATGATCAGCATAAAGTAACGATAGTCACTATATTTTTTCGAAACGATAGTCACTATTTAAATTATGATGAAGTGGTTTGGAAACATGTGGTCAAATGATATGCTAAAAGTATAATGTGGTCGTAATCTGGAATAACCAAATACTGGTCAAGGTATCAGAAAAATTCAGCTGGCATAAGACATGTCAAAGTTGCGATTTCCATGGTGTGTTGGTTGAGGCGGGAAATGAGGGCTCCTGGATGCAATGAAGACGTCGCTTCATGGAGATGCATTCCAGCTCCTCCAACAATACCCAACCCAATATAAATCAGGCTCGGCTATTCTTCATTAGCTCGGTGACAGAACGGTCGCTGGCTAGATCGATGCGTGGATCGCGGCGCGCCACCGAGCTGCGTCATAGATCCAAAGGAATTTAGTTCCATCGGGTCCGCGTCAGATTATGGTCGGAGCGGGAGCCTGGGCATATACAGGATGAGCCATCGATGATCTGGCTGGCGTCCACACCTGGACTTTTGTAGGCTATAAATTGAGAAATACATCCTCGATCCATCCATCCATCTCGGGTGGCAGCACGTCTTCTCGCTGTCAGCGTAGAGACTTGATGTAAGAACTGAACCAAACATTTCTAACATGGTGGTACATCTATAAAATGTGAAAGAAATGTATACGGGGATCGAGTCGTATAGTGTGCGCAAGCTAGCCCTCTCTCAGCGAGAGCTTATAGCATGAGATGAGGATGTCTCAGAACGAGACAGATGTGCATTGCCTGAAATGATGTTGCGTTATCTTCTCTGACTTGATTAATTAATTTCTCCTTTCGAATTCATTCAGTACTACCTTCGTTAAGTGGCAACTTATTTGCTCTGATCTTCGATCTGAATTAGACACGAAAACTTGTACGTGCGTAGCTTGCATCTATTTCTCTCAAGTAATTTAACTAGGTGATCAGTTCGTTGTAAATATAATGCTAGGCAGGTTCCTTTCGTATTCAGTGTGTACAACGTGCATGCTGGAGCATGACAAAATAAACGAGAGAGCAACGCTATCATGAGGGTAAAAATTAATATCCGAGAGACGAAGGAAGCATGACGAAATAACCATCATGAAGCAGCATTGCGTTTAGAAATTTATTTTTTCGGACTTGGCCGAAGCAAAACCTATTTTGAGCCTGTAAAAATACTGTAAAACAATGTTCATACAGACGACATTTGAGTAGTAAGATATAAACAAAGGAGTATGACATATTTATTCTAGTGTACGTTTGGCCATTACACACTGTTTTGTACGCATGCATGGACGCGCACGCGTACGTATCAGGCCATGCGTATACGGCACAGACGTTGGCTGGCTACTTGGAGAATGAAAAGGTTTCGGTGGTAGGTCCGGCAATTCCGCCGTCCTCTTTCCTCCCGCCCGCCCCGACCGGCCGGCCGTTTCCTGGCTGGTGGGCCCACGAGCATGGAGCTGTAGATACGTTGTCACGCGCTTGGGCCGTCACCTTTCGTCTCGATCTCTATCCTTCTACACTCTACAGTCACGTTTCACTCTGTTCAGCTGCCAGAGTGCCAGTTTGACGGGATAGCGACGCGCAGATACGTGTATGCTGAATCGCAGGAACACGTACATACTACCGCTTCACGCACGTTTTTGCTTCGCTGCGGTCAACAAGTAAGCACACCTTTTTGGTGTAGAGATAACACGTACGTAGACCTATGTAGAATAGCTAGGCCTGCTAGCATGATGATTGACAGAGAAGTGAAGCAGACGATCGATGATGGGCTGCGAACAAAAAGGAGGAAGAAAAGCTCGTGGCCGGGTGGCGCCACGCCTTTCGTCTCGCTAGCTTCCGGCTACAGCCCACAGGTCACGGCGGCGTGCCGGAGCGAATGATCAAGGTGGCGCGCGCGCGGGGCATCGCCAAGCCCATGCATGCTCGCCCGCGTCGCCGGCCTGTACCGGTGTGCGGCTGACCACGTAATATGAGCAGCCAAAGTGACACGAGTCTCAAACTTATCATGCTCACCTCAACTTGGTTCGGTATACACGTACTACTAGTCTGCTTTTTACGGCTGGCATCACAAAATGTTAGATTATTAGCCAGTTTTAGGGTGGGTTTAATTATGGAAAGCAACATTATATATGCATTAGCATATTTAGCTATACATATCAGATTAAGCAATGCAACGGATTTGAAGTACTAGGACAAGGTCTAGGATGAGGAGCACGTACATCACGATCAGGAAGACCGCTCCATCAGCAGCACCACCTTAGCCATTGTTAATATCACTCATGGTGCTATCAGAGACGCCGAATCTATCGAAGAAACAGACGAACATGCAAAGAACAACACGAGCAGTCGCACCAAGACGCTTTTCAAAAACGTTATCATCCGCCTTCCCATGCAGGATCCCGATGGATGGGGTTTTGGATGCATGCATGCTCTCCAAAGCAGTCGTGCACACAATCGCCGGGATGGGAAAAACTAGAGGACGACGCAACAAAAAGAAACTTGACGGTAGAGAGAGACAGTGAGAGAAGAGTGGAAAACTCTAGATGTGTTTATGTCTCTCTATCTAAGAAAATTACAAAAAACCACCACATTTTAGGCATTTGTAAAAAACATAACTTTATGTTAGGGTTTCAAAAACACCACTCTAGCACTAACACGTAACAAAAAAACACTGATTCGTGATGGTTTAATGGCTAAGCTGGCATGAGGGTCGAAACACTGATTCGTGTCTGATGATGGTTTAATGGCTAAACTGACATGAGGGACATGAGGGTCTCAGACACCAATCAGTGTTTTTTTGTTACGAGTTAGCGCTAAAGTGGTGGTTCTTTAAAACTCTAACGTAAAGTGGTAATTTTTGTTATTGGTGCCTGAAATATGGTGGTTTTTTATAATTTTCTCCTCTCTATCTCCTAGTATAGAATGGGTATAGCTTAGGACATGAGAACGGACTGAAGAGCCATGCGTAGAAAGTGAGGAATATGGGGTGAGCATGCACAATACACGCTGGCACACACCCATACTCAGTTGGTGTCACGGTCTAGCTCCATTACATCACAAAAAAAATATTGTAGTCTTCTTCTTACGGCCGGCATAACATAAAACTAAATGATAATAGTAGCACCTTTTTAAATTGTTGACGCGTTTGAGTGTTGGCTTTGGTCGCTTTTTCTGTGGGCCGGGGTGCGACCTCGGGGTCAGCATGGTTTTTCGGCCAGGTTTTTTAGAAAAACTTTCTGAACTTTTTTTTTTACTTTCTCACCTCTGTCCATGTCGCCAACACGGTTGGCAGTGCCAAGGAATAAGCTGTCGAGCTGATTTGGCCGGCCGATCCAAGTTGAAATCTCGGACCCACCCGTCTTCTTACCTATATACATGATTTAAGGCCATCTCCAACATGGCGATTCAAATGAGCATGCTCGCGCGTCCGTTCACGAGTGGGTGGACACGTGGACGCGTAAACAGTGGCGGTGTCCGTTCGGCATTTTGGATCACACGGTGCAACCAACACAATGGCCACTCATTTTGCCAACGCTGGTAATATATGGTCTATTTTTTTTTTGGAAAATAGGCCACTTAGCCATATAAATTTATAAATAACATCTAAAGAACATAAAATAATATTAAATAAAATGTAGCATGACTAGGAAACAAAATGTGTCATAGTTTGAACAAGGAAAATTACAAATTGAGATTGTGCGGTCTAGGATCTCCTTGTGCCTCTTCTCGAACCAAGCTCTATTCACCTCGCTCATGGCGGTTAAGTCGGTGGTCATGATCATGTGGTCCTCGGCTTGCCGTTTCAGGCTTGCCGTTTCAGCTCAACTTCTCTCTCCTTCAGCTGCACCTCTTTGTCCCTTGCCGCTGCAATGAGCTCCAATTCTTTCTCTTTGAGCTTGTCAACGAACAACGGCTCCTTGTTGATGTTCATGGTGCCGGCATTGCCAATGTTGTCCTCATCTATGTCTATGGGAGGTGGCAGGGGAGCCTGCTCGGTCGACGGAAGTGGCATGGTGGTTGGTATCGTCGGCGCGTAAGCCGGAGGGCCCTGCATCGTGGTCGTTGCCTGCATAGATGGCGGCGCGCACTGATACGTTGCAAATGTATCTATAATTTTTGATGCTCCATGGTTATTTTACACCAATTTCTATATATTTTGTTTACACTTTGCTGCACTTTTATACATTTTCGGCACTAACCTATTGACAAGATGCCACAGTGTCAGTTCCCTGTTTTCTGATGCTTTATATTTTAGAAAAGTTGTACAGAAAATATTCTCGGAATTGGACGAAATAAAAGCCGAAGTTAATATTTTACCGTAACGAAGAAGAAGTCCAGAGAGAGGACGGAGAGGCGCCACAGGGCGGCCACACCACCCCATGGCGCGTCCAAGGGTGGGCCCACGCCATGGCATGGTGTGGGCCCCTAGATGGCCACCGACCTCGCCCTTCCGCCTATAAATTCCCTTCGACGCAAAAACGCTAAACCCCAGAGCCTCCGTCCACAAAAAGTTCCATCGCCACTGCCATCGTCCAAACAAGTTTCCGGGGTCAGATGTTCGTGTTCCGGCACCCTGCCGGGACAGGGATTGACCCCCCGGAGCCATCTCCATCGACTCCAGCGCCTCCACTCCGACTCCATGATAGTTCGTGAGTAATTCCTCCTTGACTACGGGTTCTCGGCTGTATCTAGTTGGTACTCTCTCTCTCATGTACTTCAATATAATGATCTCATGAGCTGCCTTACATGATTGAGATGCATATGATGTAATTGGTGTTGTGTTTGTTGGGATCCGATAAATTGTGGAATTGTGATCAGATTGTTCATCATATTACCATACTAATGTTATTTAAGATCTTGCATGCTCTCTGGTACTTGTAGTTACCCTGATCAAGTACTTGCATGTATCTCCAAGAGGGAGTATTTATGCTCGATAGTGGGTTCATGCCACTAGTTTTCTGGAAGAGTGACAATAACTTCTAAGATTGTAGATGTGTTATTGCTACTAGAGAGAAAACAACAATGTTATCTAAGGGTAATTCTATTGTTTACTTTACACACATTGCTTAATGTGATAATCTGTTGCAGCTTAATACTGGAAGGGTTCGGACGATAACCGGAAGGTGGATTATTAGTCATAGACGCAGTTGGATTACGGTCTATGTATTATGTTGCAATACCCAATTAAATACTACAGTAACCTTTATCTTTTCATAGCATGTATTGTCATGTCCTCACAATTATCAATTGCCCAACTATAATTTGTTCACCCAACACATGTTATTTGGAGAGTTACCACTAGTGGATAGTTGGGTACCCCGGTCCTTCTGTCATCATCATTGCTCTATAGTCAACTCCGCACTGCAATACTTTCTGGTGCCATCTCCTCTGTGTTAGTGTTGTTGTGTTACTATTGTCATTGCTCTCATATTACTGTTGCTTTCACATCACCCCTGTTACTAGTGCTTTTCCAGGTGCAGCTGAATTGACAACTCTGCTGTTAAGGCTTATAAGTATTCTTTACCTCCCCTTGTGTTGAATCAATAAATTTTGGTTTTACTTCACTCGAAGACTGTTGCGATCCCTTATACTTATGGCTCATCACGCACTTTCCCGGCCATCGCTACTGCGAGCAGCTGCCTAGGGGCCTTGGAGTGCGCCGCCGGTGCACGGTTGAGGTCAATGGACGAAGGCGACGGTCCCGTCATGGACTCGCCCACCTCCGGTGACCCAACCGCCCTGCCGGCGCCATCATTTCGTACGCGCCGGGCAGGTACCCGAACAGGTAGTCGGCGGTGTTGACCGGGGAGGCCGGATCACGGACGAGCCAGAGCTTCCCGCCAAGGCTGTGATGGCGGCCGTCGCGGCCAGCTGCGCGAGCGGGGTGTGGCCATAAAAGAGCATGACATGCTCTTGCATGGCCTTCGCCTTCGCCTCCCTTTGGAGAAGTTGGAGCTGCTCAGCCGCCCTGTGCCGCTCCTCTGCGGGAGCGGCATCCCTCTTCCGTTGGTCGAGCACCCTGTGCCGCTCGGCCCGCTTCTTGTTCTCGACCACCCTCTGCTCCGCGGTGAGCTCGAGCTTCGCCTTCTTCGTCGCCGCCGCGGGCTGCGCGCGCGACCACCGGAACGTCCGGGGCCTCCTCCACGACAGGAGCGACAATGGCCGCGAGCTCGCCCTCATCTCCGATGGTGTCGGCGGCGGGAGTTTCGTCGGCCATCCTCTAGGTTTGGAGGGACTGGCTTGAAGTGGTTGTGATTTAGGAGGCAGACAGGCGGGCCAGGGGGTCCGCAGTCATGCAAACTTGGCCTAGATTTGAGCCGGCTTTGGGTCGTCCCAGACGCCGCGACCATCCGTTTTTGGATGCTTTTGCGTGTTGAGCCGTGTTTTTGTCCAATTCGATCCATCCAAATGCGCGGGCGCGGAATGGTCGTCGCGTTGGAGATGACCTAACAATCCTACCCGCTTGCCGCGGCACCCTCATCCTCCTGCCACCTCTGCAGCTGCTTGTTACCTGATAGTCGTTGCGCGATGTGCCCTGCATTCCGACAGATCATGCTTACACACGTGTGTCATCGCACTGCACGTTTCATAGATTAATCCAGAGTTATGCAGGATAGAAACGAACAGGCCTTTGGGATGCCAACCTCATATGTCAAGACCAATGATTGCTCACTAGTTGGTAAACCTGCATTCAACAGAAGTTTCAGAGTGAGTATAGTCTATGTTCTGTTGGTTTAGATCAGAATGTTTTATAATTGTTGGCATCGCCCAAGCCAAATATACTACTCTGAACAAGAGATTGGTCAAGTAGCCAAATGAAGTCTGCATGAGCTGTTGATAATGTAACCACTGCACAGACCATTGACCTGAATCTAGTGGTACTGCATAATTTCGTGGCTGCTTACTCGCCGATGTATCTTACTTATGAGATCTGACTGGTTGCATCGAGGCATTGATCAATTGACTTATTCAGGTACTACCAGCATTAGAGTTCTAGACAAGAAAGTTTCAGAACCAATTGATAATCAAATGCCAATAAAATAAGCGGGTTTCAAACAAGCTGCTTCTGCGCACCTGTTCACAGGCTAGCTATACATTTTCTGAAGATGTACATGCCACACGAGAGAGCACATACCGATATTGAAGTCAATATGTCATCAGTTACGTCAAGTCAAGATATTAAAATGCAGATGATATACAAATTCCCCTGTACACACTTTTTATGGCCTTGGGGCCAAGCAATATATACAAATTCAGGTGGGGACTTTGTCCCCCCCCCCCCCGGTGACCATCAAAAAAAAAATGCAGATGATCGAATTGCTGACCACAATACTGAATGTTTGTTTGTCTGTGTGGGACTGTGACAGATCACAAAGTTATTACTTATTCGACTAGATGACTAGGGAAGATCTCAACCAATTCGGATCTGCAGAGCTCACCATGCATTGGACACTTGGACAGTTGGACCTATAGTTCTGTTCAATGCCGTGTGGTTTTATTTAAAATGTGATGCTCATATCAGCAGAAAGTAAATATAGTCACTTCTAAATTTATGTTGAAGTGGTTTGTAATGGGAAATACATATGTAACAATATGGTCAAATAATATTCAGAAAAAATCTACAATAGAATTATAATGTGGTCCTAAATAACCAAATACGTACTGTTGAAAGTTTCAGAAAAATTCGAATGTGGTTTAGCGTCATATGTCACAAACATGTGATTCAAACTGGAATAAACTATTACTTTAAAATACTTATGTAACATAAACAGAGAAATGCAACTGTCAGAGGTGAGTATTGAAGGCTATGCCAATACCCAAAATGACAAGTATAATCAGTGAAATTAGTCACCATCTTATTTCTCTACGGAGTTAGGCCAGTAACACTAAACATACTGCATTTTGCTTCTTTTTCTTAACAATGCGTTTGCTTTTGCACATCGTTGTCACAAGATGTGCCTTGCAACCACACTTTTGCAAGAATAAAATACATCATCACTGAATGTGTGAATGTGAACCGATATGATCTATCCATATAAAACAATTATATTGTGTGCAACCGTCTTTTTATTTTAAGTTATGGCATCAATCATTGTATCATCTCCTTAAGAAAATGTTCCTTTGATCCTCACTTGCTGTGGCATCAATTATTGTATCATCTCCCTAAGAAAATGTTCCTAAGAAAATCATTGTATACATACACGAGTTAATAATCCTATCCGCTTGCTATGGCACCCATATCCTCGTGCCACCTCTGCAGCTGCTTACCTGCAAGTCGTCGCGTGATGTGCCCTGCGTTCCCACAGATCATGCTTACACACGTGTCATCACACTTGCACGTTTTGTACTCCCGTAGATTAATCCATAGTTTTTTTTTTGCGGGTAGATTAATCCAGAGTTACTTATGTAGGATAGAAACAGCAGGCCTCTGGGGTGACTTTCCATATAAAGTGCCATGTGGCTAGTTTAAAACTGTGAGAAATCTCATACTATGTCAAGACCAATGATTACTCACTAGTTGGTAAACCTGCAACCATCAAAAGTTTCAAAGTGGGTATGCTGCATACTACCTAGATATGCAGCTAGTGCTAGCTATGCTCTGTTGGTTTAGGTCAGAACTTTTTATAATTGCTGTCACTGCCCAACATAAACATATTATGAAGCAAATGTTGATGGAGTAGCCTAATTAAATCTGCATGAG
This sequence comes from Lolium rigidum, assembly GCF_022539505.1. Classification (NCBI taxonomy): domain Eukaryota; kingdom Viridiplantae; phylum Streptophyta; class Magnoliopsida; order Poales; family Poaceae; genus Lolium; species Lolium rigidum. The sequence continues at coordinate 196,829,563 of NC_061509.1, forward strand.
CTGTTGTGAACGTAACCCCTACATAGATCATTGACCTGAATCTGGTGGTGGTACTGCATAATTTCGTGTGTGCTTACTAGCTGCTGTATCTTAGTTCTGAATTCTGAGTGGCTGTTTGGAGGCTTTGAGCAATTGACTTGTTCAGGTACTACCACCATAAGAGATCCAGACAAGAAAGTCTCATAACCAAATTGGTACTCAAATGCTAATAAAATAAACTGGGTTTCAAACAAGCTGTTTCTGTACACCTGTTCACTGGTTGCATTTTCTGAAGAAGTACAGGCCACATGAAGGAGTACATACCGATACTGAAGTCGAGCATATCACTGGATATGTCAGCTCAAGATATAAAAGTGCAGCTTATCGAATTGCTGACAATTATACAGAATCTTCAATGCATGTGTGCTTGTTCTGTTGGATTGTGAAAAAAAAATTACTTATTCGACAACATGACTAGGAAAGATTTCAACCACTTCCAATATGCAGAGCTCAACATACCTTGGACACTTGGACTTTACAGTTTACAGTTCCGTTCCATGAAAAATACTGTTACTTCTGCGCTCGAGGCCATGTGGTTTTATTTAAATGTGATGTTCATATCAGCAAAAGGTAAATATAGTCAGTCAATTTATGATGAAGTGGTTTGTAAGCTTATGGGCAAATAATATTCAGAAAATTCTATAATAGTATTATAATATGGTCCTAATCTGGAATACCCAAATATTGTTGAAAGCATCAGAAAAATTGAAATGTGGTTTAGTGTCATAGTTTAAAATATTTTTGTAACATAAATGGAGAAATGTAACTGTCAGATGTGGGTATTGAAGACTGACAATATCCAGACCGACAAGTATAATCAGTGAAATTAGTCACCATCTTATTTTCTCTACCGAGTGAAGCCAATAATACTAAACATATTACATTTTGCTTCTTTTCCTCAATAGTGCATTTGCTTTTTGCACATCATTGGCATAAGATGTCCCTTGCTACCACACGTTTTCGCAAAAATAATATATATCATCACTGAATGTCTGAACGTGAACGATATGAACTATAAAAAAACAGTTACAGGGCGTGCAACTGCTTTCTAAAGAAGTTATGGAATCAATCATTGTATCATCTCCCTAAGAAAATGTTCCTATCCTCACTGATATCATGGGACTATTCTCCCACTCAAACTGGCTGTCTTTCTTCGTTGTTTTTTTTTTTTTTTTTTGAGAAAGTCTTTCTTCGTTGTTAGGGCGAATAGATTCATTTTTCCTGTTTTTCATCTGAAACCACTGAGAACCAGTAGAAAGCAGCATTGGACATTTTTTACTTCTTGTAGTTGGCAGGTTAGTTTATGGTGATCCAAACCAGAATAGTCTGTATTCCTCTGGCAGTAGCACTCTTTATCTCACTCATGAAAGGTACATGCCTTTCTTGATGAAGAAAAGTACCAACTCGATTTCATTATTTAGGTCTGCGCAATGTGCACATCTCTGTTTGCTGGACTAATGCAAAGAAAAGTGAAACCAATATAGCAAACAAAAGTGAAACCGGCGTTCACGCGTGGGCACACCGGTGCTGAGCTCTAGCGCCACAACCCACAGATAGAAGAGGCGCTGGGCAAGAGCAGGCAGCCTGACATAGCAAATTGGCAGTGTTGGGCTTCTAGAGTTCACATAGAACTTGGTTGCAAGGCACATCCTTTCCGCTTGTCGAATTTAGACGCGTGCACTACCAGGATTTTTTTCATAAATATGTAACTCTATTTTCCAGTCTCTTAACTAAAACAAACTCACCAGAAAACAGGGTGGATCTCATATCATAATGATATACAATAAACCCTGCAATGCAGCATCAGGTTTATTCACATATTTGGACTATATTAATCTACTGTTCAGTTTATCTTCATTAACATCAACACAACAGCAAACATGGTGGATCTCATCATACTGTTACACAACAAACATAGAAATAGGAGTTGTTGGTCACATCTTTGTCTACAGTTCAGTTTATCTTCAGTAACACATAGAACCAAACATGGTGGATCTCATCTTATACTGTTACACCACAAACATAGCATCAGGAGTTATTGGTCACATCTTAGGTCATTTTCTTAGCTTTCTTATCCTCCCACTCCTTGCGGTTAGCATCAATCAGCTTTTGTACATTGGCATGAAAGCCAGGATACGGTTCGTACCCAGAAAACTTATGAAGAATCTGAAGCAAACGAGAAGTTTATCATGACTCGTGAGGCAATTCTGTTGTCAATCATCAGGGAGGAAACAGAGTGATGATGCTAAAAGTTACCTCTGGAAGCACAAAGTATGGGCCCATCAAGAAAGCTTGGACAAGATTGTCAAATAGAGCAGGTGCTCGCTTCTACAATCAGAATAACTGTCAAGTATAATCCTTAGGAAAGAATTTTATACAAGTAGTGCGTATCTTACTAACAGTAGCATGATAGAGACTTGCCTCAAAAACTCCATGACCAATGAATTGCATAGTCCAACAAAACAGCTGAGCTACCAGTACCACCTGTGCAAAGAGAGAATTCACGTTTGATCCATTTATGCTTTCTGAACTTTTGTTTATTAGCGCATAAGCATCTTAAACAGCGGAAACTATGCATCATCCTTTATTCTAAAACCAAACGTTGTTGGGATCAAAATTTCACAAGTTAAGAAAGAAAGGAGATTCCCCATGTGGGCACCTGTAGTCTTTTTTCTGAAACTTTAAACCTCACTAACCTAGCCCACTGCAACCAAATCAAAAGAACCATGACTTTTGTAGGTGCGGCGGGATTAGCTGATAAGTCCCAGCACCGATGGAACAACAAACATGCTATGACATCTGACACCTTCTTGCTATCGCAGGCTTACAATTACAGGAAGTACAGTGACCATTAATGGTACAGAAATTAGGAGTTGATGGAGAAATCAAACATCTAGTTCAGTGTGTTTTCTTGTGGGTTACAGAAAGCACAAGTAGCTGGTGCATTAACAGTCAACAATGATTACATCAGTACAATCCATACTGTTTTTCTACGTCAGGTACATCACTTTTTGCAGATGAGCTCCCCTCAGAATAATACCATTTTGTGTTAGAGAATGTAAGTTCTCTGCTACACTACAATACATAAAAACTCACCTGTCAAATGATCAGCAGTCCCGTCTTCTGCCAGGAATTTCATCACAGGCAACCACGAGTTTTACTATTTGTTATCTAGTTTTTGTACATTATATGATGCATTTCCAAGTGATTGCATTGTAGTATTTAGACATTTTCAGTCAGAAAATATCTCAAGCTGACTTTATTTTTTTAGCGAAGGCATGTTAGCATTGAGAGATAAGTTTACCCTTTTTTTCTAAATGAAAAGCAAAATTTTGTTGCTCCACATCCATTTATTCGCATGAATCAACTCATGTTGTTCAACCGAAATTACCTTCCCTAGACCCCACAATGTGTGGGAGCTTTCAGCACTGGTTACGCCCCTTTTATTTTAGAAAATCAAAGTGGTGAAGGTCAAATAGGCACAACATAACATAATCGACTAACCATTCGGACCACAACACGGACTACAAGCCAATACCTAAACAAAGGTGACATGCCTCACTGAACTGGGCAACATGCACATAAAGAAACAAACCTAAAAAACAAAAAATCAACCGGTAAGCAGTGTCATCCCAGAACAACAAAACTGTACCAAGAGTTTCACTAAATCTAGAAGCGGCACCTAAGCGCCAGTCCGTACTCACTATGAGCGAATAGAACCTAAACCAGATCACAAATTTCGTAAGCGCAAGATGCATATGTAAGCAATTAGAGTGACGAAACACTAGGCCTCACTGATCCTACAAGGTAAATACGTCTCAATCTAAGAAGGATATACAAGAGAGTTCACTGTGTTTCATGTTTTGTGCTTCAGACAAAAGCATGGGCCACTTATTTTTTCAGTGGCTAGATATATATGGAGTGTTTTCCAATGTCCTTTCAACTCACCAGCACAGCCAACTTCGGTTGCTGAACTAGGTGAATGGGTGCTCAAATTCCAGCGATCTGAAAAAATAGGAGTCAAAGTATGTCTGGCCGCTGTGTTCTGGTCCTTGTGGAAAACCAGTAATAAAGTTTGTTTTGAACATATAATGCACATTGATCCTTGTGATATTATATACAGTATCATATTTTTCATTGGATTGATAGTTGGAATGAGTTGCAGAAAACTAGGTTGCAAAAGGTGCTGCGACAAAGAACTGAAGTGCTGAAGATGCAATTGAAAGGCTTATCGCTAACATGTCAAAGAATAGACAGAGGTTGGGCTTCATTTGCAACGATTGTGTTTGGGAACCTGCTTAGACTAGGTTGTGACAGTTGCTCAGGATTGCTTCTTCGTTTCGTTTCTTGTTGTAACTTTTGCTTCGTGTTTCCGGCTTTTTTTTTTCGATACATCAGACGGAGATGTGTGTGATGTATTCAACAACTGAACGCTGCAGCTTGTCGTAAGTTTCGTTAATGAAGCTGAGGGAAAACCCCTTTGATAAGAAAGAAAAAAAGAGAGATCAACAGCATAAGGTCAATCAAACGAACAAGCCAAAAGGGGCGGGGATCTGTAACCTTGCATCCGATCGAGAAGCCGAGGCGGGCGGCGAGGGCGGCGCTGGCAGCCCAGCAGAGTAAGCAGAGAACAGCAGCGAGAGTGCCGGAGCGGCGGTCGAGGGAAATGTAGAAGCAGTGGTGAATCCAGAATTTTACGCTAGGGTGGGGCAACTAGACATAATTTTTTTTCTAATACCACAAATATGGCATGCAAAGTGCATGCATATTTTCATTGAAAAGCACCAAAAAATTGATTCATTTTATAAGTAACATAAATTCAATGATTTCTTCTGAAATTTGCATATAGAAATATTCGCAAAAACTACTCCCTCCGTCTAAAAATAGGTGTTTCATTTTTATCTAGATAAGAATATATGTAGATATATTTTAGTTATAGATACATTTGTACCAAAAAAACTGAGACAACTATATTTATACGGAGGTAGTACATGTTTTTTAAAAGAGATGAAATGTATCCGTTCCTCTTCATGAACAGCAATTTAGTGATGCAAAAAATACAATCTGATATATCGATGATCTAATTAGTCCCTAATGAATCGATATCTTAATTGTACTAGAGAAAAGCTACTCACAAATAAAGAATAAAAAAATAGACATGGTGTAGCACGCAGCACCTCACCTGATAAAGAGAGGGCTTGGAGATAAGAAGATGAAATAAAATTGTGCGCCGGGAGTAGTCCTTGACTGCGTATGTCGCCGGCGGCATTGCAAGCCGCGCCCTTAGCAGTTGGCTAGGATGGTGCGATCGATCAGTTCAGGCTTCGAGATAGATCGGGCGGTTTGGGATTCAGAAGTCTGGCAGACGGGGATTCCATGAATCTCGCGATGAAAGCAGTGTACAGTTGTGGAATATGGGTAGGTTTTTCTTTACTGCGTGGGTCGATCCTGTGAGTTTTTTTCTCTCATATAAATTCTATATGGGCTAATGGGCTAAATTTTTAGGGTGGGGCGTGCCCCACCCTTACACCCTGCTGGATCCGCCCATGTGTAGAAGGCCCCGTAGATCGCGGCGCCGACCGCGGCGGAGTGCAGGAACGGAGCGGTGAGGTGGAGGAGCAGGACTGCAGGAAGGCCGTGAGAGCATCTCCTTGGAGGCCCCCGGACCACAATCAGATGGAAATTGGTCAGGATTTGATCTATTTTTGCACAGGGAGTAACGATTTTCCAACCATTCTGGGAAATTTATGCGGGTCAGAGCAAGAAATCTTCACTGACATCGGAGCGTGGAATTTGCTCCATCCGAAATCCCGGTAGCACCCCAGGAAATCGAGGATGGTCTAGTAAGTCTGGATGGATTTAGTCCTAAATCCGAACGAAAACGAGAAGCTGGAGACTTGTAACTGGACCATTTTCGTCTATTCGGATAAAAAAAGAGACCCTGGGGGCTGGAGATACTCTGAGGAAGCGCTCCGGATTCTCTGACCTGCAGTGACCAAGTTAGAGAAGCTACAGTTTTCCTAACTTGGGAGATTCCTAGCCATTAGATCTTACACTAGCGTTTCAGATTTCACGCTACAGTGCGTGTGCTACAGAACCAAAACAGAACGGCTACAGAACTTTCACATAGTGCTTCATCTACAGTGATTTAGCTATAGTGTTTGCCACGATCTCTGTCTTTCATTTTCGATCCAACGGTCAGGATTGCCAAGTTAGGGTACTGTACCTCTAATTTTGCTTTACCAAGTTAGAGAATCCGCGCCGCTGAGGAAGATGGGCCAGACGAAGAGCGCGTGGATGAACACGTTTACTGGGTTGTTGTGGTACGCATCATAGAAGGCGAAGTCCCGCTCCAGGTCGAGCAAGCCGCCGCCGCCGCGAACCATCGTTGCCTCCTTGCCGACTTGCTCGGAATTTGCTTCGGGGAACAAGAGGGAAATTGTCAGTTTTTCCGCGGGGATCTGTTGACTTGCTGTTTAACCTCCATCACAGATCCAACGGGCAGGAACTTGCAGTTTCTAGAAGAACACATCTCCAACAAATGGCCAATAATATGAACGACGTCTTTTTGTTTTATTTTTAGCATTAAAATACCCTCTCCGCCCCAAAACGTAAGGCTTCTAAGGACTACTCAAAAGTTAACTTTTTTTTAAGTTTGATCAAGTTTATGCATTAAAATATAAACAGTTACAACAGTGAATCAATATCAATAGGTTCACCATAAAATATATCTTATTAATGTGTCCATTTAATATTGTACATGTAGATATTTAAAAAATTGTCAAATTTACTAAAATTTAACTTTTATCTAATCCTTAGACGCCATATATTTTAGGAAGGAGGGAGTAGCAATTTTTGGGCACCTAACTAGCTGCAGCATTTTCATATACGGAGGTAGCGCGGTTGTGCTGGATTTTGCAGCGCGTGCCCGTGCTGCAAATATATGGCACGGAAGTGGGATTTTCGAGCATGCATGAAAAAATTGGACACATCCTACAATTGGCAGCAACCGGTAGCACCTTTTTGCAGTTTTTCATGCACCGTCCTCCGCCCTATTTTAGTTAATCTGTTGGGGTCTTGGAAATGATTTGAGCAGCGACTTTTTTTGCCGGAAAAACGGGATTGTATTAATTAACTAGATAATAGTATCGTTACAATCCCGGAGGATACGACTCAGTAAGGCCTTGGGAGCCGTTCCTACCCAAAGTTCAGTTCTATCTTGCAACATACCAAACCTAGCTAGCTCATGACTTGCACTATTTTGTTCTCCAGGTATCTTATTCAAGGCTACAATCTGACGAGAGGTAAGTAATTCTTGTAAGGGAAAATTTGCCACGGGACATCGTTATTTTCCGATCTTTGCTAAAACACATCGTTGGATTATGTCTTTGCTCAGTACCATTATTATTTTCGGTACGTTTGCCAAAACACATCGCATGCCAAAAACAGAAAGATTTATTTTTATTTATCTTAAAATTACTAGATTACCTAGAATAAAACTGGGTTTCCATCTAATCTGGAAAACAGAAACCCAAAATTTCTCCCGTACACCTAGTAGCGATGAAGAGGACGACGGGCTGCATCGATCAGATCAACGACGAGCCCTAGCCGGAACCGTCGTCCTCCATCTCGTCAGCCGCTGTTATTCCGTTTCTCACCGCTGGCGAGCGCGTACCTCGTCCCGAACCTCTCGTTGCATCGTCCCCGTTCCATGTCCGTTCCATGTCCGTTCCATGTCCCCGCTCAAGAGTGGTCTGAGCCCTTCATGGGCGCCCTCAGCCGTTCTCATGGGCGCCACCACTCTGGAGCACAATCTGCCGGCGGCCATCAATGGCGACAGGGCCTGGGTGCTTGAAGAGTATACGTACAGAACTAAAAAAGGCCAGAAAAACGGTTCTAGCTTGATACGTACAAATGACCAGGGTCCAGAAAACAAACCTGTTCTAAACCGGACTTTATGGTCATCCTAAGTAAAAAAAATCAAACTTTCCGTTTTGGGCTTGACGGTGTGTTTTAGCAAACGTGTCACGGAATTGTAATGGTACTGAGCAAAGACACAATTTAGCGATGTGTTTCAGCAAAGGCCAAAAAATAACGGTGTCTTGTAGCAAATTTTCCATTCTTGTAAATCTGCCACCATATGTCCTAAGCAAGAGCTATCCCTCTCAGGATTTTTTGCCATCGAAACTAGTTCCATGCAATCAGTTTCAACAATGATTTTCTCCTCACTCGAGTCAAGCGCCATAATGATTCCCTCCATGCACGCGCTGAGCTCCAAATCCAACGCTGAGGAGCAGAACCGTGGGGCTCTACAGGCCAAAAAAAAAAATGATGGATCCATCATCACGCCTCAGAATCATTCCAACCCATGGGCAAAAGCAACAACAGAAAACAAAAACAAACTGCATGAAAGCAGCTTGCGTCATTTTTGTGATTATGGAAGTAAATAACCATGTTTGCGTCATTCTTTTACCACATAGTCGACCTCCTGTATCCCTGAAATGTGGGGTCAAAGTGGCAAATGATCAAACTCAAAGTAAAAAAATAATCTTTGGAGCTATGTATCGAAAAAAGCGCTGCGACATTTAAACTCGTGGGGCAAAATAGTGTTTGTGCAACCAATGCCTATTGATGGCAACATGAAAATGCACAAAAATGTCGCAACGTCCCAAACACATCTATGTCATATAATGATTTTTATGTAGGAAAAATCACGTCAACCGCGAACCGTTGAGAAAAATGTGTCACAAGAGATGCATCATAGAAACTAGATGTGTACAACAACACAAATACACCTTTGCAACACGAACACAACAGTTTTGTTATATACTTCGAGAATCGTCACAGCATGTTTCCCATGTGCATGAGACGAAACAATACTATGACTTCCCAAAATGTCAAAGGGACCATGAAACATTAAAACAAACACACTTACCTCCACCATTAATTTGAACTGCCAAACTTGTCAACCCGCCATCATGCCTCCTTGGTTCAGAACGAACCCAAGCGAGACATACGAAGGAAGCACCCACCTAGCAGGAGGGCTAAAACCTGTTGTTTTGAAGTTGCAAACTCCAACTTCGAAGCTCGAGTTTTGTCCCTTTAGTTTTTATGCAAGAGCCACGCTGGTGACAAACCTAGACCGCCAGGACCAGCTAGGTCTGATTATAAGGTGTTTCTTCTCTAAGTGGAACAGTTTGTTACATGGAAGCAAATTTATCATATAGTTCAACGTTGCACATATCAAACATGATGCTTCCACCTCATATTGAAAATGCTCTTATGTATACCAATACAAAAGGTGAATCTTCTCTATCCATTGCCGAAAGTGATCGTCGAGAAAATGGTCTAATATGTTCTTTTGGCGAAAAAAAGTCTAGCGATCTAATCATCCATAGTAGTACAAAGAATCCAAAAAGTAATAAAAAAAATATAAATTGGTCTTCAGATCACATAGCGATGACTAGAAATACTAGCTCGAGCCGAAGGGATGCCGTTGTCCTCGCCCCTCCATCAGCGAAGCTAGGCAAAGCTTGCTGTAGAGCTTGTTGTAGTATATAAACGGGAAGTCGTCATGCTAAGCTCTTAAAGTACCAACACACTAGAGCAACCATCACCATGTCGCTACACTCAAACACTAACCACTTAGAAACATGTCGCTACACTCAAACACTAACCACTTAGAAATTGTATCTTCACTTTCTTCGTCCCACCCTGTAATAGAAGAACCATATGCATGCAATTTTGTGCACTTCTTAAGTGAAAATGCATTGCCGGTGGTTAAGGTGAAGCACGGAGAGCGACAGAATGTCGCCGGTGCCATATTGGGAAGACCCAATGGCATACGAGCTGCCAAAGATGCTCCGTTGCAATTGGCCAAGGAAGGCGCCACAATCAATTTCATGGAGTCTTCAGAACCTAGGAAGAAAGAAGAAGATACTACGCATGCGTGGGCTTCGGAAGTACATATAGAATTTGGTTGCAGGGAACATCATTTCCCGCTTGTCACACAAGTACAGCACCAGAATTTCTGTCATAAGTGTATTGCTCCCGTGTTCAGTTTAACTTCACTAACACAAACTCAACAACAAACATGGTGGATCTCGTTTTATACTGTTATACAGAGTCCAACAAATATAGCAATGCAGCATCAAGAGCTGTTCACATATCTAGACAATATTTAATCTATTGTTCAAATTTATCTTCACAACATCAACACAACAACAAACATGGTGGATCAGGAGTAGGAGTTGTTCGTCACATCTCTACAATTAAGTTTATATTATACTACAAGACAGACATAGCATCAGGAGTTCTTGGTCACATTTCAGGTCCTTTTCTTTGCTTTCTTATCCTCCCACTCCTTGCGTTTAGCGTCAATCAGCTTTTGTACATTGGCATGAAAGCCAGGATATGGTTCATACCCAGAAAACTTATGAAGAATCTGAAGCAAATGAGAAGATTATCATGACTCGTCAGGTAATCCTGCTGTCAATCATCAGGGAGGCAACAGAGTGATGATGCTGAAAGTTACCTCTAGAAGCACAAAGTATGGGGCCATCAAGAAAGCCTGGACAAGATTGTCAAGTAGTGCAGGCGCTCGCTTCTACATTCAGAATAAGAGTCAATTATAATCCTTGGGACAGAATTTATACAGCTAGTGCTTATCTTAACACTCAAAGCACGATAGAGACTTGCCTCAAAAACTCCATGGCCAATGAATTGCATAGTCCAGCAAAACAGCTGAGCTATCAGTACCACCTGTGTAGAAAAAAGAATTTACGTTTCATTTATGTTTTCTGAATTTTTTGTTTATTAGCTACAAAGCATCTTGAACAGCAAACTATGCATCATTCTTGATACTAAAAGCTGGACAAAATTTCAGAAGTTAAGACAGAAAGGAGATTCCCCATGTGGGCACCTGCAGTCTAGCTTCCGAAACTTTAAGCCTCGCTGAACTAGGCCCACCGACATTGTATCAAAAGAACCATGAATTTTGTAGGTGCAGAAGGATTAGCTGATAAGCCCCAACAACATGGAGCAACAAACATGCTATGACTTCTGACGCCTTCTTGCTATCACAGGCATGCAAATACATGCAGGCAATTAATTAATGAATATCATGTCTAGTGACGTTTAATGGTGCAGTTAGGAATAGAAGGAGCAAGCAAACATCCAGTGCACTGGTTTTTTTGGTGGGTTACAGGGAGCTCAACTAGCTGGTGCATCAACCATGAACAACGAACGGAACCAGTACAATCCATTCTAAGGTCTCTACCACAGACACATAACTTTTTACAGATGAGCTCCAATCGGAACTACAGAATATAAATTCTCTGCTTCAATACAAAGACAGAAGCATTGACATGTCAAATTATCAGTCTCATCTTCTGCCAGGAATTTCATCAGAGACAACCACAAGTTTTGCTATTTGTTATCTAGTTTTCTACATTATATGATGTATTTCAAAATGACTGCATTGTAGTATATTTAGACATTTGCAGTCATCAAAAGAGTCTCCAGCTGCATTCAGTCTTTAGCAGAGTTTGTTTCTTAGCGAAGTATACATGAGAGAGACGTTCAACCAAGATGATGTATACAAAATAATCATGAATTCTCAAAATTCCTTTTCCAACAAAAAAAATTTGGCTAGATCAATCCAATTGGAAATCAATTATTCTTGTCATAACCTAGCACCAATATACACCAAATCAGAGAAGCACGATGACCCCTAAAGTAATCACAACCACACCGCAACAAACTGGATTAAAACCTCGGCCACACAAAAAGGAACTGGCAACATATTACTGGCAGTCCGAGATTGGGAAATAGGTTATCATCCGTGATCCCTGATCCGAGCACATGAAAACAATGTCCCTTACCAGAAGAAGTTTCCATAGCTAGACATCACAATTAGACAGCACGAGTTCACTAAATATCACCATGTTAGTTGAAAAAAGAACATGCTCAAGCCAGCACCGGTTGAGCTGCTCATAGTTGATCTGAGATAATATTTACCTATATAAACTCAAATACACACAACATAACTTAATCGATAAACTTTCAGGAGCACTAACAACTGAAGTGAGCAAAATACCTCCGGCGAAAAACTGGAAAACATATTTCTAATAACAGTAATCAGTGCATACCAAAACCGCGAATTGCAGCAAGAGTTCCACTGCACGAACAAAACCTAAACCGGGTCATGAATTCCGTACGCGGTAGCCGCATGGGTCAGCAGTTAGAGTGAAAAAAAAAAACAGAGACCAAGTCACCGATCCTACACGCAAGGTGAGATAGCACGTCTCAATCCAAGAAGGGTATACAGGAGAGATCCAGCGGAACAAGCCAAAAGGGGGCGGGGCGGAGTTTGTGTGACCTTGCATCCGACGGAGTAGCCGAGGCGGGCGGCGAGCGCGGCGCTGGCAGCCCAGCAGAGGAAGCAGAGGACAGCGGCGACGGCGCCCGAGCGGCGGTCGAGGGAGACGTAGAAGGCCCCGTAGACCGCGGCGCCGACCGCGGCGGCGTGCAGGGACGGGGCGGTGAGGTGGAGGAGCAGCAGGGCCGTGAGGAAGATGGGCCAGACGAAGAGCGCGTGGATGAAGACGTTCACCGGGTTGCTGTGGTACGCGCCGTAGAAGGCGAAGTGCCGCTCCAGGTCGAGCACGCCGCCGCCGCCGCTTTGAGGCATCGTCGCCGGGTTGGTCGGGGCTTGCTGCTTCGGTGAAGGCGAGGTGGATTTGTCAGGTGTTGCGCAGGGGATGTCTGACGCGGCCGTCCTTTTCTTTTCAGGGCCGCCTGTTCTGTGCAAGTGGGGCATTTGGTTAGACTGAACCGGTCGGTTCGGAGCTTCGGTCAGCTAGAAAGTTGGGTTTTGTGGAATTTTGGACCGGCCGGTCTTCTGAAAACCCGCTGATCGAAAGTTCGGTTCGGGGAAGATGAAGATGACTGGAGAAGGACGATTGTGGGCGAGTGGGCGAGTGGGCGGCAGTCGTGGCTTGCGCATGGTGGTCGGGACCGCTAGGATGGAGCACCAGGAGGAGAAGCTCAAGATCGGGATTGGGGGAGACCGGTTGACATCGCCGTGGAGGAAGCCGGAGGCGGCAGCGCGGCTTCTCATGGTGGCGGGGAGCTGGGAAAGAGAGCACACGATGACTACAGTCGATTTTTTCCTTAAAAAAAAAACACTTTCACGAGAGAGGAAAGAAAGGCACCAGACGAAGGGGCATGGAGTAGCGCGTCGCATGGAATTGGTTGTCGTGTTCGCGGAACGCGCCTGAACTGAGGGACAGATGCGTGATAATGATGCAATGGCGTGCCCGCAAGCTCTTCGTGCTAGCAAGAAGCAGTCGTAGAGTGCGAGCTAACCAGAGAATGGGTGACGTGCGAGGGGAAAGTCATTTCTAATGGCACCGGTTACTACCGGACAGCTATCCACTCTCTATTTTCAGTTTAGTGTGCATCATCTTCATACGACATATATTTGGTATCCAAAGAAAAATTTAACAAAATTTCGTAATATTTTTTATATAAATTAGGATTCGAGGTAATTTAAATGAAATATAACTAAATGAATTTGAATACGTTTGAAATATATGTATAATGTCACTGAAATAACAAGATTTGACTACAATTTCACACATATCTAATAAATATCATATATATATCATATCAAAGCAAAATAGATACCAAACTGAAAAAATATTTGCACGAATCGCGAGGTCACTACCAGTCAGATTGAGACCGGTAGGAACCGTGCCGTTAGAAAATCCACGTCCGACGTGCGAGCCTATGCCACAACAAGTGCCGCTGTGTTCCTCAAACAATGTTTGGAGTATATTTTTCAGCAAAAGAAAGATGTTTAAAGTACTACCTTTGTCTATAAAAATATATAAAAGTATGTACCGTAGATTTGTCAAAATTCGAATGTATGTGGTAAATATCCGACATTTTATTTTATCAACGAATGCAGTATATCTTTCCTCTAACACATTCTAAAACCTTACCTATTGCGGCAGCTTGTCACTGCGCTACGATTGAGGTCGATGCCTCCTCAAACGTTCCAAAATATTTTAAAAGGCATAGAAGGGGGCCACCATATGCCTCAGGGGTCAAGGCTTCCCCTTGTCAACTAGGATGAGGGGGAGCCAAGTCCATCATAGACTCTTCCTCCTTGGGAATGTCTATAAGGACGTGAGGCGCTAAGGGTAGGGCACATAGAACCCTACGTCGACCACTTCCCCTTGGTAGCCGCCACCAGCCTCGGCGCCCAAACCCTAGCCACACCCATGGGCGGCGCCCACTGCTAATCACATTGTTTCTAATTAATTTATGCCATATTTTCTAGGAGAATTAATTGTTAGATGCAAGATTAGCAGGAAAGGTTAACTAGGGGTCGCGCATAGGGCGGTTGCACGATCTGACATCGATGACAAGCCTGACAAGATCATTACTTTGATCCATGTACTAAAGATGGGTTGGCGCCGTGGTGAATTATGAAACAGAACCGGTTTGTGCTCATGGATCTCCGTTGAGCGGTTTGGTGAGGTCTTCGGCTTTATAATTATCTGTGTAGGTGTGGGGTCAGGTCGTAGGTATTGCAACAACTATCGTTAGCGAGGTAGCTTCGGGTAGATCTCTGTGTTTTTATATGAATATGTTGAATAATTCATAAAAAAAAAATTTGTGAACAAGCAAAAGCTTTGCGTGTCATTGCATTAGAAGAAAAGAAGCGGACTACAGCGGTTCCGGCATTCTAGAGGGAATGCGGTACAAGGCGTGCTAAAATGGTAGGGCGACCATGAGCATGCCAAGAGAGTACAACGCCCAAAAAAGAGTGTAGAGCCCTATCTCCAAATGTTGCCCAGCCCTACTGCACCCGATAGCTTCCATAATAATTCATAAATTAAGAAAGTTGTGTTTTTTCTTTATCAAAAATAGAGAAAATTGTGTGAATCATTTTGATGCAGAAGCCCAGAGTTTCAACTCCATTTCCATTTTGAAAAAGAAATGCAGTAGTGGGCCTAAGTCCTTGTATTAGACCTTTTGTCTTCAATTGTGTACAACATTTTTTAATGCAGTTAAGCGGGAAGGCCCAACTTCCTATGTAATTCATGTGTAACTGGAAAAACATACACAATTGCACATCCTATGTAATTCTTATCGATTCTATTCTAAAAAAATCTTTCGATTCTGAAGTCAATCTAAAAACTAACTATAAATTCCCGGCCAATCTAAAACTAACTCAATTCTCGGCCGATTTAGAACTAGTAAAAGGGAGTTAAAATTCCTATGGACAGACATTCAGCTCCAAGTCCAACAAATACTACACTCTAGATTTTCCTCATCGTTGTCATGTAACATCTCCTCTGAACCTCAAACCACAAGAAATGCAGGCATATCTAAACCATCGTCTCAAGGGCCCAAACGAAAACGCAGTGGATAATATCTGGCTCTACCATACGACCCACACCTCAAGAAAACAATCTCCTGGACACCAACAGAACCTCACCCTCTTTTGAACATACTCCACTCCACTGACTGACCTTCACCGGCAATGGCCACCCTTGTCAAGCACCTCATCCTCTGCTCCAGCACCACCGCATCCTCCTCGGGTTCTCCCTCACCATCGAACCGTCGCCGCCCGTCATCGTCGCCCGAAGCCGCCGACATGCGCGCCAACGCGCCGCAGTCCGCCACGCGCCGGCTCGCTGTGGCCGCGTCCACGGCAATGGTCGCAACGGCCGCACTCTCCGCGCGTCGCCCCGCGGCACCGCCCCCGGCCCTTGCGGCGGAGGCGGCCGCGGTGCCGACGCCGTCGCCGCCGGGGACCGTGCCGAGGTGGGGCACGAGGTCGTACGTGAGGGAGAGGTTCTTCGAGCCCGGGCTGACCTCGGAGGAGGCAGCCGCGCGCATAAAGCAGACGGCGGAGGGGATGCGGACTCTGCGGCCGATGCTGGAGACCATGTCGTGGAAGTACGTGCTGTTCTACGTCCGCCTCAAGTCCAAGTACCTCGACCTCGACCTCACCACCGCCATGGCCGGCGTCCCCGAGCTGCGCCGTCCTGACTACGTCCGCGTCGCTAACGAGCTCGTCGACAACATGACGGAGGTACAGCATTTTCTACCTGCGATTGTACTCCTCCTCTGTATATTCGTTAATTTTCTCGGAAGATAATGTCATCCGGATGAACTTGCCGTGCAGTTCGACCGGTTTGTGCGGACTCCCAAGGTGTACGAGTCGTACCTCTACTACGAGAAGACCCTCAAGTCGCTGGATGACGTGGCTGAGTTCCTCGCATGATCGTATATACTGTGTCGGTAGGTCTAGGAATGTATTGCTGTCGATCCTTTCTCTGAAGCTCTAAGGTTCAGTCATAGAAACGAAACATGGTACAATACACATATGAATTGCCAAGTTGCTTCAGCAAATATGTATACTAGATGCAACTTTTTGTGCAATTAATACTACATGGTAACATGATACTCCAACATGCCCGTGCATAACAAATGTGAGCAGCCAGTCTGCCATACAAAATTGCAATATACATACACTCATTGCAGTATGTCGCATCACAGTGTTAAGTTATCACGCGCCTCAAAAATGCATTGTCCAAAACTGAAAATAGCCCAAAGCAAACATAAAATACGGAAAAATGCATCTTCCTCCAATCCATAATAAGTGTTTGGAAACTTATATAAAAGTTGTACTAACTTTGTATAAAATTGCCGATATTTTTATGAATCCGATGGAGTAATTAAGCAGACAAAGGGGAGAACAGCATCACGCACTGATCACAATTCATATACATACATGTGCTTGTTCGCCCTCGAGCGGTGATCGATCGAGCTAGCTAGCTAGCTCTAATTATTCTTACCAGAGAGCAACACATCACTGATCAGTGCATCAAGATTAGCCAACGACCTAGCCGTGGACCGAACAGCCTCCTTCCTCCACTCCGAAGCTCTGTTCTTCATGTCCCTCCCCTTCTCCCCATACACCGCCTCCCTGATCCTCCCCTCGACCGCCTCCCGCCGCACGTTGTCGCCGATCTCCATCGCGACGCCCCACTCGACGCACTTGTACCGGCAGTTGGTCTGCTGCTCGGCGAAGAAGGGCCAGCACAGCATCGGCACGCCACCGCAGAGACCCTCCACCGTCGAGTTCCACCCGCTGTGCGTCAGAAACACACACACCGCGTCGTGCCGCAGCACCGCTTCTTGGTCGCACCAGCTCGCCAGCAGGCCCCTGTCCTTGGTCGCCTCCAAGAACTCGGGCGGCAGCACGGCCGCCTCGCTCCTGACGATGTCCGGCCGAACGATCCAGAGGAAGTCGTGGCCGCTGTCGGCCAGCCCCCACGCGAACTCCACCAGCTCGTGGTTGCTCATCACGGTGACGCTCCCAAAGCTCACGTACACCACGGACCCGGGCTTCTTGCCGTCGAGCCACTCGAGGCAGGCGCGGTCTTCTTTCCAGAGGCCGGAGCTTACCGCGTCGAGGGGACCCCTGGAGGGGACGATTTGCTCGGCGAGGGAGTTGAGCGGGCCGATGGTGTAGATGGCCGGTATGATGGCGCGCATCGCGTCGAGCGCCGGCCGCTCGAGCTCGTCCATGGTGTTGATGATGACGGCGTCCGCCTCCTCGGCGCGCTCCACCTGGTGCAGCTGGAAGGTCATCAGGGTGTCGTCGCGGTCCGTGGTGCGGAGGAAGGTCGGGAAGTCTTTCAGCCGCATGTGCTTGCTCATCCCGGGCGCCCAGTCCACCGGCATGTCCATGAACCCGTTCGTCAGCTGCTCTTCATCTGTGCGCCGCGCGAAAATGGTTGAGACACTGAGTACCGTACGAATTGCAAGTCAAAATCAATTTGAGGGCCGGCAGGCGGCAGATCAGGATACCTTTGAGGGGGATGATGCCCTGGTCGATGAGAGGGCGGAAGTTGCGGTAGCCCATGTAGCCGCAGGCGCTGGCGGTCCAGAACAGCGCGCACGGCACGCCGAGCTCCCTCGCGGCGTCCACGCTGAAGCTCATGAGGTTGTCCGCCACGACGCAGGTGACAGGCGGGACACCTGCCGATGAGCGGCCGAGGTCGGCGAGCAGGTTCTTGAAGTGAGCGGGGCAGGCGGTCATGGTGGCGTAGGAGAGGGCCGCCGGGTCCTGCGTGGCGTCGGCGTCGGAAGAAAGCAGGCCGTCCGGGATGGTGGCGAAGCGGAAGCCTGGGAGGCCCTCGGCGGCGCTCGCGCCGCGGGAGCGGATCAGGCGGCGGTGGTTGTACTCGGTGCTGACGAAGGAGATGTGGAAACCCTTGCAGTAGAGGACCTTGGCCAGCTTCATCATCGGCGTGATGTGCCCCTGCGCCGGGAACGGCAGGCACACCGCGTGCGGCTTCTCGCCGGCCGGTCCAGCGGAGTCCATCTCTGCTGTAGTTGGGAACTGGGGATTGACTATTGAGGTTTTCGTGGATGGATATGGATTTTATTTTTTCATATTCATTCTGCTTTCTAGCTGACTGAGCATAGTATTTCGCGGTTACTCGAACACGTAGAACATTCAGCAGATGGAGACAGAAAACAAAGAGACAGCTTACGTGCACACACGCCTACCCAATTTTGACTTCGTTGTTTCCATGTCATTTTTTGCTATTTGCACGTGATGCGTTATGGGTGATGGACGGCTAATGATGGTTGACCACTTCACCACCAACCCACGGTTCAATACTGCTGAGAGCATCTAAAGCGTAAAACGGCTCCTAATCCTTAAACACTGACAACCTCTCGAAAAAACAAGCAAAATGTTCTAGTAGACCTGGATAGGGAATTGCTATTTCTTAGTAGACGAATTAGGTTAGTGCTTAGTAGACTAAACATCAGATTTGCATTGTAATTCGTGAATTTGAGTTACAAGTTTGGTTGCAACTACGAAAAATGCCTCCAAATTGTTATATTTGCTCTGTGATCCATGCTAATGGTGAGTGAGTTACAACTAATATTCTATAATGTCATTCTATTCATAACAAAGTTAGTTTTCAGTAGTCACACCCTCCTGGACAACCCCCAATCTCTTACAATAGTTTGGGAGGGAGAAATGTCCGGCTCTCTCCAAATACTCATCCATTTCATCCCTCCCCCAAAAAGCTATCGACGACACGAGAACCCCACCCTCTCCCTCGGACACACACATGAAAGTTTTCTGTTGGCGAAAGAACATGATCCCGCCCACTGTTAGTCGTTACCGCCGCCAAAGCGGGCTTGCAGGACAATGACCCCGTCCACTCCACCTTCCCCCCACTGACTCCACGATTCCGAGGTCATGCAGGCCCCAGCGCGACCCAACGTTGGCGGTAAAGAACACCGAAGACCGCATGTGGAAGAGGCCCGCATGCCGCATTGTAACAGACCAACTTTGTTAATCAAATAATGTTGCTAAGTTGTCATGTGCATGCATGCACTTGCATTTAAAGTTTGAGAAACTTTGCACTAAAATGTGTTGAAACAATGTTGCAAATATTGTAGTTTTGTTCCAATAAAATTTGTGCAAAAATCCCCTTGAAATTTGGGTCAAAATACCCCAAAAATCATAAAAATGCACCTTGTTTTACAATTTCCCGAGAAAACCCTAAAATCCAGGGGGGTTTTCGCAAAACCCCCCTTGTCTTCTTCCCCAGGCAGGCAGAGCCAGAGCTGCCTGGCTCGCCCCTGGCCGCCCGATGCCGCCGGCCGCCGGGATGCTTCCCCGCCGCCCCCGGCCGCGGATAAAGCCCCGCGCCGCCGCCGTGGACAACCCCAGCACGCCTCCTTTTCCCTCTCTTCTCCTCATCTCGCAAGCGCGCGACCAAACCCTAGCCCGGCCGACCTCACCGTCGCCTCCGTTCCGAGCTTCCCCGCGCCCGGCCGACGCCACCGGGAGCTCCGCCGCGACGCCGTCGACCTCCTCCACCCATCAGCGCAAGCCAACGGGGCCAGAATTGGCCGAATTGATCGGCGCCCGTGGCTCAGGCCTCCGCCGCTCGCCGGAGCTCCGAGCCTCCCCTCGCCTCGCCGACGCCACCACGAGCTCCACGGTGAGCTCCTGGTCCTCCTGGTGCCCGCCGTTCGCCCTGGGTCGCCGTCTATCGCGCCGGCGACGAGCGCCTGCAAGCTCTGCCGCCGGCCACCGCCGCCGTGGTCGCTCCGGCGACCATTGGAGGGCGGCGCCGCCACCATTTGGTCCCCCGCGTCGCGCTGAGTCCGATGCCCCCGCGCACGCGCCCGATTGCGGCCCGAGCTGGCCGATTGCTGCTCGACCTGAGAGCTCAAGGTCGTGCTGATGTCAGCATGACGTCAGCATGACGCAATAAACCTTTTCTATTTCTGTTTAATTTCTGTAATTCATAAGTAATTCATATTAATTCAAAATATGGTGTATTTTATATCAAATTGTCCAGAAATTTAAATCCTACATGTTTATGAGCATCTCATACATCATTACAACCTTTGAACTTGCAAATGTAGTGAAACCCTAAAAGAACCCTCTCATATGTCGGGGTCCGGTGCCGGAACCCCTTTAATCCGATGTTGCACCTAGGGTTTACCAAATTCTATTAACCTGACATGTCATTCATATTGTATGCGCATTGCATTATGCCATGTCGTGAATGTTTGTTTCCCTTTCCGGTATTTGGTTCTTCGCGATAGGATCTGAGCCGGAGTCCGACGTCAACGCCACCGAAGAACAGTACCCATCTGCTGAGGGACAAGGCAAGCCCTAACCTGGTTCATCTATGATTTCGAAATGCTTTTATCTGTGGTTCCTACATATCGGATACGATTCAACTATCTTTTATCGATAGATAGAGTTACCCTATTTATTGTATGTCCGACCTTTGTAGCCTCGATACCACGATCCACTTGCTCCTAGCATAACTAGGTTTGGCATGTGTGCGTCGCGAGAGCCTTTATCTCTTTATGCTTAGCCATGCTTAGTTTGTTACGCTACTACTCCGGTCTTCGGACTGGAGCCTTACAATGAAATGAATCTAGCATGACAGGTTGACGTGGTAAGTGTAGAGATGTTGTTAAACATGATTAAAGGCTCAGACGAGAGGCCACATTGGGATGTGGTGGGTTGTTTCGTTTCGCCGACCCTAGGAACCGAGTTCTCGCCTCTTGAACCAAGACCGAGCGTACAACCACACGAGGCCCTATTATGGTACCCTCTCGACTCACTAACTTGCCTAGTAGATTCCATGAGTCACATAGTTTGCGCGTTATTTGGACATATGCATTGAAAATGTTTGTGAAAAGGTGCATAGCATACGGGTAGGTAAGCGTGGCCGAGGTGGCTTGGGTTAGAGTCCCTGGTGAAACCCACCTCGCCTCACATCGTTAAGGACCGACTTCGGGACTTGACCCGTTACGGCGGAACAATCCTTAGCGCGTGACTCATGGTCTCGGCGACCGCAAGGTAAAGGTCGTGGTCGACCACCCTCTGCCGGCTTTCCAAGGAAGAGAGCTAATATATTGGCATTAAGAGTCGGTTGGCACGTGTGGGTAAAGTTGTGCACCCCTGCAGGGTTATGAATCTTTTCGAAAAGCCGTGTCCACGGTTACGGACGACTTGGGAATGGATTCTGTGATCATAGACAACTTTAACCTGATCGTAAAACTTGGCAAACAATGTGTGTTTACGGACACCTTCTTCGGGTGTTGAGGGGGTGATCCGAGGATAGTGGTTCGAGATGATGAAGATTGGTGGATACAATATGATGATCAATAGAGATAGAGATGTCGCTCTCTTATCCCCTTTCAAAGGTTCTGAGTAGTCGAACTTCTCTTCTCTCTTGTCTTACAAAGGAAAACTGGCTTTACGCAAAAGAAGATCTACAGAAAGCCCGCATACCCGCTTTGCTAAAAGGTTGTACTAAGTCTTGCTGAGTCCCTGTACTCAGCTTTGCATGCTTTTGTTTCAGATGAAGTTGCTACAGCCGAAGGTGGTTTCTACGTTAACATCGATGGTTAGTTTGGAGTTCCCGAGCGGCAGCACTGCGACTTATGGGCTGGGACGTCGCTTTATGTTATGGCTTCTTAAGCCCTTTGCTATCTTGTTATTTAGAATAACATAATTTGCTTCCGTTGCTTGTTGAATGTTGGGTCGGTGACCTCTGCGTGTAATAATTTGGATCTTACTCGTTAAGAGTTGTAATATATCCTTTTGAGTCGTAGAGTCACTGTTGTGTTACCGATTCTCTCATCTGTAGTCTTCCGAGCTCGAGGTTAGGCTTATGTCGGACGAAGATCCGGTATTTGTCTAACCCTGATCCCGGGGTGCCACGGGTTTTGGTATCGAGCAGGACTGCCTGTAGGAAACCCTTGTTAACTGGTCGATGTTGAGTCTAGTGGTTGCGAAAACTATTTGAAAGCTAAAGCTTATTTGCAAAACTCTGAATAGGATTCTTTTTACTCCTTACCTGGTGTCACTCTAATGCTGAGTCATCTTACCTGGTTTTGATTGGAAAAAGGTTTCACTTCTTTCCTATCAATTCAAATCTCTAGGATACACGGGTTTGGGTTATTTTTCTCCAGTACTCCGTATCTGGTTGCTTGTCTCAGAGTTTCCAGAATGCCTCAGTTCATCTGAAGCATTGTTCCTTTATTCTTGCTTCGGGTGCTTAGCATCCAATTGTTGGTCTTTATGCGACATGGTGATGGTATGTCATCTTTGCATTCCATCTTCATGGTTTGTGAGTCGGTTAGTAGTGTGTACATTTTGTATGCTTGTTTAACTACTATGATCGATACGATGATATATCTTCATATCACATGTCTTGTCCTTTAGCATGCTCATTGCATTCGGTACATGCTATCCTTCCGTTGAATCCTTCCGGTGAATCCGTGTCTCATGGTTTTTGTTTTCTCCTCAGGATGTCAGGCGGTACTAGAAGTGGTGCTGGCCGTGGTCGTGGCCGTGGTCATGGCCGTGGCAATGGTCGTGGAGATGGTCACGAGGAGAATCCTGACCTTCCTCCTCCTCCTTCTATGGTCCAACTTATGGCCATGTACGAAGCCAATCGTGCTGACAACATAAGGCTCCTTGAAAGGATTGAGCGTAACACAGCTCAGCGTCATGAGGAACAAGTGGGGATCCGAAGCTTCATCCGCCTCACCCCACCAGTGTTCAGCTATTCCACTGAGCCACTTGATGCTGACTACTGGCTCCGCACCATCGAGCGCAAGCTTGAGGTTGCCCACGCTGCTCAAGCAGATTGGGTGAACTTTGCCACCTACCATCTTGAAGGAGCTGCTGGTTCATGGTGGGAAAATTTCCTGTTGATGCAGCCTGCCGGTCATGTCGTAACTTGGCCAGAGTTCAAAGCTGCTTTCCGTGCATATCATATCCCAGAGGGTCTGATGGACGAGAAAAGAGAAGAGTTTCGAAGCCGACGCGAGGCGGTGGTTCTATCCGTGATTACCAAGGTAATTTCTATCGTCTTGCCCGCTATGCTCCTGAAGAAACTTCCACCGATGCCAAGAAGCAAGCCTTGTTCCGCAAGGGACTTGATCCCGAGCTTCGTCGAGATCTTCATCTCCTGGACTTCCCAACCTGCCAAGATCTTGTCAACAAGGCTATGAAGGCAGAAAGAGGAAAGGTGGACTATGAGGAAAGTCGCAAGCGTACTCGAGATACTTCTCAGTCTTCTGGATCAGGCAATCAGCGCCGCCGTGTTTTCATTCCATACAGTGATGTGCCTCGTGCTCCTTATGCACCAAAGTCTTCTGGTTATGCTCCTCGTCCACAAGCTCCAAGTGCTCCTGCAAATAATGCTGGCGGAACAAACTATCGTCCCGCCATGGTTACTCCAGGTTCTGGTGCATGCTTCACTTGTGGTCAACCTGGCCACTTCAAGAGAGAGTGCCCTCACAGTGTTCATGGAGTTCCACAGTCAACTAAGTCTACCAAGCCTCCAGTTGCTGGTCGTGGTCGTCTGACCCATGTCACTGCTGAAGAAGCTGAAGCAGATCCAAGCGTCATAATGGGTACGCTTCGAATCAACTCCATTATAGCTACAGTTCTGTTTGATTCTGGAGCATCGCATTCATTCATATCCCAAGAGTTTGCCCAATTGCATGGGATAACCTTTGTGAAGTTGCCTACTACTCTAATGGTTCAGTCCCCGGGTTCCACTTGGCGAACCAATATGGTTAGTCATGGGAATAAAATCGAGATTGGATATCTTCTTTTTCCAATTCCCCTCATTGCCCTCAAGTCAACCGACATTGATATCATTTTGGGCATGGATTGGCTAGCTAAATATCAGGTTGTCCTTGATTGTGCAGCCAGGTCTCTTACTCTGACCGATCTTTCCGGAAGCTCCATTCTGTATTGGTCTTCGTCAGCAACATCTCCATCAGCAGTGCACATTCCTGATGCTGAGTTGTATGCCCTTGACGTCTTACCTCCACTTGAAATTTCTGATGTTCCGGTGGTCTGTGACTTCCCTGATGTCTTTCCGGAAGAATTGCCTGGCATGCCACCTGATCGAAGTGTGGAGTTTGTCATCGAGCTGGTTCCTGGAACTGCTCCTGTTTCTCGACGTCCTTATCGTATGCCTCGAGAAGAGTTGGTTGAACTGAAGAAGCAGTTGGAAGAGTTAGAAGGGAAAAGATACATCCAACCTAGTACTTCTTCTTGGGGATGTCCCGCACTCTTTGTCAAGAAGAGGGATACCAATGTTTCGCGTCTGGTTGTTGATTACCGGCCGCTTAACGCAGTAACCATCAAGAACAAGTATCCTCTACCTCGAATCAATGATCTTTTCGATCAATTGAGTGGTGCCACAGTCTTTTCCAAGATGGATTTGAGATCAGGCTACCATCAAATCAAAATCCGAACGGAGGACATTCCAAAAACGGCGTTCATGACTCGTTATGGTCTTTACGAGTACACCGTCATGTCCTTTGGTCTCACTAATGCTCCAGCCACTTTTATGCGGCTCATGAACTCTGTGTTTATGGAGTATCTTGACAAATTCGTCATTATCTACATTGATGATATTCTGGTCTACTCCAAAACCGAAGAAGAACACACTGAACACTTGCGTTTGGTGCCGACCAAGCTTCGTGAACATCGTCTCTATGCCATGTTTTCTAAATGTGAGTTCGGCTACAAGAGCTCATCTTTCTTGGCCATGTGGTCTCTGCAAAAGGTGTTGCAGTCATTCCAGATAAAGTTCAATCCGTTCTTGATTGGAAGACTCCTAAGTCAGCCAAAGAGATTCGGAGTTTTCTTGGATTGGCGGGTTATTACCGTCGATACATCGAGAATTTCTCCAAGATCGCCAAACCAATGACTGATCTTCTGAAGAAAGATAAGAAGTTTGAGTGGTCAGAAAAGGCTGAAGAAAGTTTTCAGACACTGAAAATAAAGCTGACTACCGCTCCGGTACTTGTCCTTCCAGACACAAGCAAAGACTTTGTCATCTTCTGTGATGCATCTCTTCAAGGGCTCGGATGTGTGTTGATGCAAGATGGCCATGTAGTGGCTTATGCCTCTCGACAGTTGAAGCCACATGAGCTCAATTATCCAACTCATGATCTAGAGCTTGCAGCTGTGGTCCATGCTCTTAAGCAATGGCGACCTTACCTTTACGGTAATCGTTGCGAGTTGTACTCGGATCATCAAAGCCTGAAGTATCTCTTTACCCAACCGGATCTGAATCTCGGGCAGACAAGATGGTTGGAACTCATCAAGGACTATGATTTGGGTCTTAACTATCAGCCCGGCAAGGCCAACGTCGTTGCTGACGCGCTAAGTCGGAAGTCATATTGCAACAATCTGATGATCAAGCAATATCAACCTGCCCTCCATGAGGAATTTGCACGACTCAATCTTGAGGTTGTTCCTCAGGGATTCCTTGCTAACTTAGAGGTGAAACCCTCTCTTGAAGACCAGATCAAAGCCGCTCAGAAGCGTGATTTGGGTATCACTAAGATCAAAGAGAACATTGCTAGCGGAGATGCTAAATGTTTCTCCGTCAACGATCAAGGTGTTGTCTACTTTGGTAACCGCTTGGTGGTGCCGAAGAAAAAGAACCTGAGAGAGCTTATCCTTCGAGAAGCTCATGAGTCTCCTCTATCTATTCATCCTGGAAGTACAAAGATGTATCAGGATCTTCGCCAAAGGTTCTGGTGGACCCGGATGAAAAGAGAAATCGCTCGCTTCGTAGCTGAATGCGACGTTTGCCGTCGTGTAAAAGCTGAGCATCAAAGACCAGTCGGTACTCTTCAACCTCTATCTACTCCTGAATGGAAATGGGATGAAATTGGTATGGATTTCATTACCGGACTTCCCAAAACTCAGAAAGGAAGCAATGCTATATGGGTAATTGTTGATCGCCTATCCAAGGTTGCTCACTTCCTTCCTATCCGAGAAGACATTACTGCTAGCAAGTTGGCAGATCTGTATGTTTCCCGAATAGTCTCTCTTCATGGTGTTCCGAAGAAGATTATCTCTGACCGAGGAAGCTTGTTTACTTCCAAGTTCTGGGCTAGTTTCCAACAAGCTATGGGAACTCGTCTTTCCTTCAACACGGCCTATCATCCTCAAACGGGTGGTCAAACCGAGAGGGTGAATCAAATCCTTGAAGACATGCTCAGGGCCTGTGTTATATCCTTCGGCAAGAATTGGGAAAAGTGCCTTCCATTTGCTGAATTCTCCTATAACAACAGTTTCCAATCTAGCCTGGGCATGGCGCCTTTTGAAGCTCTTTATGGACGGAAATGTCGAACCCCTCTGAATTGGTCAGAAACCGGTGAAAGACAGTTCTTTGGACCGGACATGATCAAGGAAGCAGAAGATCAAGTTGGCATTATCCGAGAGCGTTTGAAAGCTGCTCAGTCTCGTCAAAAGAGCAATTATGATCGTCATCATCAAGAAGTTCGCTATGAAGTTGGCGAGCAAGCTTATCTTCGAGTCACTCCTTTAAGAGGTGTCCATCGTTTCGGTATAAAAGGCAAACTAGCTCCTCGCTATGTTGGTCCTTTCCGCATCCTTGCTAAACGAGGTGCACTTGCCTACAAGTTGGAACTCCCTCCAACTTTTCCCGAAGTTCATGACGTCTTCCATGTCTCCCAACTCAAACGTTGCTTCAAAGATCCCATCCGTGGTGTTGATCACGAAACACTTGATCTCCAAGAGGATCTGACCTATCGAGAGTATCCTATCCGTATCCTTGATGAAGCTGAGCGTAAAACTCGGCGTCAAACCATCAAATTCCTGAAAGTTCAATGGTCTCATCACTCTGAGTCAGAAGCAACCTGGGAACGAGAAGATCGTCTCCGATCTGAGTACCCTGCCTTCTTTTCTAAAACTTAGGAATCTCGGGGACGAGATTCTTGTAAGGGGGGTAGAGTTGTAACAGACCAACTTTGTTAATCAAATAATGTTGCTAAGTTGTCATGTGCATGCATGCATTTGCATTTAAAATTTGAGAAACTTTGCACTAAAATGTGTTGAAACAATGTTGCAAATGTTGTGGTTTTGTTCCAATAAAATTTGTGCAAAAATCCCCTTGAAATTTGGGTCAAAATACCCCAAAAATCATAAAAATGCACCTTGTTTTAAAATTTCCCGAGAAAACCCTAAAATCCAGGGGGTTTTCGCAAAAATCCCCCCCTTGTCTTCTTCTCCCGTGCAGGCAGAGCGAGCTGCCCGGCGTCGCCCCGTCGCCGCCCGATGGAGCCGGCCGCCCGGATGCTCCCCGCCGCCCCCGGCGCGGATAAAGCCCCGCGCCGCCGCCGTGGACAACCCTAGCACGCCTCCTCTTCCCCCTTTCTCCTCATCTCCGCAAGCGCGCGACCGAAACCCTAGCTCCGGCCAGCCTCACCGTCGCCGCCGCTTCGCGCTTCCCCGCGCCCGGCCGACGCCACCGGGAGCTCCGCCGCGACGCCGTCGACCTCCTCCGCCCAGCGGCAGCCGCGGAGCCCACGAGCGCCGATCGGCCGACTCGACCGGCGCCCGTGGCTCGGGCCTCCGCCGCTCGCCGGCGCTCCGGCCTCCCCTCGCCTCGCCGACGCCACCACGAGCTCCACGGTGAGCTCCCGGTGCTCCTGGTGCCCTGCCGCTCGCCCGGTCGCTCGTCCATCGCGCCGCCGCGACGAGCGCCCGCACGCTCGCCGCCGGCCACGGCCGCCGATGGTCGCTCCGGCGACCATTGGAGGGCGGCGCCACCACCATTTGGTCCCCGCGTCGCGCTGAGTCCGATGCCCCCGCGCACGCGCCCGATTGCGGCCCGAGCCGGCCGATTGCTGCTCGACCTGAGAGCTCAGGGTCGTGCTGACGTCAGCATGACGTCAGCATGACGCAATAAACCTTTTCTATTTCTGTTTAATTTCTGTAATTCATAAGTAATTCATATTAATTCAAAATATGGTGTATTTTATATCAAATTGTTCAGAATTTGAAATCCTACATGTTTATGAGCATCTCATACATCATTACAACCTTTGAACTTGCAAATGTAGTGAAACCCTAAAAGAACCCTCTCATATGTCGGGGTCCGATGCCGGAACCCCATTAATCTGATGTTGCACCTAGGGTTTACTCAAATTCTATTAACATGACATGTCATTCATCTTGTATGCGCATTGCATTATGCCATGTCGTGAATGTTTGTTTCCCTTTCCGGTATTTGGTTCTTCGCGATAGGATCCGAGCCGGAGTCCGACGTCAACGCCACCGAAGAACAAGTACCCATCCGCTGAGGGACAAGGCAAGCCCTAACCTGGTTCATTTATGAATTCAAAATGCTTTTATCTGTGGTTCCTACATATCGCATACGATTCAAATGTCTTTTATCGGTAGATAGAGTTACCCTATCTATTGCATGTCTGACCTTTGTAGCCTCGATACCCTGATCCACTACTCCTAGCATAACTAGGTTTGGCATGTGTGCGTCGCGAGAGCCTTTATCTCTTTATGCTTAGCCATGCTTAGTTGTTACGCTACTACTCCGGTCTTGGGACTGGAGCCTTACAATGAAATGAATCTAGCATGACAGGTTGACGTGGTAAGTGTAGAGATGATTGTTAAACATGATTAAAGGCTCGGACGAGAGGCCACATTGGGATGTGG
This sequence comes from Lolium rigidum, assembly GCF_022539505.1. Classification (NCBI taxonomy): domain Eukaryota; kingdom Viridiplantae; phylum Streptophyta; class Magnoliopsida; order Poales; family Poaceae; genus Lolium; species Lolium rigidum. The sequence goes on from NC_061509.1 coordinate 196,858,706, forward strand.
TGGGTTGTTTCGTTTCTGCCGACCCTAGGAACCGAGTTCTCGCCTCTTGAACCAAGACCGAGCGTACAACCACACGAGGCCCTATTATGGTACCCTCTCGACTCACTAACTTGCCTAGTAGATTCCATGAGTCACATAGTTTGCGCGTTATTTGGACATATGCATTGAAAATGTTTGTGAAAAGGTGCATAGCATACGGGTAGGTAAGCGTGGCCGAGGTGGCTTGGGTTAGAGTCCCCGGTGAAACCCACCTCGCCTCACATCGTTAAGGACCGACTTCGGGACTTGACCCGTTACGGCGGAACAATCCTTAGCGCGTGACTCATGGTCTCGGCGACGAGCAAGGTAAAGGTCGAGGTCGACCACCCTCTGCCGGCTTTCCAAGGAAGAGAGCTAATATATTGGCATTAAGAGTCGGTTGGCACGTGTGGGTAAAGTTGTGCACCCCTGCAGGGTTATGAATCTTTTCGAAAAGCCGTGTCCACGATTACGGACGACTTGGGAATGGATTCTGTGATCATAGACAACTTTAACCTGATCGTAAAACTTGGCAAACAATGTGTGTTTACGGACACCTTCTTCGGGTGTTGAGGGGGTGATCCGAGGATAGTGGTTCGAGATGATGAAGATTGGTGGATACAATATGATGATCAATAGAGATAGAGATGTCGCTCTCTTATCCCCTTTCAAAGGTTCTGAGTAGTCGAGCTTCTTCTCCCTCTTGTTTATTAAAGGAAAACTGGCTTTACGCAAAAGAAGATCTACAGAAAGCCTGCATACCCGCTTTGCTAAAAGGTTGTACTAAGTCTTGCCGAGTCCCTGTACTCAGCTTTGCATGCTTTTGTTTCATATGAAGTTGCTACAGCCGAAGGTGGTTTCTACGTTAACATCGATGGTTAGTTTGGAGTTCCCAGGCAGCAGCCTGCGACTTATGGGCTGGGACGTCGCTTTATGTTATGGCTTCTTAAGCCCTTTGCTATCTTGTTATTTAGAATAACATAATTTGCTTCCGTTGCTTGTTGAATGTTGGGTCAGTGACCTCTGCGTGTAATAATTTGGATCTTACTCTGTTAAGAGTTGTAATATATCCTTTTGAGTCGTAGAGTCACTGTTGTGTTACCGATTCTCTCACTGTAGTCTTCCGAGCTCGAGGTTAGGCTTATGTCAGACGAAGATCTGGTATTTGTCTAACCCTGATCCCGGGGGTGCCACACGCATAGTCCACCCATCGCCCAGAGCTCTCCCTATGTTTCCTCGGCGAGCACCGCACTACCGCGGCCACCTCCTCCCTTGTCGACATGTTTGGCCAAATGCCGCCAATGTAATGATTTTATTTAGTGTTATCATTTAATTTAGATAAAATTTTAATTTACGAACATGATAAATTTAGATTTGCATGACATTGAATTGGTTTTATCAATTTTCGAAGTATGGACAATGAAAAAAATCATGGCAACGATGGGTTCAAATGATGTTGATGCCGATGTTGAAGAGGGGATCCTCGGTGATGATGGAGAGGGTTTATTGATTTTTTAAGTGAAAAGGGAGGGCCACCAATTACATGGCGGAGGAAGATAAAGCTTAGTGTTTGTCATGTGAGATCGTCACTCAAGATGCTATTTGTGGAATTGAGAAAACATGTAGCACGTATTGGAAATGGATCCATGGTATCTTTATAAGAACAAGCAAGTTGGATTTTAAGATGGCCCTCAAGGATCACTCTTATGTAGATGGCATTACCATTTTCGAGCTATGCACTAAGTGGTCGGCGGCATCTTCGCATGTCACATGTCTCAATCCTAGTGAGGATATGCATGATTAACATAAGGTTTATCTTGAATTGTATCTTATTTTGCTTTTATTTATTACATTATATATTTACCATACTTTTTTTTGTTTCTTGTAGCTACTTCTCCGCTAAAAAAAATTATGCGCAAATGACAAACACAAGAAGTGGCAAGTTAGGAAATACATTTGTATTACATCATTGTTGGAAATTACTTGAGCATTCCGAGAAGTGGAGGACCAAAAATGATGATGGTGGCATGGTCAAGAAGAGCAAGTTTAGTCACTCCTCTCTAGCGGTTGACAGTGTGTGGTGACCCTGCATACCACTGCATGGTGTAGTATGCAAGTCTGATATAACACCAATGAAACACCGTTCCACTAGTATTATATCGCTCAGAGTGATACAACAGAAACATATGCGGGTCCAAGGCATGTCTATAGAATTACACACGGACTCTGTTACATAAGATCATCACAGACCTCCTACATTACAATGAGGTAAAGCTGTAAATAAACTCCGGAAGAATGACTCGTAGTCTAATCCTAACACGAACTCTATTTGTAGAGTATTTAACTAGCTACCGAGGCTATGAATAGATTCTAGCTAAATAGGAGCTAGGTTTAGGAAGCTAGTTCCCTTCTACTCGCTTAATCTAGGTTTTCTCCATGGTGGATGTGGTATATGACTCTTCCGGCAGATTTCGTCCCTTGAAGTAGTTGTTGACTCCTCGGTCTTCGAGTTGTACTCGGAGATCCTCCTTCATGGCCTCCATATCTAAGCGGGGATTTAAGAGTGGGATGAGTACGAGCGTACTCAACAAGTTCATTATAGGAAAGAGGTGTTTAATGCACTAGCTACAACATTAGACCGAAAAGTCTAATACCAATGCAGGTTTTGATAACCATTTCTTCAAAAGGTTGCTTTTATTCGGAAGAACTATGTCCGTCAGCCTTCACCGGTTTACTAGAACTTCATGGAGCTCCTTTCCGGCCGCGTTCGCAGCTCCATATCCCGGAACAGGGAGTGACAGTCACGATTCATTACACTCTGCAGAGGTGTGTTGCTTTACCCATAAGAGATCTTAACCTTGGTGCCAACCGGGCGCGCAACCCGTCCACACTTCCTATGGTGTGAGGCCCGGTATAAGGTCTAGCCAATCATGTTCCTCCGCTACCTCGAACACCCACCCTTTTGTAAGATGTCTTCCCCTATATCCATGGAGAGACCGACCCAGGCATTTGTTCTCCCCTATACCGATTAAGGTAGACCGTTCCGAACAATTTTTATATGCCCTGCCCTATCATCCATGGATAGACCGTTCCGGACACCTTACAATCCATCATAGACCGCAATACCGTGGGGACTTAGGACTCCCCAGCCTCACCGCTTGCTCCTTCGGGCGACAAGTGTACTACGGACAATGCCGTGGGGACTTAGGACTCCCCAGCCTCACCGCTTGCCCCCTTGGATTACACGTGTACTACGGTAAAGCGCATCCGTTGATGAACGAGAGGTGGAAACACTTTTGACTACTCCGTCCCACTCCGGATCTTATGGTTAACACGGGTATTACGGCACAAGAATCACTGGACGACATTTGTTGTTTAATCCTAGATGGATATAACCCTTGCAATGGAACCTCCACCATATCAACACAATCCATGGTTCCATTGCCCACCACATTGTCATATTCATAGTTATGAAAGTAGTGGTTTTGGTTTTTATGCAATAGTGATAATCATAGTACTTTGCAAGTAATTTGATAAAGATACTCAAATGACATGAGCAAGTGATGAACTTGCCTTTCTTGACTGCAAGATTATGCAGTCAAGGTCTTCGATACGCAATAACTCCAAATTCTGAAATAGCATCATCGTCCGGTAAGGACGATGTTTAAAAGATTGACAAGGATGCAATAATGCATAAGTATGAGATGCAATCGCTCTAAACGTGACCTAACCCCGATGATTTAGGATTAGTGAGTTGTAATGATTAGTTTAGGGTATGTTGCACTTTTAAAGTGATTCAAAAACAAGATTCTTATTCAGGATTGGTTGCTTGGTATCATAATCAGGTGCTGTAATAAATCATAATAATAATACTAATAGCACATGACAATAACCTTTGGTATAATCCTAACATGTAATGAATAGTGGTTGGTTTAAGCACTATATGGCATGGTTAATGATTAATTATCCTATACTTCAAAAGAATAACTTTTGAAGAACATGTCCTTTAGTAAAGAACAAGTATGATAATTAGGTTGGTGGGGTTTTATGGTTGAATATGGTTTCATCTAGTTTCTGGAGTAAGTATTAGATGGATCACAACATAGTTGGATTCATCAGCAACTAGGCTTGATTGGTTTTACTTAAGCATAAGCAACTTAAGAAATTAATTATACATGGTTGCTATCATGGTGGGTTCATCTTGTTGGTGATAGCTGGCTGGGGTTTATGGTTCCTATTAAACAGGGTTGATGATGATTCTTTATTTACTTCAAAAGAATAACTTTTGAAGAACATACTTCTTAAATAATAAGAAGTATATCAATTAGGATTGAGGTGGTTTAGGTTTTACTGTTGGTTCTATTAAGTAAGGAATAATTGGCTCCTAAATAGGATGGTTGAAAAGTATCCAACACTTGTAGGTTTTAGTGGAACATGGTTAGGTAATGTTCAAGATTTGGCATAGTTGCTCCTGAGGTTCATCACGTTGATGTGATGCTAAATAGGAATGAATATGGATGTTGGCTTTGGTAATAGGATCTAGGGTTTACACTTGGTTGACCCTACTTGATTATTTAGGTCTGATGAGGATGAATACATGGGATACCCATATATTAGTGATAGGTCTTCTACATTTCATGTGGCCAAGACAAGTATTTAGTTGCTATTATGGTTCCATGCTTTAAAAGAAGGTACCATGATCACATGCTCTAACCTAGGGTTTAGGTTTAGAGGCAATTTAGGGTTCACATGTAATAATGGAACTAGGTTCTAAATGGCATTAGGGTTTTAGGATTACACATGAAATGATGAGTTCCTAGTTTTCTTCCTTATGGAGCTAGGGTTTACTATTTATCATGGAGTTCTATGATTAATAAATCATTTTGAATTTGAAGTTATTAATAACTTCTAAATAAAAATAATATTGAATTTGGCATTTATCATTTTTTAAATAATTAATAATTGGGATTTCTAGTTTCGTGCCCCTGGTTCGTTAGTTGTACTCAGTTTTCCCCAGCCTCTTAACTTTTCCTCAGTTTTCCCCTCCCTCTAGTTTGAAACCCCTTTCAGAGGCTCGGACGGGAGGGTTGCCGTCTGTTCAGAGGCCTTCCGTTACCGGTGACGGCTAGGGAGCCGCGGTGGTTTTGACTTGACCGTTGCTTTCGAAATGTGTTGACTTTTGACTGGAAGAGCTGACCCAAAGCTTTCCCCTCCGTCCGAGACTGGAGGAGCTCACACACCGCCCCTCCGCCGCCACGCCATCCCGCCCACCTACCTTATGGCGTCGTCCGCCGCCGAGCCGGCCCCGCCCCCACCACCACCCCCGGCTCCGCCTCCACCCGCATCCGGATCTACCCCCGTCCTCTTTGTAATTCCGTCCGGTGTGCGCACTATTCCCGCCAGCCGTGGAGAAGATTGGGAATCGGAGGGATCTAACGCATGGATTCCATCCGGGTAAGCATCGTCTCGCCTATCCCATGTGAATTAACAGTAGGCAGTTTTTGAGCGCCAATCGTTGTTGCTCAACTAACTCGCGTTGCTTTTCGAATAGGATGGATCCAGCGCCGGCTTTTCGGCTGGTGGTTAGGCTGGATTCTAGCTTTACGCGTGATTCTAAACGCTGTAAGACCGGGTTTAACTTCCCCGCGGTGGTTGCAACCACCATCTCGTTAACGGATTTCAAAGCTAACATCTACGATAACTACACCCGGAGCTCTCTCGATGCAGCTCATTTTGAATATTTCAACAGCTCGGAGGGAAGATTTGTTCCACTAATTTCCGAAGACGATCCGGGATTTCTTTTTGCTTTGAATGCTTCTTGCCGGTTCGGTAAAATTCGTATCCATGTGGACAGGGGCCGGGCATCATCTCGGTGCCGGGGCATCATCGGTGGTCGGGCATCATGTCTCTCTACCGCTCGCCTCGCTAATAGTGTGCGCCGTGGCGCTCCTTGTAGGTCCACAGCAGCACCATCCGTCCCCGGTGCTAGTGGTAGCCGATCGTTCGTACGGTCGATGTGGAGGACGATGCGGACATTGAGGATCAGCCTCCTCAAGATGATGAGGATGAGTTGATGTTTCCTGAATTGGTAGATCAATGCGAAGCAGTGCAATGGAGGATCAATACATGGAAGATATGGCTTTTGGTGCCGGATTTGATGACACCGATGATGAAGAGAAGAATGAGAATGATGACAGCCTCGTTTTAGCCGATTACGAAGGTGAAGACTTGCCAACAATTGAGTGGAACAGGGAGAAACCCCGACTTGTAGAAGGCACCGTGTTTCAAACGATGATGGACTGCCGTAATGCAATTACTACATATCACATTCTCACTAAGAATAATTTTGAGGTTATTAAAAGTGAGCCGGGTAGGTTCACAATTAAATGCCCATACCTAAGGTGTAAGTTTAGGCCGCATGCATCCACAATGCGCGAAGCGGCTTGGTTCGGGTACTACGCCAACCGGTTGTGTATTTAGATCACGGTGTGAAATTTGTTATCTATTACCGACATCCCTTATCATTATGTTTCGGATAAAGAAGAATAAGGAGATCCATAGGTGTCCACCTCTAGGGGAGAGCCGGAGCTGAAAACAAAGCTAGCGAAGACTAGGTGGTTGGCGGATGTAATCCTAGATTGGCTGAGAGAAAATCCTTCACTTGGTCCAACGAAGCACTCGTAAAAAGGTGGTTGAGAAGTATAAAATGGAAGTACCTTACATGAGGATGTTCTTTGCAAAGGAAATGGCTCTTGACAAGATCAATGGTCCATGGAATGAAAGCTTTCGGTTGCTTTACACTTTCAAAGCTGAAGTGGAGATGGCTAGTCCGAGCGAGTGTTGTAGCGATAGACAAGCATACGGTTCCCTACAAATTGAAAAGCGGGAAGGTAATGCACAAGGAATGTTTTAGAAGGGCTTTTGTTTGTTTCAAAGCGTGCTCGGAAAGGCTTTTTGGACGGTTGCGGGCCTTATTTGGCCGTGGATGCATCAGCTCTTCATGGCAGGTTTAAAGGACAGCTAGTTGCTGCTATCTGCAGCTTGATGGACATAATTGGATGTTCCCTGTTGCTTATGGGGTTTTGGAGGTTGAGTCACGGGAAAGTTGGACTTGGTTTCGCAGAATTTGCGCGACCTTATAGGTCATCCACCAGGACTTGTTATCCACACGGACGCTTGCAAAGGTTTGGAGACTGCGGTAGAAGCGATATTCCTCGGAGTGGAGCATAGGGAATGTATGCGACACTTGGTACAGTAATTTTACAAAGAAATTCAAGGGTAAAGTTTTTACCGACAACCTATGGCCAGCTTCATACACATGCAGCTCTAGGAAGCATCTGTTTCATTTGGATGTGTTGTATAAACAAAAACCTGGGGTGAAGGAGTACTTGGATGAACATCATGGTAGGGTGTGGTCAAGAAGCCATGATACGTCCAAAACGTATCTACTTTCCCGAACACTTTTGCTATTGTTTTGCCTCTAATTTGTGTATTTTGGATGCAACTAACACGGACTAACGCTGTTTTCAGCAGAACTGTTCTGGTGTCTCGTTTTTGTGCATAAATCCAACTTTCAGGAAAAACCTCGGGATTTTGACGAAAGGGCCTATTTTCCAAGAATACTGACGGAGCCAGAAGGACAAGTAAGGTGGAGGCCCGAGGGCCCCACACCATAGGGCGGCGCGGCCCAGGGGGGGCCCGCGCGGCCATGTGGTGTGGCCCCCTCGGCCGGCCTCCGACGCCCTCCTTTGGACTACTTATTCGCCTCGACCTAAAAACGCACGGGGAGAAGTCGAAGTCGCCAGAAACCCTCCAGAACGCCGCCACATCGCGAAACTCCGTCTCGGGAGCCAGAAGTCTCCATTCTGGCACTCCGCCGGGACGGGGAATTGGAGGAGATCATCACCGCCATCACCGCCAACGCCTCTCCATCAACCAGACCATGTTTCCCCCATCCATGTGTGAGTAATTCCCCCGCTGTAGGCCGAAGGGGTGGTAGGGATTGGATGAGATTGGTCATGTAATAGCATAAGATTGTTAGGGCATAGTGCCTAGTGTCCGTAGATGGTACTTTTATGATATTGTTGCAACTTGTTATGCTTAATGCTTGTCACTAGGGCCCGAGTGCCATGATCTCAGATCTGAACATGTTATTGATTCATGAAGATATTCGTTGTTTATGATATTACCTGCAAGTTGTATACACATGTCGTCTGTCCGGAACCAATGGCCCCGAAGTGACGAAATCGGGACAACCGGAGGGAATGGTAGCGATGTGAGGATCACATGTGTTCACGGAGTGTTAATGCTTTGCTCCGGTACTCTATTAAAAGGAGTACCTTAATATCCAAGTAGTTTCCCTTGAGGCCGGCTGCCACCAGGCTGGTAGGACAAAAGATGTTGTGCAAATTTCTCATTGCGAGCACGTACGACTATAATTGGAACACATGCCTATTGATTGATTAGTACTTGGATACCGTTTTATTATTATCCGCAAATGCCCTCGCTATGATTGTTACATGAGTTTCTCTCATCCATGCAACGCCCGTCATCCGTCCCCGTGCCTACGGTATTTTAATCCTGCTGTTTACTAAAATCACTACTCGCTGTCTTTGTTACTCGCCGTCGTTATTTTACTACCGCTATCGCTATAAAACCGTTACTATCGATAAACTCTTGCGAGCAAGTCTGTTTCCAGGTGTAGCTGAATTGACAACTCCGCTGTTAAGGCTTTCAAGTGTTCTTTGTCTCCCCTTGTGTCCAATCAATAAATTGGGTTTTACTTCCCTCGAAGACTGTTGCGATCCCCTATACTTGTGGGTCATCAAGACTATTTTCTGGCGCCGTTGCCGGGGAGCATAGCTTTATTTGGAAGTTCACTTGGATTGATATTGTTCGCTGCAAATTCTCCATCATGGTGTTATCACCAGAATTTGACCGAGTCAGAGGTGGGCCGCGATCAAGATGGACTTGAAGAATATATATAGAAGAAATACGTGAATCGGCCTTACATGCAAAGTTTGGGCTAGTTTGCCCTTGTATCTGTAATATATTAGGTTACGTGTCGGTTAGGAGTTAGAGTTTTACCCGTGCACGGTTAGGTGCACGCCTGAATTAGAAAGTCCCTTGGACTATAAATATGTATCTAGGGTTTATGAAATAAACAACAACCAACGTTCAACACAAACAAATCTCGGCGCATCGCCAACTCCTTCGTCTCGAGGGTTTCTCCGGTAAGCACCATGCTGCCTAGATCGCATCTTGCGATCTAGGCAAGCACAAGCCTACCCACGTTGTTCATGCGTTGCTCGTGCTGAAGCCTTTTTGATGGCGAGCAACGTAGTTATCTTAGATGTGTTAGGGTTTGCATTGTTCTTCGTATCATATGCTCGTCGTAGTGCAACCCTCATGCATCTAGCCGCCCTTACACCTATCTTAGGTGTAGGGGCGGCACCCCGCTCGATCATAGTTTAGTAGATCTGATCCGTTACGGTTGCTCCTTGTTCTGCAAGGATTAGTTTAACATCCGCAATAGTTAGGCCCTACAAAGGGTTGGAGGATCCAGCGGCGTGTAGGGTGAAGTTTGCTAGCCCTAGAAAGGATGTTCCGGGGATCAACCTCGTGTTGGTTTTTAGGCCCTGTCTAGGATCGGCTTACGGTCACCGTGCGCGAGCGCGAGGCCCAATCGTGAGTAGGATGATCCGATTATGCGGTGAAAACCCTAAATCGTCAGTAGATCTCATTAGCTTTATCTTGATCAAGCGGGACCACCATATATTCGGACACCTTGTACGAATCATGGGTGGATCGGCTCTTTGAGCCGATTCACGGGATAACCCGAGAGCCGATCGAGGCTCGTATTTAATGTTTACGTGTATGCCATGCAGGAAACTAAGCGAGGCATCATCCAACACCTTCCCGACCAGGTATAGGTCGGGTGGCACGCCCTTGCGATAGCATCGGACGTGTGACCGAGGAGGCTTTGCGGGCCGTCGCTCCGAGGGACCGGGGCCAGCCGCAGCCCTAGTTGTTCCCGGCTCTACTCGTGTTGCCCGTCGCTGCCCGCCGGTGGGTTTCGACGTCAACACATTCGCAGCACGCCGGTGGGACAACCTTCGACATCCACCACATCGCCATCTACATCCGAGATGGCGGAAAGCACTCCGGTCAAGTACGAGGATCTGCCTGATGAGCTCAAGAAGAAACATGACGAGATCAAGGCAGTCCTCGAAGCCGAACTCATCGAGCTCTCTCCCATGGCATCAAGTGGAAGGGTTTCTCACATGAAAGTGCGTTCCAGGTCCGTCCGCCGTTGCCATGCGCATTGGCAGCACCAGGAGTACCGATTTCACCGGCGTCCACCGTTAACATGGTGGAGCGTACTTACCTTGAGGAGTGCCAACCAAGATCCCCACTCGACATCAACGTCTGGGACCTGGACACCACTCTGGTAAGAACGGAGATGAGGGTAGCTGCTCTCACAGCGGCGACAAGGAAGAAACCGTTCCACGCGACCAGCTCCGACACTATGTATGGGCAAACGCGGCAAGGCCGATCCGTGAGATTGGCCCCAAAGATCTGTAGAGGAATACCGCCAGACCAGCGTGGACCTACTAACATAAAGGCCGACTCTAGGAATCGGCCAAAAAATCATCCTCACCATGTTTCGGTCTAGGCTCAACGTCGATCTAATGGGCAATGGGATGCATCGGCTGAGGCACTGGAAGAAATCCACATTGTTCCTAACAAAGCCGACGTTCACATCGTAGTCTTTTGGCTAGCCGTAGAGCCGATATCAGCAATTCCTGGCAGAATCGGCTCGGGGGGGCACCTAATCATATGGGCATGCGGCGACACCATTGAGCATGTGCGGAGGAATACTGGCGGCCGATAGGGAAATTGGCGGAAATTGACGATATAAAAAAAAACAATCAAATTGGCGACGCAACCAGAGTCGATGCACCGACGTTGACTTGGACAAGTGCGGCAAAGAAAGTTTACAGGCATCAGTTTACACAAGGGGGCCCTACTGAAGAAAAGCATTAAGGGCGTGAAGAGCATCGGCACGGATTCGATCCACCTCGGCGATCTCGGCCTCGTCGTCCTCGTCTCTCCCCATCACCACCGTGGCCGCTCAGTGGCACGAATTTCAGCCGGGTCGGTCTTCGGATCAGTCTGTGAGACCTTTTGCTTCCTCTTGGGAGCAAGCAATGAGGGATTCCTCGTCCTGGATAAGTTGTTTGGTCTCCATGGCCCTCTTCTCAAGGTCCTCCGAGTTCCTTGCGCAAGGTCGCAAGTTTGACGCTACGAGCGAAGTGGCGGTCTTGGCGTCTAAAACGGCTTTCTTCTCATTGAGCCGTTGACATTTGCTCGCAATATCGGCTCTCAACGGGAGTTGGGCGCGGCGAAGAGTAATCCTTTGACGAGCCGACTGCACCCTTGACCTGAAAACTGGCAAAGACACTGCCTGCCAAAGCTTAACTTGCAGCGTTACTGGGAGACGGGGCTGGATGTCCTCGAGGATACCCTTGATTGCCTCAGGGTTCTCGACCAGCGTATCGACCGAGGAGGAGAGCAAGACTTTGAGGCGCTCGGAGTGGGCCGTCGATCGCGCTAGGATCTGGCTCTTCACCTGTTTTGGAAACGGCAGGCTCGATGGAGTCGGGGTCGAACGTAAACAAGCTTGAAGGATCACACCCCTGACAGACGAGCAAGAGCAGCATGAGCATACGACAAAGGAAAAGAGCGGGCTTGAGAGAGAGAGAGAGAGAGCTTACCTCTCCCAAAAAAGGAAGGGAAGCCGATGTTGTGACGATCGGCTTTACGGCAGTCTGGGCTAGGTTAGCTACTTGGTCAGTCGCGCTTGGCGAATTGGACGAGCCAAGGGCGGCGAGATGGCATCGGCACCTCTTCAACGTCCCCGCTAGAAGTCCCATCGGTCCGCAAGGGAAATGGTAAGGCAATCCAATTAGTGGCAAGACGATGTGGAACACGAACCGCCGAGTATATTACATTTGAAACTTCCGGCTCGGCGAGGAGACTTGCGGGTTTGAGCGGGCCCTTTTGAAGCATCGACGCTTCATGCGCGACCTCGTTTGGATCGGAACTCGAAGGACGGCCGGCTCGGAAGTCGACCTTTTCGAGAAGCCGACGTTGGCGAATCCGTCCGGCTCGTGTAGTGGACCTTTCGTATCACTCGGGGAAGAGTCCCTTGGACTCGGACCGTGCTCCCTCACTGGAGTTCTCTTCAGTAGAAGCCTGGAAGAAGAGGTACAACCGTGTTACAAAGGTTGGGAAGGCAAATGTGTTCGATTAAGACACGGATCAACTTACGTGCAAGCTTTCCTGAGCAGGAGCTTTGCGCTTCAGGGTCTTCCTGACAGCCACCTTCCTCACTGCCGTCCTCGCCTGAGTCGAGGCTTGGGGGCCAACTGGCCCCAAAGTTGCTTTACTCGTGGGAGCCGATTTCGGAGGAATCGGCTGGCTCTGCATTATGACTTTCTTCAGGGATGGCGAGCTCTGGCAGAAGAGAACCACCGGAGCCGGAGGAAGAAATACGAAGGGGGAGCCGTCGGCTTGCTTGGGAACTGGGCCCTCTTGTTGCTGCTAGGAAGATAGAGGCTGAGTTCTTTTGAGGCTTTTGAGCAGCTTAGAGGTGAAAATAAGCTTAAGCCTAAAAGATCTCGTTTTTAAGCTGTTTTTCGGAACAGCCGGCTTAAGCAATTTCTTCACGATTTGAGGAAGCCACTCGACCCCAGCTTCCCGCAGCTTCCCGAACTCCCACCAAAACGGTATAATGCGATGCCCCTATTCTTTGCTCTAATTACGGGCGACTGCCACCGAAGAGGGCAGCGCGGAAGGAAACGTTTTTTCCCCATCGAGTCCCGCACAGCCCCACGACCATTCTTTTCTCGTCTCTTTCTCGATAGGATTTCGCCCCAGACCGCTGCCGCGCCTCCTGTGACCTCTCCGGCAGCCGCCTCCCGCCCCCCGCTCCGCCTCCTCCCCAGCTCTCTTGCCGCCTCCAAATCCCTCCCCGCGCCGCCCAAGTTCCGTTCCATGGCGGCGAGATAGGCCTGGATCGAGCCGCGTCGAGCTCGCTGACCCCGGCTTGGTCCGCTGCGCCCGTCCACTGGCCTGGATCGAGCCGCGTTGAGCTCGCTGACCCCGGCTGTTGTCTCTCAGATTGTTGATTAGTACTACTTGCCATCCGTGTAAAAAAAATGATGGTATGCCTAATCAATATGCCGTCTGTGTAAAAAATCGTGTACTCGACGGATTAGGCGCCTACTCCGTCGTGTATTTGCCTCTGGGCATATACTACTTGCTGCATGGAAATGTGAATTCCATTGTTCTTCGTTTACATCCAGTATCTTATATTGTACACTTATGTTATACATATGATGAATAAATGGATACAGAGATTTCTGCCAAAAAGGGAACAAATCGGGGAAGGCAGTTTGGGATACATTTGCGGCTGAGGTTTTTCTTGATATTTGTATTGAGGAAGTATTAGCGCGAAACCGTCATCAAGGTTATCTGAGATCTCGACATGTTCGGCATGCATTTTAAGCACTTTATATGATGTTTGAAAATTTAACTTACGATCATATATGCAAAAAGATAGTGCAAAACAATTTATAAATAGCATATCGGAACACAAATTCGTTTGGAGGGTATTACAGACTTTTCATCAGACAACTCAGACAATAAACTATGACAGGAGAAGCCGAAAAGAACTAGACTGCAGCTTTTTAGGAGCTTATTCTCACTACTGTTTCTTTGGACAGCTCTAGCTAGGGTGGCTTATGCACAAGCCTAAGCCCAAAAGAACTGAGCCAGAGTCAGGTCACTAGACGATTACCATAAGCAGTTACAAGAAATATGTGAGTGATGGTACCTGGTCTGCGGGGATGTCATACTCGGCATCGAGTTGTCTCAACAGCGGTCCTAAAGCCCTTCTGAAGACATGGGTCTTCCACATGGACCACCAAGTCTCGAAACCGTCGGTAGTAAAGGAGAAACGGAGGTTGTGGGGAATTGGGATGGCCAAAGCTTCAAAGAAGGTGTAACACCTTTGGCCAGTAAGTATGTCGGCGGTTCAGCTCGCTTGCCGTCGGTGGTGTAAGAAGAAGTGTGGCGGCACCTGCCCGAGACCAAGCTGTCGGGCTACCACTACCGGTTGATAACACTCATAACCGGGCTTGATGATCCGGTTCGAGGTACTCATGCCGACAGGGAGGAAGCAAGGGCGAATCATGATAGAATACGGATGCCGGGTGCTATCGTCATCGGCAAAGTTATCCAATCGAAAGGAGACTCGGATTTTCAAAATTCTCCGGCTCGGTATAAGGAAAGAACAGGGGGTTGTCCAAATCTTGGAAGAAGATCTTGAACCACCCTCGTCGCTTCCTTAGGGATCAGCCTGCCGCTCGGGAGACCATACAAAGCTTGGCCATAGCTGGTACATCGGATATCCTTGCCGTTAGCATCTGGGAAGGTGCAGGAGGTCAAAGGTGGGAAGTCTGGGATCTGGTTCTGAAAGTATAGCTGCGCCCATAACTGAATAAACCACCATGGACCGCCAGTTTTAACTGTCTTTTGAGAGAACAGTTTGACGGACATCAGTTGAAGAGATCGATAGACCTCTCCAAGAAACAGCTTTGCCTAGGCCAAGATGGGTGCCTTTGGCCGGTTCATAGGCTAGGGAAAGGTAATTCTTGGTAGGGGCAAGTGATGGGCCACAGAATATGAAGTGTTCCAACCAAAAGTTCAGGAAGGCTGTGTGTTCTCTCTCTGTCACAGGGCCTTTGGTCTTCATATAACGACTGAGGTAGGCACCCCAACTGGTACACTCTTTTTTAGAAGAAAGGGTGAAAGGGACTTTCGGCAGTTTGAATGCGTAAGGGCTTGGGGATGCAATGTCTAGGCCCGTGATCATGGTCACATCCAGCAGAGTGGGTGTCATAGGGCCATGGCCAAACATGAAACGAGTTCAGTGTGTCGGACCGGAAATAGCCGATGGTTTTCGAATGTTTTCATTCTTCTCAAGAGGAGACAATGATAATGACAGGGCATCGGCTATCCCTATGGCTTCCCAGTGTGGCATAATGGGCTTTGGATACTCCGTTGTACCATGTCACACAACCCTCGGGGGGTTAGGCCGGGCTCGCAGCGGTCGGCCCGGGAGGTCGGATCTAAGTTCCGATTCACAAAGGGGATCCCGTTAGCTTCGCATGAAATTAAGAGGGCAGGGCTCTCGGAAGAACGAGGACCAAGGCACATAGAATTTGCGAGAGAAGGATGTGGCAGCAGGATGTCTGAAACCTAAAATTGATAGTGGGAGAAAACATTAATTCAGGTGTTTGCTGTTTACTCTTGACATTGATGCATGTGGCAAAGGGGCCATTGAGGATTACCTTCAGACCGGAGATCATGGCGTTGGCGTTGGATGATTCCGCCATTGGATGCGCTGAGGGATTGGGACGGCGCGGCTGAGATCTCGAGATCCGTAGAGCTGTCCGGGCGGCGATTTGGAGATCCGAGTTTCTCGGACGAAGGGCGCAAGTTACCGTTTGGAGGGGCGATTAGGTTGACCTTGCTCCCGTTTATCATAGAGGCTGATGTGATACCATCGGCTCTTTTGGGGGCGCCCGACTGCGGCTATCGGCAGTGGTTAAGTGAAGACGTTCCTTCATTTTTTAGATTGGTGATAAAGTTAAGGAGGCAAGACGCCATGACATGACCCGATGAGGTATAAGCATAATGATTTTGGAAATGACATTTCCAAAACCAGGGGGGCATGTGTTATCACTAGAATTTGACCGAGTCAGAGGTGGGCCGCGATCAAGATGGACTTGAAGAATATATATAGAAGAAATACGTGAATCGGACTTACATGCAAAGTTTGGGCTAGTTTGCCCTTGTATCTGTAATATATTAGGTTACGTGTCGGTT
The DNA here is from genome assembly GCF_022539505.1 of Lolium rigidum. Lineage (NCBI taxonomy): Eukaryota > Viridiplantae > Streptophyta > Magnoliopsida > Poales > Poaceae > Lolium > Lolium rigidum. The sequence goes on from NC_061509.1 coordinate 196,874,681, forward strand.
AGGAGTTAGAGTTTTACCCGTGCACGGTTAGGTGCACGCCTGAATTAGAAAGTCCCTTGGACTATAAATATGTATCTAGGGTTTATGAAATAAACAACAACCAACGTTCAACACAAACAAATCTCGGCGCATCGCCAACTCCTTCGTCTCGAGGGTTTCTCCGGTAAGCACCATGCTGCCTAGATCGCATCTTGCGATCTAGGCAGCACAAGCCTACCCACGTTGTTCATGCGTTGCTCGTGCTCGAAGCCTTTTTGATGGCGAGCAACGTAGTTATCTTAGATGTGTTAGGGTTTGCATTGTTCTTCGTATCATATGCTCGTCGTAGTGCAACCCTCATGCATCTAGCCGCCCTTACACCTATCTTAGGTGTAGGGGCGGCACCCCGCTCGATCATAGTTTAGTAGATCTGATCCGTTACGGTTGCTCCTTGTTCTGCAAGGATTAGTTTAACATCCGCAATAGTTAGGCCCTACAAAGGGTTGGAGGATCCAGCGGCGTGTAGGGTGAAGTTTGCTAGCCCTAGAAAGGATGTTCCGGGATCAACCTCGTGTTGGTTTTTAGGCCCTGTCTAGGATCGGCTTACGGTCACCGTGCGCGAGCGCGAGGCCCAATCGTGAGTAGGATGATCCGATTATGCGGTGAAAACCCTAAATCGTTGTAGCTCTCATTAGCTTTATCTTGATCAAGCAGGACCACCATATATTCGGACACCTTGTACGAATCATGGGTGGATCGGCTCTTTGAGCCGATTCACGAGATAACCCGAGAGCCGATCGAGGCTCGTATTTAATGTTTACGTGTATGCCATGCAGGAAACTAAGCGAGGCATCATCCAACACCTTCCCGACCAGGTATAGGTCAGGTGGCACGCCCTTGCGATAGCATCGGACGTGTGACCAGGAGGCTTTGCGGGCCGTCGCTCTGAGGGACTGGGGCCAGCCGCAGCCCTAGTTGTTCCCGGCTCTACTGTGTTGCCCGTCGCTGCCCGCCAGTGGGTTTCTGACGTCAAACCTCGCGATACTAAGGTCGCCATATTACCATCCACTACAAGAAAAGGTAC
>NC_061509.1:196875843-196963383 GCF_022539505.1 Lolium rigidum
AGATCTCATTAGCTTTACCATGATCAAGCAGGACCACCATATATTCGGACACCTCGTCTGAATCATGGGTGGATCGGCTCTTTGAGCCGATTCACGGGATAACCCGAGAGCCGATCGAGGCTCGTATTTAACGTTTACGTGTGTGCCCCTGCAGGAAACTAAGCGAGGCATCATCCACACCTTCCCGACCAGGTATAGGTCAGGTGGCACGCCCTTGTGATAAACATCGGTGCGTGCGACCAGGAGGCTTTGCGGGCCGTCGCTCAGAGGGACTAGGGCCAGCCGCAGCCCTAGTTGTTCCCGGCTCTACGGTGTTGCCCGTCTCTGCCCGCCAGTGGGTTTCTGACGTCAACACATTCTGGCACGCCCGGTGGGACACCCTTCAACATCCACCACGTCGCCGTCTACATCCGAGATGGCGGAAAGCACTCCGGTCAAGTACGAGGACCTGCCTGATGACCTCAAGAAGAAGCACGACGAAATCAAGGCAGCCCTCGAAGCCGAACTCATCGGCTCCTTCCACCGAACCCGCTCCCATGGCGTCAGGTGGAAGGGTTTCACACCTGAAGGCGCACTCGATGGGGTGGACCTGTCCACCCCGTCAGAAGAACGCACCAGGTCACTGAAGTACGAGGATCTGCCCGAGGAGCTCAAAAGGAAACATGATGAGATCAAGGCAACCCTCAAAGCCGAACCCATCGGCTCCTCTGAGAAGACCTGGCCGCACGATATCGAGCTCGATAGAGACTCAAGTCCGTCGCCCGGCGTCAACATGGTGGATCTCAGCCACTCCATAGGCCAGCCAAAGTCCTCCTTTGGTGTCAACATGGCAGGGCTTGCAAGCCGCCACGGCAAAGACGAAGCGAGAAGCAGCCACTCCCGTGGCAACGATGAAGAGGAGGCCGATCCACGCGACCGGCCCCAAGACGATGACAGGCGGTACCTGACAGGGGAGGGAATAAGACGCGTGCGGTATCAGCGTCCACTCTCCGAGCGCCTCCTCCACAAGTATGAGCAGCGGCACGACCGACGTCGGCACTACGACGTAGATGATGAAAGGAATTGTCGGTCTGATGCAGAGATCAGGAGGTACCGTCAGCATGGTAGGAGCGACGACGGGTACAATCGTCGCGCTGAAAGAAGGTCAAGGGGGCAGGATAACATGGATAGGCACTGGAGCTGTCCGTTCTTCAAACACTGCTGGGACTCAGGAATGAGCCGATTGCCAACAATCGAGAACTGCCCAGAATGCAAACAGAGGAAGAAGAACGCCGCTAACGTGTCCGTATTCGAGCGTCTAGGGCCTCTCCCACCTCGGATCAAGTATGCTGAGCCCGCTCGGGTAGAGGATCTCGAGGAACCAGAGGACGATGATGAAGAAGATAAGTATCATCGGCCCAGGTGGTGCCCTGATGGGCTCAGCCGTTCCCCAAAGCGAAGGGTTCAGCGTCTGCGTGGGTTAGAAGAAGCTGAAAGATTGTACCTGCGCACGCTAAGGAAGGCACGGCCTGATCTGGCCGCCAAAATCCGGCGAGCCCTGGATGAAGAGGGTCGGCCACAAAGAAAAGAGTGGCGCCCCAGCGAGAGGAAAGCCGATGATGATACATCGGCTGGCACAAACATGGTCTTCATCCTTCCATCGGAGTTTAGCGCTCCAAGGTTATATGAAGCACCTGTGGCGCAATTAGACTGCGGCCCACGGCCGGTCATCTTTGAGAAGCCAAAGGAAAGGAGTTACAGGCATCCGAAGGCCCCGTACGTGCGAGGTTACATCAATGGGCAGCCTCGTCAACAAGATGTTGGTGGACACCGGAGCGGCGAGTCAACATTATGCCATACTCCATGCTACGTCGGTTGGGACGCTCCAGCTCGGATCCGATCAAGACCAATGTAACACCGAGCGATTTCAACGGCCAAGCATCCGACGCGCAAGGTGTTCTGAATGTGGATCCGACCGTAGGAAGAAAAACTGTCCCTACGACGTTCTTTATCGTCGACAAGCAAGAGTACCTACGCCGTCCTACTAGGGAGGGATTGGATCCACGCCAACTCGTTGCATTCCATCCACAATGCACCAATGCCCGATACGATGGGATGGAGATGAAGTGGAAGTCGTCCGTGCGGATGATTCGGTCGAGGTTTCAACAGCTCGGCATGGACATTTGGGAGACATCGGGCCAAGAGCCGCTCTCGGGTATCAATTTGGACGACCGTGAGCGCATCGACGTGACAAAGAACGGGGTTAGGCTGGTTTTATCCACCGGCCTGACCGTGTAACAAAAGCGAATGTCGATGGATAAACGTGGCGAGACCGATCCTTGTGATCGGCCCCAAAAATAGTTGTGAAGGGACATCACAAAACCTTCACCGAGAAGGCAATGGGAGGCCGATTCTAGAGATCGGCCAAAATTATCCTCAACATCCAGTCTGCCCGGGTTCAACACATGATCCAACAGAGCCGATACCATCAGTTCTCTCGACAGAATCGGCTCGGGGGGCACATAGAAGGATAAAACACGAGGAAAAGCAGTCTCATCCTTTGATGATGGATATTGGAGTATGGGGGGCCGATACACAAGTCGGCCGAAAAAATTCGAAAAATTTTCGAGCATAGCCGATGCGCAGACATCGACTTAAGAATCAATGGAGTAGGGGGTGGATCGCCCCTTCAAGGACCCCTAGTTCCCATTCGCAAGTCTCCAAGATCGGCGGCGTAAGAACCGCCGATGACTACGCCATCGGCTGCCACGTTTTGACTCAGTAACGGTCACTTCCGGGAGATGTTGCGCCCGCAGTCCGGAGGGCGTCGAAATGCGAAGACGTTCTCACCGAAGTTGCTGCAGCCTGCCAAAGATGATGAACTGATCTGATCAGCAAGGCGCAAGGATTGGACTGAAGAAGCTCGGGGGAGGGCGGCTCGCCCTGAAATTCCCTCACTCTAAAGAACCGATTTTGTTGAATCGGTTGATACTGCGTTGCGAGTTGGAAACCGAGGATGATCGACGTGATCAGCTCACTGCTTTTCTCGCCCGACTGAGGCTCGGGGGGGAGCTTACCTTGAAGATTCTCTGCTCCGGGGAGCCGATTTCGTTGGAATCGGCTAAACTCTGCACCACAACTTACCTGAAGAATGGTGCTAATGTTGCGAAATTATCATAGCCTGCTGGATCGGCTGTATAGACTCTCGACGGAAGGAAGGTGATCGGCTGGTGGCCCTGCAGGATAGCTCTCTTGGACAAGGTTGAGCCCGCCCCGAAATATCAATGGTCTGGGGACCGATTTGTTGGAATCGAAAGATACGGCGCCACAGTTGGAAGCTGGTGATGGTCCATTCTTTATCCTCGCCTTGGCTGAGGCTCGGGGGGCAGCTCGCCCTCGAGGTTTAACCAATTCTGTCGAAGTTGGCTCACTCTTCGTGACAGCTCGTTCGAAAGACGGTGTTTATTGCAGAAGGAAGCTGCCGGAGCTGAGCGAGCAGAATTCGGAGAGGATAATGCGGCAGAAGAATGTCTGAAATTTAAAGTTAATAAGGAGACCTGACATTATTTTAGGAGTTGCCGCTAAGTTTAACATGCCATCTTGAGAGATCTGCATTTACGACTCCTAGGATTTGCGCGATTATGGCTTGGCTTTGTTTGACAAGGAGTTTGGGTCCGGGTGGATCTATCTCGAAATCTATCGTGAGAGACCGATGCGATGCCATCGGCTTGTTGGGCATTGTCCAGATTGGCAATCGGCAGAATCAGAACGAAGGACAATCGGCTAAATTATCATAAAGGGAATCGGCAAAATCGAGTTGGGGAATTTCTTCATTAATAAGCCAGATTTCTTACATAGAAGAGCTGATTGCTCTCAAAAGGAAATACTAGGGGGATACATTGCCCCGTCTGCTACTGCTGGCCCTATGCTAAGACCCTATCTAGGGGCCGCTGCTGCCCTCGTCGTCGTCGTCGCCGTCATCGCCACTGCCGACGCTACTCCCTACCGGCTCGTCATCACTGCTCCAGCGGCCGCCGACAGGACCCTCGTCGTCTTCATCCTCTTCGTCAGCGTCGTCGTCACTGTCGACGTCGCTGAGGTTCCCGGGCCAGAGGTGGCGGCGTTTGGCCGGCGGCTCGTCGGAGGAGCTGTCTTCGTCCTCCTCCTCCTCTTCCTCCTCCTTCACCTCCTCGGAAGTGGTGAAGTCTGCCCAGGAGATGCGATCGTCATCGCTCTCCTCCTCCGGTTCCCCGACAGCAAGGAAACGGAGGTCGCTCTCCCCGTCGGTCAGGGATTTGTCATCCTCGGACCCGACGGAGGAGTCGTGGTCCTCTTTGTCCCACTTCGTTGGGGCGAGGATGTCGTACGCCGCTTGCGTACCCCACGAAGGCGTCGACTCTCGGATGGGAGAGGACACGTGGGAAAGATCTGATGAAGAAGAAGAGGAAGAGGAAGAAGACATGGTTGCAGGGGAGGGTTTTTTGGAGTGCTAATGCGAAAGGGGTGAAGGGGAGAACTGTTCGATGCGGTTAAATAAAAGGAGTTGGGGGTTTTAATTTTCGAGCAGTTCTCGAGGACATGGTGCCAAAACTGTCAAATCGTGCAGAGAAGTTGGGAAGGCAAGTCGTCATGATGAAGCATGTCTGCGACAGTTCTCGCCCCGCCATGACACGACCCCTCGGAGGAAAAAACAGAGTGGTTTTGAAATTATCATTACCAAAACCAGGGGGGCATGTGTTATCACCAGATTTTGGCTAATCAGGAGGTGGGCCGCGGTCGAGATGGACTTGGAGGGTATACATGGAAGAAATACGTGAATCGGCCTTTTTTACCAAGTTGGGCTTAATTGCCCATGTATCTGTAACATATTAGATCGCATCTTAGTTTAGAGATAGAATCTTACTCGTGCACGGTTTAGTGCACGCCCACATTAGAAAGTCCACTGGACTATAAATATGTACCTAGGGTTTATGGAATAAACAACAACCAACGTTCAACCACAAACAAATCTCGGCGCATCGCCAACCCCTTCGTCTCGAGGGTTTCTACCGGTAAGCATCATGCTGCCTAGATCGCATCTTGCGATCTAGGCAAGCACAAGCCTCGCCTACGTTGTTCATGCGTTGCTCGTATCGAAGCCTTTTTGATGGCGAGCAACGTAGTTATCTTAGACATGTTAGGGTTAGCATTGTTCTTCATGTTACATGCTTTCGTAGTGCAACCCTTGCATGTCTAGCCGCCCTTACGCCTATCTTAGGCGTAGGGCGGCACCCCGCTTGATCGTAGTTTAGTAGATCTGATCCGTTACGATTGCTCCTTGTTCTACAAGGATTAGTTTAATATCTGCAATAGTTAGGCCTTACGAAGGGGGAGGATCCAGCGGCACGTAGGGTGTCGTTCGTTGGCCCTAAGCAGGATGTTCCGAGGATCAACCTCGTGTTGGTTTTTAGGCCTTGCTTAGGATCGGCTTACGATCACCGTGCGTGGCCGCGAGGCCCAACCCGGAGTAGGATGATCCGATTATGCGGTGAAAACCCCACATCGTCGTAGATCTCATTAGCTTTACCATGATCAAGCAGGACCACCATATATTCGGACACCTCGTTCGAATCATGGGTGGATCGGCTCTTTGAGCCGATTCACGGGATAACCCGAGAGCGAGATCGAGGCTCGTATTTAACGTTTACGTGTGTGCCCTGCAGGAAACTAAGCGAGGCATCATCCACACCTTCCCGAACAGGTATAGGTCAGGTGGCACGCCCTTGTGATAAACATCGGTGCGTGCGACCAGGAGGCTTTGCGGGCCGTCGCTCAGAGGGACTAGGGCCAGCCGCAGCCCTAGTTGTTCCCGGCTCTACGGTGTTGTCCGTCTCTGCCCGCCAGTGGGTTTCTGACGTCAACACAATCATCAAAATCTAAATCATTACAATCTAAAGCAATGGGATTATCATCCCCAAGGTTGGAAAAAATTTCAGCAGTTTTATCACAGGCAGTTTCAGCAGTTTTAGCAGTTTCGGGTAATTTTGCGCGCTTTGCACTAGGAGTAGAAACATTGCCAACACCAATTATTTTATTATTGATAGTAGGAGGTGCAGCAACATGTGGAGCATTAGCATTGCTAATGGTGGTAATAGTCCAAACTTTAGCTACATTTTTCTCTTTAGCTAGTTTTTCATTTTCTTCTCTATCCCACCTAGCACGCAGTTCAGCCATTAATCTTATATTCTCATTAATTCTTACTTGGATGGCATCTGCTGTAGTAACAATTTTATTTTCAATATCCTTATTAGGCATAACTTTCGATTTCAAAAGATCAACATCAGAGGCAAGACTATCAACCTTAGAAGCGAGAATATCAATTTTATTGAGCTTTTCCTCAACAGATTTGTTAAAGGCAGTTTGTGTACTAATAAATTCTTTAAGCATAGCTTCAAGTCCAGGGGGTGTATTCCTATTATTGTTGTAAGAATTCCCATACGAATTAGCATAACCGTTACCATTATTAATAGGATATGGCCTATAGTTATTACTAGAATTGTTCCGATAAGCATTGTTGTTGAAATTATTATTTTTAATGAAGTTTACATCAACATGTTCTTCTTGGGCAACCAATGAAGCTAACGGAACATTATTAGGATCAACATTAGTCCTATCATTCACAAGCATAGACATAATAGCATCAATCTTATCATTCAAGGAAGAGGATCCTTCAACAAATTTACCTTCTTACCTTGTGGAGCTCTTTCCGTGTGCCATTCGGAGTAATTAATCATCATATCATCAAGAAGCTTTGTAGCCGCCCCCAAGGTGATGGACATAAAGGTACCTCCAGCAGCTGAATCCAATAAATTCCGCGAAGAAAAATTTAGTCCTGCATAGAAGGTTTGGATGATCATCCAAGTAGTCAGTCCATGGGTTGGGCAATTTTTAACCAAAGATTTCATTCTTTCCCAAGCTTGAGCAACATGTTCATTATCCAATTGTTTAAAATTCATTATGCTACTTCTCAAAGATATAATTTTAGCAATAATATCTACCAATAAAAGCATCCTTGCATTTAGTCCATGAATCAATACTATTCTTAGGCAGAGATAGCAACCAATCTTTAGCTCTTCCTCTTAATGAGAAAGGAAACAATTTCAATTTAATAATATCACCATCTACATCCTTATACTTTTGCATTTCACACAATTCAACAAAATTATTGAGATGGGCAACAGCATCATCAGAACTAACACCAGAAAATTGCTCTCGCATAACAAGATTCAGTAAAGCAGGTTTAATTTCAAAGAATTCTCGCTGTAGTAGCAGGTGGAGCAATAGGTGTGCATAGGAAATCATTATTATTTGTGGTTGTGAAGTCACACAACTTAGTATTTTCAGGGGTGGCCATTTTAGCAGTAGTAAATAAAGCAAACTAGATAAAGTAAATGCAAGTAAATAATTTTTTTGTGTTTTTTGATATAGAGTGCAAGACAGTAAATAAAGTAAAGCTAGCAACTAATTTTTTTTGTGTTTTGATATAATGCAGCAAACAAAGTAGTAAATAAAATAAAGCAAGACAAAAACAAAGTAAAGAGATTGGGAAGTGGAGACTCCCCTTGCAGCGTGTCTTGATCTCCCCGGCAACGGCGCCATAAAAAGAGCTTGATGGCGTGTAACTCACACGTTCGTTGGGAACCCCAAGAGGAAGGTATGATGCGCACAGCAGCAAGTTTTCCCTCAGAAAGAAACCAAGGTTTATCGAACCAGGAGGAGCCAAGAAGCACGTTGAAGGTTGATGGCGGCGGAATGTAGTGCGGCGCAACACCAGAGATTCCGGCGCCAACGTGGAACCCGCACAACACAACCAAAGTACTTTGCCCCAACGAAACGAGTGAGGTTGTCAATCTCACCGGCTTGCTGTAACAAAGGATTAACCGTATTGTGTGGAAGATGATTGTTTGCAGAGAAAACAGTAAAGAACAAGTATTGCAGCAGATTTGTATTTCAGTATAAAAGAATGGACCGGGGTCCACAGTTCACTAGAGGTGTCTCTCCCATAAGATAAAAGCATGTTGGGTGAACAAATTACAGTCGGGCAATTGACAAATAGAGAGGGCATAACAATGCACATGCATGTCATGATAAATATAGTGAGATTTAATTGGGCATTACGACAAAGTACATAGACCGCCATCCAGCATGCATCTATTCCTAAAAAGTCCACCTTCAGGTTATCATCCGAACCCCTTCCAGTATTAAGTTGCAAAACAACAGACAATTGCATTAAGTATGGTGCGTAATGTAATCAACAACTACATCCTTAGACATAGCATCAATGTTTTATCCCTAGTGGCAACAGCACATCCACAACCTTAGAACTTTCTGTCACCGTCCCAGATATCAATGGAGGCATGAACCCACTATCGAGCATAAATACTCCCTCTTGGAGTTAAGAGCAAAAACTTGGCCGAGCCTCTACTAATAACGGAGAGCATGCAAGATCATAAACAACACATAGGTAATAACTTGATAATTAACATAACATAGTATTCTCTATCCATCGGATCCCGACAAACACAACATATAGTATTACAGATAGATGATCTTGATCATGTTAGGCAGCTCACAAGATCCAACAATGAAGCACAATGAGGAGAAGACAACCATCTAGCTACTACTATGGACCCATAGTCCAGGGGTGAACTACTCACTCATCACTCCGGAGGCGACCATGGCGGTGAAGAGTCCTCCGGGAGATGAATCCCCTCTTCGGCAGGGTGCCGGAGGAGATCTCCAGAATCCCCCGAGATGGAATTGGCGGCGGCGGCGTCTCTGGAAGGTTTTCCGTATCGTGGCTCTCGCATCGGGGGTTTCGCGACGGAGGCTTTAAGTAGGCGGAAGGGCAACGCGGGGGCCACACGTGGGCCCCACACCATAGGTCGGCGCGGCCGGGGCTCGGGCCGCGCCGCCCTAGTGTGGCGGCGCCTCGTGGCCCCACTTCGACTCCTCTTCGGTCTTCCGGAAGCTTCGTGGAAAAATAGGACCCCGGGCGTTGATTTCGTCCAATTCCGAGAATATTTCGTTACTAGGATTTCTGAAACCAAAAACAGCTAGAAAACAACGAATCGGCTCTTCGGCATCTTGTTAATAGGTTAGTTCCAGAAAATGCACGAATATGACATAAAGTGTGCATAAAACATGTAGATATCATCAATAATGTGGCATGGAACATAAGAAATTATCGATACGTCGGAGACGTATCACTCAACTTTGCATATCTAAATATGGATGTATCCACACATGTTTTTACTCGAGATACATACACGTCTAAGGAAAGTTGAATCAATTAATTTAGTTCGGAGGGTGTACGATATACAGAGAGAAGTCGGCCTCGTCTCCGGCCGGCGAGGCTGCCGGAGAGAAGGGGGAGAGGAGCCAGGGGAGCGGGAGAGACTCGAGAGAGAAAGAGAAGAGGAAGAAATGAGAGCTCCCTGGGGAAGAACATTATTTTTGTCGTTCTGCTCGTAGCTTGAAACTGAAAATTTCGGCCGCGCGCCAAATCATCCCGCCGCATCCATTCGAAAATCCCGTGACCAGTTTTACCCTTTTAACCCTGGTCCGGAAGCTACAACCCACCGACCATGGAGGGCCCATTCGGTAACAATGAAATATCTTGCCTAGATCCCGAACCCTCCCCACAGGCCCACCCACCCACCAACCATTCGCCCCATTAGCTCAAAAATACTCTCACACGCCAAAGCTCTGACTCTCTACAGTACTAGATCTGCTTCGCCGCCGGCATACTCCTCCACAGCGTAGCCTTGATCGTGTTGGCTGTCCACCCACCTGATCCACTCCCCCGCTGCCCTCGCCACCGACGGATCTGCTTCACCGCCGACCTCGCCACCGACGGATCTGCTTCACCACCGACCTCGCCACCGACGGATCTGCTTCACCGCCGACCTCGCCACCAACGGATCTGCTTCACCGCCGACCTCATCCACAGTGTAGCAATCAACGCCTTTCCTGTTGACGCACCGGATCCTCTCCAATGGAACCGTGTCTACTTCACCGCCCCCCCCTCCACAGAAGCCGATCTATTCCACCGACTACCTCGGCGCAGCGGCTGTATCAACTTCACCGAATCCCTTGCCAGCCAACCAGATCTGCTTCACTAACGCCCGCTTCTACTGAAACAAGGTCGACTCATCGTCTCCCGCGTTCGCCGCCGCTGGAATGCAAGTTGCCGCCCCGTCCACCCCGCCGCAGCTTGGTTAGTACGCTGGCCCGTTAGATCGCGGTGTTTCTTTAGCCATGTTTTGTGTAGTTATTTGCTGATCTCATATGCCATTAAATTTCTTGATGTGTTACTTCGCATGAAGTTCGTTTAAATATTGTACGAGTACCAAAGCATTATCCGGTCGCTACCATCCTGTTCATTCTACTGACACCTGTGTGCATCCACATATTTATAGGGGACCCATTCATTTGCTGCCAACTGTTTTTGTACTGCATGCTATTCCTTTTATAGTCGCTATGGGCATTTCCAATCTGGTTGTTCTTATACCACGTCATTAGCTCACCGCTAGCCGCTAGCTGTTTTCTCGTGTCTGCTATTCTTTTACTGCTTTTATAATCATGCTATGTGCATTTCCAATCTGCTTGCTCTTATACCTCGTCTTTAGCTTATAGCTATTTTTTTCCATGAATGCTCCTGTCGCACAGCCTTGTATAGTTATTGCTGCGTGCATGTCCGGTCTTTGTATTATCGTAGACTAACTTGTCAATGTTATTTTTCCTAGGGATTGATCATGCGAACCACTTATTAGAATATCCAACATTAACAGCGGGGACGCTAGGGAAGGTTGGAATCTGAGTTCTTGGTTGGTAACTTTGGCAATTTACTTCCGTTATTATCTATAACCTATATGCATTGTTCCTTATGCAAGAGATAAACACTTGGAACCCCGCCATAGCAATGCCATCCATGCTTTACTATGTTTCGCCTATTTGATATGCTTGTCTTGGAGCAACTCGCGAAGGTGATTTGAACCCGACATTTGGTCATTCTTAATGCCGGTTTACTTTATGTGGAAAACCTTGGCATTACCCTACTCTAAATCTGAATGTCTGAAATTCGTATCTCATGCAAAGCAACATCTAGTTGGTTTTAATCTGATATCTGGTAAATATTGGCTTATTCATTTGGTAGCTCAAGTTTTTTGTTATTTGAAACCAGCTGACTTGGTCTTAAATGTGATATCTAAACACAGATTAAGGACAATGGAGCAGGAGGATTAGCATTTCACTTGTGGCTGAACCTAAAATGACAGGCATGTCGACCACGACTAGTGCACGCAAGAGAAGGACCTGCAGCGAGCCAGTATGTTCTGCTACATGCTGTTATCTGATCTCTACATTGTGTAATACATGTTTGAATAGTTAATTGTTGTAACTATTTTTGCAATATTACCAGAATGCAGTTTTAGTGAAGCAGTCATCATTAGAAGATAGTCGCCAAAGCGACCCTGTGCAACATTATGATGTAAGTCTGCTTAGTACAAGTTCCATACATTGTCTTATTTATGCAACTTGTTATTATCTTATATCTACATTGCATAATAAATGTTTGAATAGTTCACTCGTTGTAACTATGTTTGCAATATTGCTAGAATGCGGTTGTAATGAAGAAGTCCTTAGTAGAAGATAGAGCGCAAAAAGGTTCCGGCGTGAGCCTATGCAACGATATAATGTAAGTCTGCGCTTAGTACTTGTGACTATCTCATATCGACAATGCTTAATACATGTTTGCATAGTTCATCGTTTAACTCTTTTTGCATTATTATCGAATGCAGTTCTAATGAAGCAATCTTCATTAGAAGAGAGGCCCACAAAAAGTTCTGATCTTTGTTCTGATGCATCCTCTCATAGCCGTCAACCTAGACCATTCTTTTCATCAAACAGAGTGAACATCTCAAGGTCTGTACTTTATAAAAGACATGGTATTGCTGCTTTAAGGTCTGTAGCTGATATGTTGACGAAGAGTACACAAGATTCAATCAAGGCGATTGCCAAATGTCAACGTGTTATTGATGATGCTAATAGAAGTCCTCAATGATTCTATGTAATTTTTTTTATTTGGGCACATTAATTGCCTTGTAATTTTCCTAGTTATTTTATTTGTGTATGTAATTGTGTGTATCATTGATATCAGATTTTAGGCTCATGAAATTTAATGTAAGTTGACTAGTCAAACAACCTGGGCCCTATAACAGATTGGGCCGGCCCATTAACAGTAGTGTGGGACCCACTTACATTTTGGGCCGGCTCACTTACTTACTGTGCCGGCCCGTTAACAGGAAAGTGGGACCCACCTGTGCTTTTGGCCCGGCCCACTTGCTACATGATGGACCCCACATACTAAATGGGCCGGCCCTTTAAGAGGAAAGTGGGACCCACCTTTGTTTTTGGCCGGCCCACTAGCGTGTTGGGCCGGCCCACTTGCTATATGGTGGACCCACATACTAAATGGGCCGGCCCTTTAACTGGAAAGTGGGACCCACCTGTGCTTTCGGCCCGGCCCACTATCTTGTTGGGCCGGCCCACTTGCTATATGGTGGACCCCACATACTAAATGGGCCGGCCCTTTAATTGGAAAGTGGGACCCACCTGTGTTTTTGGCCCGGCCCACTATCTTGTTGGGCCGGCCCACTTGCTATATGGTGGACCCCACATACTAAATGGGCCGGCCCATTAACAGGAAAGTGGGACCCACCTGTGCTTTTGGCCCGGCCCACTGGCTTGGTGGGCCGGCCCATTTGATCTAATGTGGACCCCACGTACTAAATGGGCCGGCCCGATAGCAGGAAAGTGGGACCCACATGCTAATTGGGCCGGCCCAATAACTTCTTGGGCCGGCCCACTTGCTTTAAGGTGGACCCTACTTGGTAAATGGGCCGGCCCGATAACAGGAAAGTGGGTCCCACATGTTTTTTGGGCCGGCCCTTTTTCCTGTTGACCGGTCAAACGAGTGCATTCGGCCCGACCCACATGCTTAGTGGGCCGGCCCATTAATGTTTTGACCAGTCAACCTTAGAGGGTAGGCCCGGCCCACGTAACTAATGGACCAGCCCAGCTATATAGTTGACCGGTCAAACTAAGTCAGCTGGCCCGACCCGCTTAAGACGTGGCGAGCCTCGTGTGGGCCTACCATCTACCACGGGGTTTCGGCCGGTTAACGCCGTTAACCGCCGCTAACGGCGTCCGCCACGTGTCAGCTTGCATGACGTCAGCAGTCAACGGGCTCCCGGAAACACTTCTGCAACGGTCCGATTTTCCGTGGCGGAAGGGCGCCCAAGCGCGACGGACCGAAAAAATCGTCGTAGGACTTTGCCTGACGCACCTTAGACAACAGAACCCATATCGTCGGGTTAGGCCCATAGGCGACGAAAAATACCCCTTAGCGGACGATTTTGAGACGTTGTCTATCAGAACTTTTCTTGTAGTGAACACTGGTAGGTTTTAGTGGAACATGGTTAGGTAATGTTCAAGATTTGGCATAGTTGCTCCTGAGGTTCCATCACGTTGATGTGATGCTAAATAGGAATGAATATGGATGCTGGCTTTGGTAATAGGATCTAGGGTTTACACTTGGTTGACCCTACTTGATTATTTAGGTCTGATGAGGATGAATACATGGGATACCCATATATTAGTGATAGGTCTTCTACATTTCATGTGGCCAAGACAAGTATTTAGTTGCTATTATGGTTCCATGCTTTAAAAGAAGGTACCATGATCACATGCTCTAACCTAGGGTTTAGGTTTAGAGGCAATTTAGGGTTCACATGTAATAATGGAACTAGGTTCTAAATGGCATTAGGGTTTTAGGATTACACATGAAATGATGAGTTCCTAGTTTTCTTCTTTATGGAGCTAGGGTTTACTATTTATCATGGAGTTCTATGATTAATAACTTCATTTTGAATTTGATGTTATTAATAACTTCTAAATAAAAATAATATTGAATTTGGCATTTATCATTTTTTAAATAATTAATAATTAGGGTAATTATTAATCAGGGTTTAAATCTCAATAATAAAGATTTAATAAAATAACAATTAAAGAAAATTAGCTTAAATATTTTCTTTATTTTCTTACTGGTTTTTATTTATTTTAGAAGGTTTTCCTAATTATTGAATTTTAATTCAATTAGGAATAAAGGAAAAGATTTAATTATTAAGTATAAAACAATTAAATTTTTATTAAAAATAAAAATTTCATATTATATTTTTATTGGATAGAGTTTACTTTTCTATGAATTTTTATGTATCATTTATATTTTTCGGAGTTAATATGATTTTTCTATAACCATTTAAAGTTTCAGCAATTGATGGATTTGATTTAAACTAAAAACACTAAATGTATCGGGTTAGGCTACCCACATGGTCACTGACCTGTGGGCCAGAGACACGTCAGCCGCCACGCGGTCGTGGACTAGGGTCAAAATCAACGGCATGGCTCTGGGGCTCCTGTCCGGCGGCCAATCGACGGCGGCGCCGGCGCTGGAGTATCCCCGCGAGGCTGCGCGCGCGTGCAGAGGGACCGGGGCATCTCGGTGAGCCATTTGGTAGCGGCGCCCCCAAGAAAAGGTCACCGGAGTTGCTCCGGTGAGCTCCGACTGCGGCGGCGGACGACGGACCACGGTGGTGGAAGGCTACGGTGCATTATGAGACCAAATAAAGGGCTTGGGAGAAGCATGAGCTCACCCTCGTTGCGCAGAGATGCTCAGGCGAGGCTGGGATGGCCAGACGGCGACGTCACGGTCGACGAAGATGGTGGCCAGGGCGGAGGGGAAATGATCAAAGCGGTCGATTCCGGGCACCCGCGGACGATTCCTTGGTCAAGGATGTTCAGGGCGTCGAGGAGAAGCTTCAGAGACGCTCGCCGGAGCTAGGGGTGGTGAGGAACGGCGGCGATGAAATTCTTCCGGGCAGCTAGGGTTTCGGGTTCTGGCGCAAACGAGACGAAGAGAGGGGTAATTTGTGGCTGCTGTGCGTTTTATACCACCTCCTACGTGCGCTGGCGGTCAGCAACGGCGGCGACGACCACGGGACGTGGCCTTCACAGCGCCGTGGCGCTCTCCTGGACGTCGACGGTGGCGAAGACGAAGGTGGCGACCTCGTCTTCGGTCTTATCCAACGAAGGGGTATTTGGGCTGGGTCTGATGGTCTGGGCCGAGTGTTGGGCTGCTGCTGGGCTCTGGTGTTGGGCTCGGCAGCTGGGCTGCTGAGGCCAGGTAAGCCTCTTCTCCTCTCTTTTCTGTTTTTATTTCTGGTTTTCAATTCTATTTTACATCCTGGTTTTAATTCAATTTTTGAATGCTTTTCTATTTTGCAGGTATTGCTTATTTAGATTATACAAGGATTAGCCCCAAGATACTCAAACACTTTACTGGTGTATTAAAATTAATATGGGTACTATAACATTAGTTTAGTTATTAATATTGGAATTTGAATTTTAAATACCCATATAGACATGAATTTGAATATTAGCTGTGGAAATATTCAAATTGTTTTCTAGATGATAATTTTCTTATTTAGTAATATATAGGGTTTTGTTTGGTATTACTTTGCAAGAAACAACCTCAAGATAATACTTATTTATGGATTTCAAATAAGAGATTGACTTTGATGGCATGATTTCATGTGCTAATATATCTCTAAGGACTTGCTCTCCCATTTGAGAATTTGGGCACTAGCACATGAATTTCTGTGAATACTTATTTATTAAGGTCTTGTAGGGTTTAATTTAACCCTATTTCAAGGTTAGCACTGATATTATATTTTAATAACACCTTGAAGTACTTAGAGTAAGTATTACTCTCCTCATAGTTGGTTCTTGGTTATTAAGTCAAATGGTTAATATGAGTGGTTATTCACCACACATGGGTTTTCAGTATGGAATTTAGCATTAGGTGTTTCTTATGTTTAATAATTGAAGCATAAGGATTAATGAGTGAGCAATTATAGAGTTCTAACTATAGTCACCTAATGATGCATGGTTTGGATCTCAAATGTGAACTAAGTTTATAGTTGAGATCACCCAAGTGATGCACAAACTAGGGTTGAGATATAATGCTAGGTGGTAGATATGGGATGACACCATATTGCATTGGTTAGGGTTTAATCTCCCCTAACCATGGTAATATGGTTACTTGCTTCATATCTTATGTGCTCCTCTAGTTACTAAGGATTTGAGAATTGGTTTTATCTTCTACCAAATAACTTCTATTAATAACCTCAATTTATCATTAAAGTAACTATATTGGTTATAGTTCTTTTTGTAGTTAACTTTGGTCATATGGATGTATGGTTTCTCACCATATAAAGGATAGAGTTTTACCCTAAGGTTTTCTTATGTTTCTTAAGTGAAGAACAAGTGGAATGTAGATGTGGTAGAATTCTACTTATGGTCACCAAGTGGTTCTCAAGTTAGGGTTGGGATATAAGCCTAGGGTTGCTTACTATTGATCTCCTTATAATTTCATGTGGTGGATAACATCTACTAATCCTATTAGGATTTAACTTATCCTCACATAACTCAAGGGCATGATCATGGTTTAAGCATATTCAACTTGTTCTTAATAACTTCTCCTCAAGTTCTTAGGGTTTATGATCATTACTCGATTTATAATGATCAAGGTTTGGCTTCCTAAATTATTTCTAATGGAATGGGTTCTCACTTCCATGATCAAGCATTGTCTTGATCAACTAGGATATATCACTTCTATTTTACTTTCTAGGATGGTCATGGTCATGGTTGTCTCAATAGTTTTATATCCCAGGGAATGCCTGAGATATTTACTTAAAGTTCCCTCAAGAACTGATGGTTTAACCATTTGGATATTTGAATAGATAGAACTAGGATTAGTATGGATGGGCTCTCTCATTTGGGAAGGACTTCAATGCTAACCTAATGTTAGGCTCCATAGAGGTTGATGTGATCATCAAGATCTATGTTTAACATCAATGGTTATCTCTTTCTAGGGTTGTCTTGAAGATGATGATTTGAATACTTGGATGTATATCCAAGGTTTAACTCAAGGTTTGTTATTGCTTCTTTAATAATTATCATAGAACTCTCACCTCTCTAGATTTGATGTGCAATAACTTGGAATGGAGAAGAATATCTATTTCTGGAGTGGATCTTCTTGTTATAATTCCAATGTTGAAGTCGAATGAATACCATGAGGTTTCATGGTAGGATTATGGATTAGTTTTAAGACATGGAGAAGATAGTTAAGAATGGCTTCTTCATTTTATTGTTACTTGGTTTGTACTTAAATAGATGTTCTTATGTTATGGCAAAGTCACATTGAGGTTTATAGCGCTTGACTTGATGAGCTACTTCAATTCCACCAAGATCAAGTGAAACTTCAGTTACTGCGACTGTTTTACTTTAAAGCGCGAAAATTCCCCAGATTTTCTATGCATGAATGCAATGCACACATCTGTTTCCTCTATTTTTGTAACCCCAATACCTGGGATATTACACAGTGTGTACATTGACTCATCTGGTAGCGGCATCGCTGCAAATAGAAGTGCCCTCCTAATAATGAATAGGCCTAGTGGGAGGAAAGACGATAAGGATAATAAGAAGGGAGGAGATCTTCCATATAAGAGTCCCTTGAAAAAATGGTGAACAAGAATGTTGCTTGTGTCCAAGAAGGGAGAAAAAATAATGGGGTGGATGGCACTCAAGGTAATGGATGAGCAATGGGTTTTCCCTTAGGAGTGGCCGAGCATCAAATCTTTGTGGAAGAGCGCCGCATTTCCATTGACGAGCTTGATGAAGAACAAACAAGAGAAGCAAGAGCAAAATCTCGTGCTTATGAATCCAATTGGTCTTGATAAGAAGGGGCGGGCATAATTCAAGTATATGTATGATCAATTCTTGGCATCGAGGAAGATAACTGGTTTTATGGCTGGCTTCATGGGTGGTACTTCCTTCATCAACGACTACGGTGGTAATTCTTTCAGTGATAGTAGACGATTCAGTAGTGCTCATGGTGGCGGTGTTCATAGAGATGGCTTTGGTGGTGGAAATGGAGGTAGCTTCGGTAATGTTAATGGTGGTGGCTATGTTGGTGTCTTCATATGTGACCTTGATGGCGGTGATGGTGGAGACGAGGAAAATGGTGGCTTTGTGGCATGATCGTCGTGCTTGGATGAACAATTTAGCTATTTTATTTGTGTCTAAACTATTTTCTCGTTTGTATGAATAATAATACATTACTCTTATTCACTACGATTTAAGTATTATTATGTTGATCTTCTTCTGTTGATTTTATTTGAAATATACTTGCATAGTTGTGATGTCAATTAGAGGTATAGAGGACAAATTAGATTTTGGGACTCTACTAGACTTGAGCAGTTTTCAATCTAAAAAATCGTCTCTCTCCTCTCCCAAAAAACATGCTTTGGGGAGTGAGTTATTATCCTTACTCTAGAGATGCTATGAGGTGCTACTGCCCATCCGTGTAGAGAGGAGTGGCGAATGGAGAGCACTACATATGAGTATTCCAAAGAGAAAAGCCAAATTTGGCTCCACCTAGAAGCTCAGTGGCCTAGATTTGCTAAGTGGTAGGCGGCGAAAGGGAGTGACAAATCTCATAGGGGCTTCACTATCGTATAATTTGGCTCGGTGGAGGTTGAGAAGGCCCCGGGTGAAAGCTTTCTTCGCGATTTGGGCTGAATCCGGCTATGAAAACATCCGTGGAGGTTGTTTACCTCCTTGGCGGCACTATACGAGGCAACGCCGATCTCTCCTCAAGTCACTCCATTTGAAACCTCAAATCTAGGCTTTCGTTGAACAACCATTGATGTGTGCATGCATCATGTTTTCTCCACAATGGAAGTGTCTTGTAGAGTGTGAACAATTTTTTTATGGTTTTGGGGAGCTCGATAGTTATTAAAAAAAATCTGTATGTGTGAATTGTTTTTAAAAAATATGTTTTCTCATAGAGATGCATGCATACGGTTTTTTGTGGATGTGTGAATTGTTTCCATGTGACTAAAATGATATGTTTTCATATCCGGATTAAAAACAACATATTTGAAGACAAAAAATAATATTTTTACCGCCTAATAAGAACCGCATTTTAGGGATTTTCGCCGGATTTCGAGAAGCAAGAATAGGAGAAAACACGTGATTTGCATGTCATGCCTATAATTTTGTTTGCAACAAATTTTAGTTTTCCCAAGATTTTTTTTACTGCATGAAAACCTTCCTATGAAATTTAAGCAAAGTAATCCTAGAAAACGTCCTGGAGGATCATGTCCCCCAAATCAAACAACACTAAGGGATCCTTTGATTCATAGGATTTTCATAGCAATTATGTAGAATTTAGATCCTATGGTAAGTTTTCTATATAAATTATTTGATTCATAGGATCATATCTCATAGAAACTAATCACATAGGAATCTAGCTTCTAGTGTAAATTTCACAAGAAACATGCATTAGGTCCTATCTCATACAAAATTCCTTTACTAAAATCAAAGGGAACTCCTCTTCCGATATAATTTTGATAGACATGACATTCCAATCATATATGCTTCCTATTCCTATACTTTTCCTATCCTCCGAATCAAAGGATCTGAATCAAAGGAGGCGTAAGGGATTCTTTGGATCATATGACTATAAAACATGGGAATAGGAAAAACAAAAGATTTTGGTAGGGTTGTAGGCATAAAAGAGATGACTGCAAAATAGAGAAAAATAACAACCATAGTCATATGGATGGAACACACAAAAAGAAACATAGGGCAAACGCCATCATTCATGCCACCAAATTAGAAGTTGCAGCATCCTCTGAGGAACATATTCTAGCTCGGGGGGAAATTCAGATGAAGCGTCCGACCCTGCTACGCAGTTGCTGGCTGAAGCTTGCCCGCAGATGACTTCCTATCCGGGAACTACGATCGGGGACATCTCCAACATCTCAGGCTGGATCATTTTCTCCGATGCCGCATGGTCTCCTGGAGTTGATGGCCAGCCGGTACATGCTGGACTAGGTATCTACATGAAAATTGGTGGTGACAGGCCTTGCTCCCGCATTTGCATCTCGGCCATCTCGCCGCCGGCC
This sequence comes from Lolium rigidum, assembly GCF_022539505.1. Lineage (NCBI taxonomy): Eukaryota > Viridiplantae > Streptophyta > Magnoliopsida > Poales > Poaceae > Lolium > Lolium rigidum. Next base: position 196,895,955 of record NC_061509.1, read on the forward strand.
TCGTCAGCCATCCAGGCTGAAGCTTTTGGATTACTGCTTGCAATCAAACTTGCATACATACTACAAATTCAGCGAGGCAACCTTCTTGACGGACAACGCTACCTTGGCAAAAGCTGCATCCACCGGAGAAATCCTCCATGCTCCAGGACATTGGGTAATCAGACCAGAACTTGCCGACATGGTAGCTACCTCTTCCTTTGATGCTTCCAAGGTTTTTCACATATCAAGAAGCCTCAATTTTAGAGCTCATCATCAGGCTAGACTAGCTCTTAAGCTTCAGAGCAGACCTTTTTCTTTTAGATGTTTAGGTACAAGCAACAGAGTTTGCCTAAATGCAAATGTAGCCGCTGTGTCTTGCGTGTCCCACTGCACGCTTCTCCTTGTAAAATGTTGCTAGATCAATAAGAAACATCTTCTGTGTTAAAAAAAAAAAAAAAACATAGGAAAAATGCATTGATCCTGCGTGAATGAGTGAAAAGGGAGCTTAAAGTGGATATTGAAATTCCTATGGGATTCAGGTGTAGTAATGCAATCCATAGGAATTTTGGGGGTGTCATTCCTTTGACCTAGAAGGCTTCCTTAGTGGGGAAATCCTAGGATTGGATTCCTCCAAAATTTAATTAAAAATACTTCAATCAAAATTAAGGAGCTCTAATAGAAAAAATCCTTAAGGATTCAAATCCTCTAAAATAAATATGAAAACTCTTTAAACAAAATAGGCCCTTGGTCTTGTTAACGACGCCTTGAGTTTCGGAAATATGGAAGCTATAGCGGAGTTAGAGTTGTTAGAATGTGGACACGATGTGTGGTGACTATGAAGTTATGGTTGACGTCATGTGGACTCTATTGTAGGGGAATACCCTGAATAACAATTGAATCGGGGAAAACATTTAAGTTGGGCACTTCCTTCAAAGTTTTAAAAGAAATATTCTCCTTAAAAAGTAAAAGGATTTTAAAACTCGGAGTGGCCCTTTTTGGGTCTGCCCCTGCTCTGTTGGTGTTTGTTCAGTTTCAGTCATGTTTGTTACCGTGGCAATGTAGATTAGTGGTGCTCGATCCTCAAGGCTTGGTTTTTAAGCTCGTTCTTCCAGTTTCAACATGGTTTTTCTAATTAACCGGATTTTTTTTTATAATGTAATTCTATAACTTTTCGGCCCTGGTTGAAGAACTCACTAGACACATAAAAGTACAAACTAAAGTATGTTCATAACAATTCAGAAAGCAAATGAGAAACTGAAACTAACAAAACCTAAGGTTACAATTGAAAGGACACTGATGTCGCCTAGAGGGGGGTGAATATGCGGTTTAAAACTTTTACAAATATGGCTTAACAAATGCGGAATAAAACTAGTGTTTAATTTGTCAAGCACAAATCCTATATAACAAGGGTTCACCTATGTGCACAAAGAACTTATGCTAAGCAATACAAGTAACTATGTGATAGCAAGATATATAACTACAAGTACGAAGGCTATCACAATATAAAGTGCATAAGTAAAGAGCTCGGGTATAGGAATAACCGAAGTGACGCGGAGACAACAATGTATCCCGAAGTTCACACTCTTGTGAGTGCTACTCTCCGTTGGAGCGGTGTGGAGGACAAGTCACTCCAAATGCACGAAGGCCACCGTATTCTCCTAGGGAATTCCCACCAAAAGGGATGTCCTCGATCCACTATGGAACCTTAGGATGGTCACCGAACCCGCACAAAGCTTGGGGCTATCTCCACAACTTAATTGGGACTCCCAATAAATCGTCCCAAAGGCCTTACCCTTGAAGAATCTCCACAACTTAATTGGAGTCCCCAAGAACACTACAAAGACCACAAAGACCACTAAGCCGTCTAGGTTTTAAAGACCAAAGAGGAACAAGCTCCGGGAACAAGCTCCCGAAGTGAATATCTCACGAACTTTCACCTCCACGTATCACCGCAGAGAAGTCAAACCGATGCACCAAATGCACTGGTGATGTCTACGGGTGCTTCTATTCTTGTAGACAGTGTTGGGCCTCCAAGAGCAGAGGTTTGTAGAACAGCAGCAAGTTTCCCTTAAGTGGATCACCCAAGGTTTATCGAACTCAGGGAGGAAGAGGACAAAGATATCCCTCTCAAGCAACCCTGCAATCACGATACAAGAAGTCTCTTGTGTCCCCAACACACCTAATACACTTGTCAGATGTATAGGTGCACTAGTTCGGCGAAGAGATAGTAAAATACATGTGGTATGAATGAATATGAGCAGTAGTAACGGCGCCAGAAAAGTGCTTGCTGGCGTGCAGTTGATGGTAGTAATATTGCAGGAAGTAAAGATGCAGTAAAACAAGTAAACAAGCGATGATTGCAGTATTTGGAAACAAGGCCTAGGGATCATACTTTCACTAGTGGACACTCTCAACATTGATCACATAAATAAATAAGTTCTCTTCCTTTGTGCTACATATACTCTTGTTTGATAATGAACATCATTCGTTGTGTAGGGCTACAAGAGCACCTCAATGCCGGAGTTAACAAGCTCCACAACATTCGACATTCATATTTAAGTAACCTTTAGAGCATAATAGATCTTTGCAATTTAAACCGAGTACTAACATAGCATGCACACTATCACCATCACACTATGAAGGGGGAATAAATCACATCAATACTATCATAGTAATAATTAACTCCATAACCTACAAGAGATTATGATCATAGCCTACGCCAAGTACTACACGATGCACACACTGTCACCATTACACCGTGAAGGAGGAATAGACTACTTTAATAACATCACAAGAGTAGCACATAGACTAATAGTGATACAAAGCTCATATGAATCTCAATCATGTAAGGCAGCTCATGAGATCATTGTATTGAAGTACACAGGAGAGAGATTAACCACATAGCTACCGGTACAGCCCCGAGCCTCGATGGAGAACTACTCCCTCCTCATGGGAGACAGCAGCGTTGATGAAGATGGCGGTGGTGTCGATGGAGATGCCTTCCGGGGCACTTCCCCGTCCCGGCGGCGTGCCGGAACAGAGACTCCTGTCCCCCAGATCTTGGCTTCGCGATGGCGGCGGCTCTGGAAGGTTTCTCGTACCGTGGCTTTTCCGTATCGATTTTAGGTCAGGGACCTTTAAATAGGCGAAGAGGCGGAGTCGGAGGGCTGATGGGGGCGCCACACAATAGGGGGGCGCGGCCCAGGCCCTGGCCGCGCCACCCTGTCATCTGGTGGCCCTGTGGCCCTCCTCTGCTGGCTCTCGGGTGTTCTGGAAGCTTCGTGGAAAAAATAGGATGCTGGGCATTGATTTCGTCCGATTCCGAGAATATTTCCTTACTAGAATTTCTGAAACCAAAAACAGCAGAAAACAGCAACTGGCCCTTCGGCATCTCGTCAATAGGTTAGTTCCGGAAAACGCATAATAATGACATATAATGTGTATAAAACATGTGAGTATCATCATAAAAGTAGCATGGAGCATAAGAAATTATAGATACGTTTGAGACGTATCAACTGGCAAGAACACCACGAAGATGCTCAAGTACTTTTCTCTCAAATTCCAACAAAGCTACACAAACTATTGGGGGGGGGGGGTAAGAGAGGAAGAACAAATATGAGGAGAAACACCAAATTTCTCTAAGATCTAGATCTAGTGGATTCCCCTCGCAAAGAGAGAGATTTGTTTGGTTAATATGTAGATCTAGATCTCCTCTATCTTTTTCTCAAATATGAGAAAGAATCATGGAGTGATTAGAGAGAGAGGAAGCTTCTCAAAGTCAACACTGAAGTAGATAGAGAGTAGAAGAAGCAACCAACTCAATGGGGAGAAGGGGGTTATATATGGCCTCCAAAATGGAATCTGACCGTTGAAAACACACCCAAAAACACCCCCCAGTCGGACCTTCCGGGCTTGGCCCGACCAATCTGGCCGGCCGGACTCATCCGACCAAGTCCGAACCATTCCGGGCACAATTTTCGTGCTCGCATTAATCCGGCCGGTCTGAGTCTGGCCCGTGGCCAGACCAGTCCGGCCGACAGCGCACCGCACACCAAAAATATCGCCATTTTCACATATAAACTCCGATTTTGATGAACTTGGGCTCGTTAGAATCACAAGAAAGGGATCTACAAGATCATGCAGGGAAACATCATAGTACACCCACGGAGTATAAGATCAAAAGGATAAATTTTTTACCTATCTATAAGAGCTAAACCGGTAACACCTCCAATAAGAAAATTGCAACAACTTGAATTAGAAAACTTGGATTTCGATGAAACCAATTTAGTTGGAAATAGAACGACAATAGCTAGCTCACAGAGAGATAAAATCTCAATAACACGTGGGATAGATTTTTTCATGAATTTAGAGGTGAAACCTCTCAATACAAAGAAGCGAGAAAAACTCCAATATCGAAAACACAACAAGTATTTCATGTGGAATCCGTTTTCGATGAACTAGAGCTTGTCATGAGTATAAGAACAAGCTCTAAAACACCATATGGATAAGATCCAAATAACAACCAAGAAAGATGATGCAAGGATGCAAAGGTTTGACCTCTCTCCAAATGATACGACTGAGTTACTCACTCGAGAGCCCCTTAGTAGTGCGGCAACTAACCTATAACCCGGTCTTCTAACTAAACCACGAGACCGGTTGTAATATCCCAGGTATTGGGGTTAAAAAAATAGAGGAAACAGATGTGTGCATTGCATTCATGCATAGAAAATCTGGGGAATTTTCGCGCTTTAAAGTAAAACAGTCACAGTACTGAAGTTTCACTTGACCTTGGTGGAATTGAAGTAGCTCATCAAGTCAAGCGCTATAAACCTCAATGTGACTTTGTGAAAACCTTGTTTTGGGAAGAGATGATTTGATCTAAGGGGTTAGATCAAATGGAACTAATAATCAACACAACAACACTTTACTCAATGATCAACTACTTGATCTTATAACAGATCATAATATAGTAATCATTGCCATAACATAAGAACATCTGTTTAAGTACAAACCAAGTAACAATAAAATGGAGAAACCATTCTTGACTATCTTCTCCATGTCTTAAAACTAATCCATAATCCTACCATGAAACCTCATGGTATTCATTCCACTTCAACATTGGAGTTATAACAAGGAGATCCACTCAAGAAATATATATCCTTCTCTATTCCATACTGTTATACATCAAACCTAGAGAGGTGAGAGTTCTATTATAATTATTAAAGAAGCAATAACAAAACTTGAGTTAAACCTTGGATATACATCCAAGTATTCAAATCATCATCTTCAAGACAACCTTAGAGAGAGATAACCATTAATGTTAAACATAGATCTTGATGATCACATCAACCTCTAAGGAGCCTAATATTAGGTTAGCATTGAAGTCCTTCCCAAATGAGAGAGACCATCCATACTAATCCTAGTTCTATCTATTCAAATATCCAAATGGTTAAACCATCAGTTCTTGAGGGAACTTTAAGTAAATATCTCAGGCATTTTCCTGGATATAAAACTATTGAAACAACCATGACCATGACCATCCTAGAAAGTAAAATAGAAGTGATATATCCTAGTTGATCAAGACAATGCTTGATCATGGAAGTGAGAACCCATTCCATTAGAAATAATTTAGGAAGCCAAACCTTGATCATTATAAATTGAGTGATGATCATAAACCCTAAGAACTTGAGGTAGAGATATTAAGAACAAGTTGATCATGCTTAATCCATGATCATGCTCTTGAAGTATGTGAGGATAAGTTAAACCCTACTAGAATAAGTAGATTTCATTCCCACATGAAATTATAGGAAGATAACTAGTAAGCAACCCTAGGTTTATATCTTATCTTTTACTTGTGAACCATTTGGTGATCATAAGTAGAATCCTACCATACCTACATTTCATAAAATAAAGAACCTAAGAAAACCTTAGAGTAAAACTCCATATTTAATATGGTGAGAAACCATTCATCCATAAGACCAAAGTTAACTATAAAAAGAATTATTACCAATGTAGTTACTTTAATAATAAATTGTGGATAATAATAGAAGTTAGTTGGTAGAAGATGAAACCAATTCTCAATATCTTAGTAACTAGAGAAGATCATAAAATGTTAAGTAAGCCATCACCTTATCATGGTTAGGGGAGATTCAACCCTAGCATGCAATATGGTGTCATCTAAAGGTATAATAGATGCCCTCCCATGGGGAGCTCACAACGATTTCAGCTTCTTAGCCACAGGATATTGTCAACTGGAGCATCTCAGCCGTCTATTTCATTTAAGATTTTTTAACAGCCCACTAGATCAAGATATGAAATGGCGAGGTTCTACCCACCTGTCACTGCGCGCGGGCCCATCTTCTAAATGGACCATCTTGTCAGTTGCCTGAGGACACATCCCTGTGGGTGAAAGTCCTAGCTGGCCCGACTGGGCAGCTCCACACCCAATCCCACGACCACATCTCTTCCAATCCTCACTCTTTCCTCTCCCCAATCCTCTCCTCTCTCATCTCCCCCAATCCCCTCCTCTCTCTCCACTCCCCAATCCCTCTGCATCCTCCTCCAAATTCCATAGCGCCTCCAGCGGATCTTGCGCTCGGTCTCGCTGGCGAGTAGCCCATCGCGCCGCCTGCGGGTCTCCTCCACATGTCGGCCGCCTCGCTGGGCGAGCAGCGGAAGAACGCCATGGGATGAACGCTTGACGGGCGGGAGCTCCATGGTGAGCAGCGACCGCTGCATCTGGTCGGCGTCGCGGCTGCACCGGCGGGTGAAAACCCTAGCGCGCTGCCTCACAATCCCGAACATCCATCCTCGTCACCTTCGTCCTCAGCTTCCAGTCTGCAAGTGGAAGATGAGGCGGAGATCAAGAAGTAGAACCTGCAGGATAAAGAGGAGGCAAGAAGTGAGAGCTCTCCAACATCTGTACTAGATAATTGATTGTTTGATATTTCAAAGCTAAATCAAATTATTGGTATACTTATACAGGTGACTTTGAAGCTAATCAATTTCAGCCAGAAGGAACTCAAAAATAGTGTTGGCAGGGGATATTACCATAATTCAAAAATATGCTGCAAGTCAATTCAGGTTTTCAGGTCATTTATAATTTATAAACCAGGTAAGAAATAGTGACTGTGTGATATCTTCAACATAGGAATTACTTGTAGATTCTCCCATATTTTGTCAAAAGATGTATGGTTCCATTTTACTTATTAACTGTATTTCATATTCCAGTAGTATTAAATATGGCAAAAGACATCGGAGGAGAAGACCTTTATCTAAAGAAAAATATGAAAACCGATGGGCATGGCCAACATTTTCCTATGAAGAAAACAAATAAGGTTGGGGTGCAAGGTGCAGAGGTCCTGCAGCGTGTGGAGGTGGTTGGCCTTGGCCAGGCCAAATTGTCGATGCCGGTGATCTCTCTATATCCACTCCGTAGGTAAATGAGATCCTTACCTTGCCTCTCCACCATCAGCTTTGAACTACATATCTTTGAACTACATTTTGTCTCTTTACACTTTCTTGACGCAGTTTACTGTTATTTCTATACGGAAAGTTTGTTATAACTAATTTGTTTCAGTGGTTTGCTAAATAGCGTGTTTAGTTATTCACAAAACAGAGACATTTTCCCATAATGTACTTGGTATTTCAATCCACCCAGGACTACTGTATGTCATGAGCCTGTAAATATCCTCGCAAGGTCTACTTTGCTTATGGTGCTTATAAAATATAGAAAGTAATATGTTAAATACCATAGGAAAACCGAAATTCCTCCCAGAGATAAAATCGAACTATTTTATTTTAGCAATTGATACTGATTTTGAACTCTGAATTTGGAATCTACATGTTTACATGTATGCCCACATGACCTTTTGTAGTCTGGCCTGTCTGCTGGTTCACATTATCCTCAAAGAGGGTTTGCCTTCCAAACCAACTTCAGTTATGACAAAATGACAGCTTATCTGGAGTTTAACAGGGTGATAGTTGTGTTTAATGTACATACCCTACTTTTTTCCTCGCTTCCATATGTCAACTAATAGTTTTCATACTTATGCGGTAATATTAAGTGGATCACTCTTTATGCTGTTAACATGATTGGTAGCTCTGGACACTGATGTGTTCTGTTCACCACTGTTCTCCTTTTCTTTATAGTTTTATGAAGGATTGTCAAGCTAAAAATAAAGGATGGAGGCCATGGATATCTCTACTAAAAGTATTGCATGGCGTCATGACATCTCCTCTTCTCGTATGGCGCCTGCACCTGCAGATGGCGTAACCTTCAGGTGAGATCCTCCTCCACTTGAAGTGTTCGCTATTTTTCATGAAAACATTCACATTTCGAGTATTTTTTCATCCCTTTTATTATGAATCACAGAGATGGAGATACATATTAGGGAGTAAGTTTGTTAATATATTTCTGAAGGTTGCAGCATGCACAAAAGAATTTGGTGGTAAGCTTCTATAGTTTTTTTCTAGAAGAACAATATTTAGTTATATCATCCTACTGGCATAATGATATGTTGTGTGTGTTGATGCAATTGACCATCAAGCTGGAGAGGCTCTTTAACCAACAATACATATATCGCCTGACACCATGGGGTATGTCTATTTTTATTCCTGATTTATTTGTGGTTGCAGCAAGGTAGATTATATATTTCTGGTCCACCTATTAATCTTTGCCTACTACCACTGTTGTGGATTGGAAGTCCATTTTTCTTACACTGAAGCCTAATTGTGTGACATTTAAGAGAGTGATTAATGACATATGATGTGCACTTTTGTAGCTGTGAGGGAGGATTGAAGTGAAGTTACATCATTAAACTTCGCAATGCTTCTAAATATCTGCTAATTATCACCCTTTATTGGTTGATTTTCTAGATGAATAGCTTCAACGATGATAATTTGAGTTATACAAAATGAGTCAGTGCTTAATTTTGAAAACCGTAATTTCTTACTTACCTTCTTGGTCATTATAGGGCACCTGCAAGCAAGCTCCAGCAGAATCTCCGTTTCCATTACAGGTCGGTCACCTTCTCCAAAGTATTGAAATGTTATGGTGATGTGAGTGGCTCAACTGGCCATTGTGATGTTCTTGCATTGGTATATTATTCTATATACCTCTACCAAATTAACTCAATTCGGTGTGCTCTGCAGTTGTAGACGAAGTCTAAAATAGCTCTGAGGCATTCTGCTCTATTTGAGTATTGCAAAGCACTCCAAGAGGTCTTTGTTTTCTTGGCTGGAGTTATTGTTTGCTAAATTTAGCAAATATGTATCATTGAAAATAAATTTAAGATGATTGGAATGCAAAAGTGGTTCTTCTGGCTATAGTTCCTACTTGTGCTGGTATGGAGTTCAGTTCACCATTATTTTGTTCATTTGAATGACCACAGAGTATACTATTTTACCATTTTCCTGATGCACTTAAGTTTTATATACAAATGAATTGCATGTTTTTGCTGTAATACCATCTCTGATAAATCAAAATAGTCTCTATAATTCTCCTATATGTTTTTCCCATTTCGGCTGTCAGGTTGCAGGCTTGCAGCTTATTTTTTTTGTTACTTTGGCATCGTAATTGGAGAGGTTTCCTGTGTAGCTCATTGAGGGTTGGGACTATATTTTCCCTAAAACAAGATATCCCATGCCTTTTTTTCATTAATGTTTCTATGGTTTGGGAAAGTCCAGTCTTTGGCTTTGGCTTTGGCTTTGCGTTGCATGACACATTGAATCTCTATTTTCTCTATAACTCATTATCCTCAATCGATTTCTTATCATTAATTTCTGATGTGTACAGTTGGTTTAATCTCGGTGATGAAGACTAAAAAAGAACTACCTTTTGCAATACATGCATGTTTGCTAGAAAGGGTACAAATCACTGCTTCGCTCTTGAGTTATTAGTTTCATTGTATACTCTGTTTCATGGCTGCTGCATATTTTTAGTTGAAGCTTCCAATTATTTGACAGTAAAGTAATGCTTCATCTAATTTCATAAATACTAGAAACATTGTTTCTAAGCGGCAAATTCTTAATTGATCTATTTCATCGTTAATGACATTATATCTTATATTCATACTGGGCATTTGGCACCCATGTCAGGGTCAAAGCTACATACAAGACTGTTTACCCCAGCAAGAGACCGAATATCTTAGAAACAACATCCTAAAAATTTGGCGTCCATGTCGTACCAACAACCGGTAGAAGCTTGCCCTGGCAGGGCCTGTACGTAGTTGAGACCCTGTGTGCTTTACTCAGGTTACCCCAAGTTGTGAACCAAAGGAAGATATAGGGTTATTTCTTGGTCCTTTGTGGGCATGATTTAGTTTAGTTTTTGTGGTACGTGCTTGGGACTTGGACAACAAATCTGGAGCTAATAGTTTACCCAAGCTACTTCATTAACGCCTTTTCTTTTGTTAGATTCAGATTTACTATATGATTTATGTAAGTGTGCTGTCATGTTGCAGGTTTGCAAAGAGGAATTTAGATGAGTATGTATTTCTTGGCAATTGGCTGCAGGTGTATATGCACCTTAGTTTGAGAGATTTTTGGATACCAAGAAGAAACTGAAGGTCGGGAGAAATGAAGTCCTCAACCAAATAAGATGTATGGTTTCACCATTTTCTAAAAAATATCTGCAAAATAATTTCGTGTTGTGATGATAAAAATAAGAAGAATTTGCAGTTAGGGAAGGAGGTCAGGGTTGAAGGACAATAAAAAATGATGTAGTGTAGCATGTCTAATTTTTCAATTCGAACCATTTAAATGTAGATTCATGTGTATTGTTTCCTTATCATTGTTTTAAAGAAATTCCAATGGTACTTGAGCACTCCTTGCATATTTTGTACCATACACCCTCATATGTCTATATCCTTTTTGTATCCTTATATCGTACTGCACATGATTAGCTCCAAAGTTGAGTTACTCAACTATATTTACCTGTATGGAAAACAATATCGAGCAAATTTTAAAAAAAATATTTTCCTGTGTTATGTTATTTGTCAACATAACCCCTGATATTGCGTCGTCGTCCTCACCGGAAGCAGCACTGTCTCCGCCCCGTGCGGCGTTGTCGTCCCCATCAAGCCGCACCAGAGGGAGATGCTTAGCTGTGGCCACACAAACGGATGGGGACGTCAAGCCAAGCTGGTGGCTGGCGGCCTACAATCGCGTCAACTTACACAGGATAGGAGAGCCCTCGAAAAAAAAACACAGGATAGGAGCAGAGGAATCTTGAGCGCGGCATCCAGACCTGGAGTGGAGGACATGGGTCGCCATGAAGGTTGCAGGCCACAATACTGATTGGTTGTGCTTTTTCCCCCACATCCTTCCTTGAACATCTCTTTTTGACTCCAACCTCGATCTGCAGCAATTGCCCCTTCGTTGTAAAGTTACAGGTGTGTACAGAAGCTTTTTGTGTAAATGCCTACGAGCACAGACCGCTCCTGGAAGAATGCTCACAACTCAGCTTGAATTTGTAAGTTAATTGTCCTCTCAGATGCACCCCTCTTGATGCTTTATATGTTTCAAGTTTCAACATGGATTCTTGGTTCCTATAAATTTACAGGTTATGATGTTGTGATGAACTTGCAGCTATGACGTGATTTGGGTAACATCTTGCTTTTTAAAATGACTTTCATTTACTTCTATGGCATTGAAGGAGCGACGGAATTCCTCCCAACTACAGAATTTGCAGCAGCTGAAGATGCTAGAAGTACAGGTTATATTGTCTTATGAATTGTCTAAGGAAGTCCTAAATTATTTATCTGTTGCTTGACCAATGGTTTGTCGAACTGAAACAGTTATGACCATGTGCCCATGTTATTTCTTTGTTTGCCAAAATAAATTTAACTTCCAATCAAAAAATAAAAGAATGTCCATGGATATCTCTTCGCATTGGTTTAATTATGTATCCTGAAACAGCTACTACTGACAATGACTATTGATAAAGCTGTTATGAACACCCTCTTAGTTACAATCATATTTTGTGAAACTGCTTTTACACCAACTTTCCTAGAACTGGTAATGAGTATATATTTTTAACGTTTAACGCAATGCAGATTTGTAGGGTATCAAAAAAGAAAGGTATTGTTAGTTATATTCTGTTGTAGTAATGTAGTGCCCGGAATTAGATGTACCATATTCTCATTAGCTTTGCCCTAAATAAGAACTATTAGAAAGGTTAGGGTGTTACTTCAGTTACAATTTACACTGTCTTCCTTTATAAAATATGTATCTTATGTTTGCACTATTGTTCCTTTCTTCAGAGATAAAATGCTTCATGAGATGAGTGGTGTAATTAAATTGGAGAGAAACATGAAGAAGTTTGATGGCACCCATTCTTAGGTTGAAAATTGAATGTCTGATCCATTACTTGCTCTTTTTTGCTTTATCACTTTATTATGTAGTTCCTGATTTTGGAAGATGTATTATCTGGTCATCGCTTGCATTTGACTACATTTGTGCGATTTGTAATGTAATTCATCCAGTATACGGGTTATACATTTGGTAGCAAATTTGAATTTTCTCGGATATACATATATGATATATCTGATTTATTCATTTGGTTTAGAGTCCAATCTCTTGGCATGTGCTATATGCGATGTACTTAAACACCCAAAAGGGTCTCAAAAGGGTCTTATGTTGGTGGCCGATAATCTGTTCTTGTACTTCTGGTATTGTAGAGTGCTACTGATAGGATCTGAGATCCTACCAGGCCGGTTACGTAGATTGTAGGGGTGGAAGTGTGCTAGACGAGGGAGAGGAAGGCGGCGCCGGCGGCTGGCCGCGTCGCGAGGTTGGAGGAAGGCGGCGCAAGGGAAGGAGCGGCGGCTAGGGCAGGGAAGACCGACTCCTCAAGGAGTCGGCAATAACGATCTATAAGATCTGTTTATTGCTTGATCGATATGGTCTATTACAACTTGTATTTATAAGAGAATTGCGAAACCCTAATCTGCTAACTTGGGCTAAGCCCCTAACTTAGGCCTGGCCGGTTGGGCCACCGGGCCGGTCATAACATCTCTCCCCGCCTTCTCAAACAGCTCGTCCTCGAGCTGGATAGCCGGAAACTGCCTGGTGGAACTCATCCCGGAACGGTGTCGGCTCGGGAGACGGCCGCGTCAGCCCAGCCCAGCTGCGACGACATCAGCCGCAATGTCGTCTACGGTCTCCAAGTAGAACAGGGCGTGGACAAACGTGGCCCGGTACATAGAGCTCGTCGCGGTTGAAGCATAACCCTTTACGACGGCGCTCGAGCTGTTCGGCCGTGGTCAGCCGACGGAAAGGCCGCGTCGCAGCTGGATCGGAGTACCCCGCATGAGTCACGGCCGTGAGCGCCTGGCCTGGTGGTGTCGGGGGAGGGCGGTCGGCTGGCCGAACGTCGCTGGCCGGGAAGGCCTGCTGCATGGACCGCGCGCGCTGCTCGAAGGCGCGAGCGTAGTACATGGCCGACTGCAGGTCCTGGGGATCCCGCATCTCCACGTCGACGCGAATGTGGTCCGGCAGTCCGCCAATGAAGAGCTCGGCGCGCTGCTGCCCCGTCACCCCGGGCGCATGGCATGCGAGGGCCTGGAAGCGGTCGGAGAAGTCCTGCACCGTGGTGGTGAAGGTCAAACGCCCGAGTTCCGCCAAGCGACTGCCGCGAATCGGGGGACCGAAGCGTAGAAGGCAGAGCTCGCGGAAGCGGTCCCATGGGGGCATGCCGCCCTCATCCTGCTCGAGGGAGTAATACCATGTCTGGGCGGCGCCGCGGAGGTGGTACGAGGCGAGCCAAGTCCGGTCCGAGGCGAGGGTGCGCTGCCCTCGGAAGAACTGCTCGCATTGGTTGAGCCAGTTGAGGGGGTCCTCGACGCCGTCATACGTGGCGAAGTCGAGCTTGGCGTAGCGTGGGGGGGTCGGGCCGGCAGCGCCCTGGTACTCCGCGCGTCCAGCGGAAGGCTCCGCCAAGCGCGAGTATGCCGGCTCCGGAAAGGAGGGCCTCGGAGGGTCCCCGGCGGTCGTGTAGACGGGAGGAGGCGCCGATGCGGACGAGTAGACGGGCGGGGGCTCCGTCGCGGTCACCCACGCCGGGATCCGCGAGGGCGACGGCGGGAACGACACCCGCTGGATGGGGACGCCCTGGGGCAGCGAGGCGGGCCCGGCGCTGGGGGCCGGCTGCCACGACGACCACGGCGGTGGGGGCGGCGAGGTCGGGGGCGGGGCGGGCACGCCCTGGACGGGCGGAAACGCCGGCGCGGCCGAGTAGGCGTTGAGGGCCGGCGGCAGCGGCGGCGGGGTCATCCCCTGAGTGCCGATCGGGTACGGGCGGATGCCTTGGACGGCGGTGGCGAGGTCGCGGATGGCCGTCGAGAGCTCTTGCTGCGAGAGGAGGGGGCGGCGCCTGCGACATCCGCCGGGGCGCCGCGACGCCCGTGGAGGGCGGCGGCAGAGGCGCGGCGGCGGAGGAGGCCGGCGGCGTCTCGGAGGCGGCGGCGGTGGTGGCGGTGGGCTGGCTCGAAGACATGATCGTAGAGGTCTCTGATACCAAATTGATAGGATCTGAGATCCTACCAGGCCGGTTACGTAGATTGTAGGGGTGGAAGTGTGCTAGACGAGGGAGAGGAAGGCGGCGCCGGCGGCTGGCCGCGTCGCGAGGTTGGAGGAAGGCGGCGCAAGGGAAGGAGCGGCGGCTAGGGCAGGGAAGACCGACTCCTCAAGGAGTCGGCAATAACGATCTATAAGATCTGTTTATTGCTTGATCGATATGGTCTATTACAACTTGTATTTATAAGAGAATTGCGAAACCCTAATCTGCTAACTTGGGCTAAGCCCCTAACTTAGGCCTGGCCGGTTGGGCCACCAGGCCGGTCATAACAGCTACAGGTGTGCCCTCGGATTAATAGTATACATTCAGTATATTTAGCTTTTTTTCAAATTGGGCATTTGTTTCAGTGCTCTGTGCTCAATAGGTACACCAATGTAACACGATAACTGAATACTGTACTAACGATGTGGCCTGCCTGCCTAACACCAACCAAGATACTAGAATCGTGTTGCAGTGTAGTAGGAGACATTTCGTACAAGTTTAACTAACCCAAGAGGATATAAAAACAATAGCCAAAAGTTGAAAAGCTGGAAATATACATTGTGCATATTTAGAAATTCTTCTGGAATCTTTCTTTTTCTAGAAGTGCCTTCTGAAATGAACAGAAAATTTCAGGAATTCTTCAGAAAATACTTTTGCATGCCATGGTGAAGGGATCTTTTTACAGGCTCGTTTTAATAGTTTCAGTATTCCGGTCAGCTTGAATTTCACTCCGATGAATGAAGCAAGCTGGACAGCATCCCTTCCGTGCGCAGCGAACATAGCTAAGTGCGCGCACATTTGATCACTACATCGAGAGTTCAGTCACAGCAGCAGCATCAACTAATTAAGCTAAGGTAGGAATCAGTCACTGACCTGTGCATTCCTCTGGCGAGCTCGAGCAGCGCCCCGACCGCGGCCGTCCGCGCGCCTCCTCCACCCTCCCCCGCGCGTTCACAAGCATGGACAGAGCGTCAAACACCGATCTCCAGGAGCACCTGCTTCGTCCGCTCTTGGAGCACGCCAGCCTCCCAATCTCCGCCGCCGCCTCCTCCTTGTCGTCCCACGACCCCCCGAAGTTCAGTCGCATCACCGCCCTCCCCCTCGTCGCCCCATCGCTTCCTGCCGCGAAAGCCATCACTAGCGTGCCTGATGAGATGTTGGCACCAATCGATCAAGGAGGTGAACGAGCTTGGGGACTGAGGGTTGTGGTGTTAGGTAATGATTTCTTTGGCGTGAAGAACAATGTGTTGGGTCAGGTTCGTGTCATTTCCTTCGACGTGTAGACACCTAGGCTAGGCACGAAATTACCTGCTGTACGCGGCCGTGTTTGTCGTTCTCGATAATGGATGAATCTGTCTGCCTCCGCCG
This sequence comes from Lolium rigidum, assembly GCF_022539505.1. Taxonomy (NCBI): domain Eukaryota; kingdom Viridiplantae; phylum Streptophyta; class Magnoliopsida; order Poales; family Poaceae; genus Lolium; species Lolium rigidum. The sequence goes on from NC_061509.1 coordinate 196,911,862, forward strand.
TGATCCTAAAATGCTCCAGGAACCAGGTCCACTGGCCCGACACATAATGATCGCATTGTTCAGGGAGACGCAAACACGGCGCATATTTACGTTTCGGATGTGTCAGGTCGAATGTTACACGATCGTGCCAAATGACCGCTCTCTTTTCTAACGGGCGGCCAAGGCGGAGGGCCACCAGTTCAACCTCCCGCCGACGATAACCGCAACCGGTGCAGCCGCTGATGGCCCGGTACGCCACCAACATCATGTCGCCGGACATCACGGAGGAAGAGGCCCTACAACGGGCGCTGCACAACTCGGCCCCGCAACCGCCACCTCCACCTCCGTCGTTCAGCCCATGGGCTACTCCACCTCCACCACCGGCGTTCAAGTGGGTTGCTCCACCTCCACATCCACAGCCGGTGGCACATGCGTTCAACCCGTGGGCTGCTCCACCTCCACCGCTGGCGGCACCAGCGTATGTTCCACCGGTAGCCAATTGGCTGTGGCAGATACCGGAGTTCGTTGTGCCCGACGACGAGGAGGAGGAGTAGGCGCATGCGTTACATGCGCCTTTTAGTGTATATTTTTTATTTTCCTTTATTCACTATTTAAATTATGTTTTATGTTGAAAAAATTCAAAATCAAAAAAATGCGTCGTGCCCCTGGCGGCACCCCGACGCAAGGTCGATTTTGACCATTTAGACCGTTCCAAACGAACACACCTGGATATTTTAGGCGTCTGAAATACGTCATCCCGTTGGAGAAACCCTAAGTACTTATTGCATGAACAAGACCACGAGTACAAGAAAAAGCTTGCTAGGGGATGTTTTTGTTGTTGTGAGACATATGTCTTCATTTCATGGAAAAGTGCTCAATATCTGTACCGTGACTCTTCTGGGGAACGAAAACACGTCGACGTAATTTGGAACAATCTTTTTTTTAAGGGTGGGTTTAGAAGATCCCGGTGGCACAATCATTCATGAATACTGGGGCTACAGTTAACTCTCAAAAGAGGTGGAGGAGCTCTCGAGAGGGAGAAAGGAAAAAAGCAGAGCTTTTCCTACCAAGACTATTGAAACAATCTACTTTCTAACTTGGAAGATCTACGAGTTAGGCTTAAACATGCATGTAAAAAACATTTGGAGAAGATGAGAAAGGATTACTTCTCCTAAATGTAACACCAGGGTATATGAGTGCATCTTTATTGTATTGAACTTGAGTTAATCTTCAACTTTTTTGTTTCTTTTATTTTGTTAATTTATCTTTTTATTTGCGGTGGTGTTCACTCTAAGTGATGCAAGCCCTAATTAGATTTACATTTTCTTTGTTCTAGCATCATATTGACTATTGGTTAATTTATCTTTTCATTTTCAGTGGTGTTGATATAAGTCTAATTAGATTTACATTGCCTTTGTGTCATCACTTTTAAATACCATGATGCGATAACACACTGTGTATGTCAACGCTGATTTTGGCGTCATTTCCTTGCTTTATTTGCTCTTAGGCTCTCAGAAGGATCAATAACTATAAGTTGATATACTACATTTTCCTAAGTGTATATAAATGTTTTTAATTTACTATGATTTGCTACTTTTGTAAATCCTTAAAAGATTAGTATCATTTTCATATCTATACATGAGTCTTACAGGGCCGTGCGCCAAGGCGCACATCTAAATCTAGTTTCATCTCTATAATCTAGTACTATACCTTAAACCTAGTTTGTGTATCACTTGGGTGATCACAAATAAAACCTAAGCCTCAATTAAGTTCCAAACCATGTGTCATTAGGTAAAATGGCATCTGAAACCTTAGAATTGATCACTAATTAAAACTTATGCATAATTATAGAAACTAAGAAACACTTAGTACAATATACTATAATTAAAATCATATGTGGGATCAACCACTTATTATTGTAACCAAGATCAACCTTGATGGAAACAATACCTACCTTAGGTATTTTTAAAGATAAAAATAGTAACCACCTTAAAAAGGGGGTTATAATAAAATTATAAAACCCTACTAAATATGTGCTCACATAAAATCATATGAAAGTGAACCACTTCTCAAATATGAGGTCAAGTCCTAATAACAACTTCTAAAAAACATTTGGAATAATAATAATCAACTCTAATTATGCAACAAGGAGTTAAATTAAATAAGAAAGGAAATTAAAATGAATACCTAAATCCTTGTCTAATTAAAAATTGCAACAAAGCTCACATAGTTATATATTAATGTTTATTCAAGAACAATACAGTAACATAATGATTTTCTTATTATTCCTCATGAAATTGCAGTTATCAAAAACCTGCAAAATAGAAAAGGATTCAAATTTGAATTTAAACCAGGATTTAAAATAGACTTTGAAAACAGAAAATAAAAACAGAAAAAGAAAAAGGGGAGAAAGGCCTTACCTGGCTTACCTGGACCTAGCCAAGCCGACGCAGCCCACCAACTAGCCCAACACCATCACCACACAGCGGCCCAGCCCAACCCACTTACCGTTTTGCTGGATAAGACCGGAGAGGAGCACGACGTCTTCGTCTTCGTCTGCCGGGAGCACAGGAGCTCGACACGGCGACGCCAGCGCCACGTCCCGTAGTCGCCGCCGGCATTGTTGACCTCCAGCACACACCGGGAACCCTATAAATGGCGAGGACGCCCTCAATTTCCCTCTCTCTCTCTTCATTTTTCCCCAAATTGAAACCCTAGCACCTCCGGCCATCCCTCACTGTCGTCGATTGGGGCATTCCCTGGTCTCGCCGTGACCACCGTTGAAACCGCCGTGCTCGACAAGCCCACCGTGCAAGAGGAATTGCGCCAGGAAGCTTCCAGTAGCCGAGGAGCCGCCGTTCCCTTCCGACGGTATTCCGCAGAAAATCGAGCAATGGCGCCGCCACCGTCGACAATCGCCACTATCAAGTCATCCTTGAGCATCACGGTGAACGTACGCTTCTCCTGAGCTCCTTAATTGGTCCCAGCATGCCCCGTAGCTTGCCCTTGCCGTAGTCCGCCGCACGCCGCCGCTGTCTGTACTCGCCGGAGCTACTCCGGTGACCATTAGGGCGCGGCGCCGCCACCTTTAGGTTCAGCACAGCGCCGCGCAGCCACCCAAATCCTCTGCACGGGTGCGGAAGCACCTATTCCACGCCGTCGCCCTCGACTGGCCGTCGGCCAGGAGCTCCTCTGGCCTCCTCACCAATTTTGACCGGTCAAGGCCACGGTGGCAGGCGTCGTGGACCAAGGCCCACTGGTCAGTGACCACGGGTAGAACCAGCAGGGTGCGTTTAGCAGTTCTTTCCATTTAATTTAAATTACAGAAAATTACTGCAACTTCAAATAATTATAGCAAATTCATTTTAACTCGGAAAAATATAAATAAGATATCAAAATTCTTAGAAAACTAAACTCTATCCAATAAAAATGTAATATGAAATTTTTAATAAAAATTCAATTATTAATACTTATTAATTAAGCATTTCCCTTTAATTCTTAATACAATTAAAATTCAATAATTAGTAAAAATTTCCAAAAGTAAATAAAAACCAGTAAGTAAATAAAGAAAACATTAAAACTAATTTTCTTTATTTGTAATTTTGTTAAAGCATTATTAGAGAGATTTAAACCCTAATTAATAATTACCCTAATTAGTAAATTATTTAAAAATAGTAAAAAGCCAAATTAACTATTATTTTATTTTGCATTTATTAATAACTTCAACTTTATTAATGAAGTTATTAACTTGTGAACTAAATAGTAATATTGCAACCCTAGTTCCATATGGTAGAAAAACAGGAATTCATCATTTCATGTGTAAACCCAAAACCCTAATTCAACTAGAAACCTAGTTCCATTATTACATGTGAACCCTAAATTGCTTCTAACCTAAACCCTAGGTTAGGACATGTGATCATGATATTTCCTTTTTGAACCACGGAACCATAATTGGCAATCAAATACTTTCCATGTCCACATCAAATGTAGGAGCCCTACCATCCATAATTCAGTATTCCATGTATGCACACCTATCTTACCTAAATGATCAAATAGAACCAACCATAGTTCCTATCCCTAGAGTCAACAACCTTAATTATCAATATTTAGCATCACACCCCTGTGATGAACCATAACAGCAACCATGCCAATTAATTGTGCATCATACACCATACCCACTAAACCCTGCTAGTGTTAGATAATTATCAGACATCCTATTTAGGAACCAACCAATCTTTACTTAGGGAATTAAATAGCAAACCTAAACAACCTCAACCTAATTGTTATACTTCTTATTACTTAAGAAGTATGTTCTTCAAAAGTTATTCTTTTTAAGAAAATAAGGAATCATCATCCACCCTACCTAACAGGATCTATAAACCCTAGCCAATTATCACCAATAAGGTATACCACCTTGATAGCAACTATTGGTAATTAAGATGACTAGGCTTAATTCAACAATACAAGCCCTAGTAACTGATGAATCCAACGAGGATGTGATCCATCTAATACTTACTCCAGAAACTAGTTGAAACCATAGTAACCATAGAACTCCACAACCCTAATAGTCATACTTATTCTTCACTAAAGAACATGTTCTTCAAAGGTTATTCTTTTTGAAGTATATGATAATTAATCATTAACCATGCCATATAGTGCTAAAACCAACCACTATCCATTATATGTTAGGATTATACCAAATGTTATGGTTGTGTGCTATTAATACTATTATTATGATATATTGCAGCACATGTTCATGATACCATGTAACCATACCTGAATAAGAACCTTGTTTGTGAATCACTCTAAAAGTGCAACACACCCTAAACAAATCATTTCAACTCACTAATCCTAAATCATCGGGGTTAGGTCACGTTTAGAACTATTGCATCTCATACTTATGCATTATTGCATCCTTGCTAATCTTTTAAACATCGTCCTTACCGGACGATGATGCTATTTCAGAATTTGGAGTTATTGCGTATCGAAGACCTTGACTGCATAATCTTGCAGTCAAGAAAGGCAAGTTCATCGCTTGCTCATACCATTTGAGTATCTTTATCAAATTACTTGCAAAGTACTATGATTATCACTATTGCATAAAAACCAAAACCACTACTTTCATAACTATGAATATGACTATGTGGTGGGCAATGGAACCATGGATTGTGTTGATATGGTGGAGGTTCCATTGCAAGGGTTTATATCTATCTAGGATTAAACAACAAATGTCGCCGATGATTCTTGTGCCGTAATACCCGTGTTAACCATAAGATCCAGAGTGGGACGGAGTAGTCAAAAGTGTTTCCACCTCTCGTTCATCAACGGATGCGCTTTACCGTAGTACACTTGTAATCCAAGGGGCAAGCGGTGAGGCTGGGGAGTCCTAAGTCCCCACGACATTGTCCGTAGTACACTTGTCGCCCGAAGGAGCAAGCGGTGAGGTTGGGGAGTCCTAAGTCCCCACGGTAATGCGGTCTATGATGGATTGTAAGGTGTCCGGAACGGTCTATCCATGGATGATAGGGCAGGGCATATAAAAATTGTTCGGAACGGTCTACCTTAATCGGTATAGGGGAGAACAAATGCCCAGGTCGGTCTCTCCATGGATATAGGGGAAGACATCTTACAAAAGGGTGGGTGTTCGAGGTAGCAGAGGAACATGATTGGCTAGACCTTATACCGGGCCTCACACCATAGGAAGTGTGGACAAGCCTGCAGCTTGGTTGGCACCAAGGTTAAGATCTCTTATGGGTAAAGCAACACACCTCTGCAGAGTGTAATGAATCGTGACCTGTCACTCCCTGTTCCGGGATATGGAACTGCGAACGCTGCCGGAAAGGAACTCCATGAAGTTCTAGTAAACCGGTGAAGGCTGACGGACATAATTATTCTGAATAAAAGCAACCTTTTGAAGAAATGGTTATGAAAACCTGCATTGGTATTAGACTTTCTGGTCTAATGCTGTAGTTAGTGCATTAAACACCTCTTTCCTATAATGAACTTGTTGAGTACGCTCGTACTCATCCCACTCTTAAATCCCCGCTTAGATATGAAGGCAACGATGGAGGATCTACAGTGCAACTCTAAGGCCGAGGAGTCAACAACTACTTCAAGAGACAAGACCATGTCGGAGGAGCCAGATGCCACATCCAACAAGGAGAAAACCTAGTTTAGCCATAGAAGGGAACTAGCTTCCTAAACCTAGCTCCTATTTAACTAGAATCTATTCATAGCCCTATAGCTAGTCAAATACTCTACAAATAGAGTTCGTGATAGGATTAGACTACGAGTCGTTCTTCTGGAGTTTATTTGAAGATTTACCTCATTCTAAAGTAGGAGGTTGTGCTAATCTTATGTAACAGAGTCAATATTGTAATTCTATAGACATGCCTTGGACTCGCATATGTTTCTGTTGTACCACTCTGAGCGATATAATACTAGTGGAACGGTGTTTCATTGGTGTTATATCAGACTTGCATACTACACCATGCAGTGGTATGCTGGGTCACCACAGTTGGTATCAGAGCAAATGCTTTGACCCTAGGATTAAAACCCTTTAAAGGAGACCCATAGGTTTGGTAGTGTCTATAGGTAGTTGTCTTAGGTGAACCAAATATTTTTATGACTTGAGATGGATATTCACTTGAGAATAATCCTGACACACTTGAGTCAACATTTCTTACCTATATTTCCTAAGTAATGTTAGCTAGCTAATCTCAAATTATGTAGGATACTCTTAAGAACCTAAAATAATTATGAGTATACCACACTTGGTATACAATACATGGTAGTCCAAAGAGAGGATACAACCATAAGGAAGATATCCTAGTGGAAGATGTGTACCAACAAATGTTATGATTAAGTAAGAGTTATCCAGACTGGTAATAGGAGTTATATCAATTGATGAAGATAATTAAGATATCCTAATAGAAGATGTAGACCAAGATAAGTAATGAGTAAGTAAAACTATTTAGACATCAGAAACAATTGATAGTAAGTGATAACTATGAGTCATATGAGGTAGTATAGACCATGATGAGTCAATCATGGGAGATAAGGAAGAGAGATATGAATAAAATATGATTACTTACATGGTAGACTTGTTAATCATATATGATTCACCTGAGAATCATTATGTGATGGAATAGAACATTATAAGTATTTTGGAGGAGGACAATAAGAAACCAAGTGCTAAACAATAGTGCAAGAATTATGTCCCAAAAACCATGGGAACTGTGTCAAGAACATTAGGTCCATAGCCTTACGATACAATAACTTGGAAGTATAGGAGCTATATTCCAATAGTTATGTGTCTAGAATAGTGATGTTAGAACCAGACATATCATTGAAGTAGTCCTCAACAAAATGGAAGCTAAGTTAGTACTTCCAAAGAAAATTAGGTTAACCACAAACTAACCTAGACCACTTTGTTTCAAGTTTATCTCATTGCAAATGTGCAATTAAGGTAAAGGTTGAGCCAAATAGTAGAATTCCCTATATTCGTGCTAAGTATCACTATATAAACCTATATTATGTGGTGTTCTATACTACACATAAGAGCCTGATGTTTAGAGATGTCTTACTCAACAATCATATTCAGGCTTATGATGATGTGTATTATAAGCACAAAGCTGAATCTTCTTGGATTTTATTGGATTTTCATTGTTTGACTAGATTCATACATGAAGTTTGACTTTGGTATGCAAATGCATGTTGCTATATCAAGTTCTTACTTAATGCTATAGATCTAGAGGGTAATGGTATTCGTGTGAGGAAGTGCCGAATTCTGAAGACAAGATGAAGGTTCATCAGAAAAAAGGAAGTAAAGTTGTGGGATGTAACCACAATATTCTGAATGAAGTACAATCAGAAACTCATGCTTACCTCAACAGAGGAGTACTTTTGTACGAAAGAAGCATGAAGGTGAGAAATATAATGATTATGGTGAAGTCAAGCAGATCCATAGTCAACATAGAAGAGGGAATGCATGGGAAATCACTTAGGATACTATAATCATAGTGTCAGCTAGTGGTTTTCTTGCAAAATAAACCCTGAATGAAGGAAGGTGATATATGAAATCATAGCAGACATAAGAAGACCATAGTTGATATCAGAAGACCACAATTGGTATAGTATCAATACTACGAGATAAAGTAGAGGATGTCTCGTCCAGTTGATCGGAACCTATAAAAGAATCCATTTTTTAGATATCAAATAGCCACAGTTGGTATAATAGCCACAGTTGGTATTACAAATAGTCCACCAATTAATTATTTGTAACAAAAGTTTGTGAACAAATAAAAATCTTGTCAGCCAAATAGCTAGATCTATAATCATTTAGTTGAAGGATTCACATTGGATGTCCACAATTGAGTGGATACACCACAAACATTCTTCGCGAGACCTTAGAAGAAGTAAAACCCATAAGTTAGAACCAGACCAATATTCCAACCATAAGTCCAATAGTTGAAAGAAAAGGAGTTGAAGACCATAAGAAAACTCTAAGGGGTAGAGTAAAGATTGAGTTGGATGTACAATAACTCAATATTTTGAGCAAGATAGAAGAAGAAGGTCTGAACTGAGAGGAAGTTCGATTTTATTTTTATAAGATTATTGAACACTACCTTCAGTGGGATGTCAGACCAGAAGCCGAGGTTTATACCTCGAGGAAGTAAGAAGATGACTATAACTTGAGTAAGTGAGTAATATTTACTTAGAAGTACGATAACTCAAGTAAACTTAGGTAAATGAAGTTGGACGAAGAAAATACCGTAGACCAAATACAGCACAAGATGGCCAAAGAATGAAGGAGATTGACAATACCAAAATTAAAGTCTATTTGAATGATTCCTTTCATGGAACCTAAATAACCCAAAATAGTTATAGGTATCAACTATAAACCATGATTGGATGGACTAAATGAGTCTAATCCATTCTTAGGGAAATAAACCATCATGATCAATTCCATGTTAAGTACCTTACCAAGTACCATTATTGTAGTTTTGGTGGTAAGGGAAAACAAAGACCTATTTATCAATTAGGAGTTCATTATCAAATTAGTCTTCAATTAAGACTAGCAGCATCAGAATAAGTCCCAATCATTGAATCTTCAATGGGAAATGAAACAAGCTTATAGAGTTGGAAGAAATCAATGAATCAAAGTACGAACCATGGTTCAGAGATAAACCCCAATGGATCCCAGGAAGAATCTAGACAAGGGATATATTCAATAATATCCAGTAAGATCAATACGGAGTTCGAGAAAAGTCGTAGTCTGCACAAGACAGATCCACATTCCGGAAACTTGAGAGAGTTCAAACTTCGAGGACGAAGTTTAGTTTAAGGGGTAGAGACTGTAATATCCCAGGTATTGGGGTTACAAAAATAGAGGAAACAGATGTGTGCATTGCATTCATGCATAGAAAATCTGGGGATTTTCGCGCTTTAAAGCAAAACAGTCCACGATGAATCGAAGTTTCACTTGACCTTGGTGGAATTGAAGTAGCTCATCAAGTCAAGCGCTATAAACCTCAATGTGACTTTGTGAAAACCTTGTTTTGGGAAGAGATGATTTGATCTAAGGGGTTAGATCAAATGGAACTAATAATCAACACAACAACACTTTACTCAATGATCAACTACTTGATCTTATAACAGATCATAATATAGTAATCATTGCCATAACATAAGAACATTTGTTTAAGTACAAACCAAGTAACAATAAAATGGAGAAACCATTCTTGACTATCTTCTCCATGTCTTAAAACTAATCCATAATCCTACCATGAAACCTCATGGTATTCATTCCACTTCAACATTGGAGTTATAACAAGGAGATCCACTCAAGAAATATATATCCTTCTCTATTCCATACTGTTATACATCAAACCTAGAGAGGTGAGAGTTCTATTATAATTATTAAAGAAGCAATAACAAAACTTGAGTTAAACCTTGGATATACATCCAAGTATTCAAATCATCATCTTCAAGACAACCCTAGAAAGAGATAACCATTGATGTTAAACATAGATCTGATGATCACATCAACCTCTATGGAGCCTAATATTAGGTTAGCATTGAAGTCCTTCCCAAATGAGAGAGCCCATCCATACTAATCCTAGTTCTATCTATTCAAATATCCAAATGGTTAAACCATCAGTTCTTGAGGGAACTTTAAGTAAATATCTCGGGCATTCCCTGGGATATAAAACTATTGAGACAACCATGACCATGACCATCCTAGAAAGTAAAATAGAAGTGATATATCCTAGTTGATCAAGACAATGCTTGATCATGGAAGTGAGAACCCATTCCATTAGAAATAATTTAGGAAGCCAAACCTTGATCATTATAAATTGAGTGATGATCATAAACCCTAAGAACTTGAGGTAGAGATATTAAGAACAAGTTGATCATGCTTAATCCATGATCATGCTCTTGAAGTATGTGAGGATAAGTTAAACCCTACTAGAATAAGTAGATTTCATTCCCACATGAAATTATAGGAAGATAACTAGTAAGCAACCCTAGGTTTATATCTTATCTTTTACTTGTGAACCATTTGGTGATCATAAGTAGAATCCTACCATACCTACATTTCATAAAATAAAGAACCTAAGAAAACCTTAGAGTAAAACTCCATATTTAATATGGTGAGAAACCATTCATCCATAAGACCAAAGTTAACTATAAAAAGAATTATTACCAATGTAGTTACTTTAATAATAAATTGTGGATAATAATAGAAGTTAGTTGGTAGAAGATGAAACCAATTCTCAATATCTTAGTAACTAGAGGAGATCATAAAATGTTAAGTAAGCCATCACCTTATCATGGTTAGGGGAGATTCAACCCTAGCATGCAATATGGTGTCATTTCATCTCTATAATCTAGTACTATACCTTAAACCTAGTTTGTGTATCACTTGGGTGATCACAAATAAAACCTAAGCCTCAATTAAGTTCCAAACCATGTGTCATTAGGTAAAATGGCATCTGAACCTTAGAATTGATCACTAATTAAAACTTATGCATAATTATAGAAACTAAGAAACACTTAGTACAATATACTATAATTAAAACCATATGTGGGATCAACCACTTATTATTGTAACCAAGATCAACCTTGATGGAAACAATACCTACCTTAGGTATTTTTAAAGATAAAAATAGTAACCACCTTAAAAGGGGGTTATAATAAAATTATAAAACCCTACTAAATATGTGCTCACATAAAATCATATGAAAGTGAACCACTTCTCAAATATGAGGTCAAGTCCTAATAACAACTTCTAAAAAACATTTGGAATACTAATAATCAACTCTAATTATGCAACAAGGAGTTAAATTAAATAAGAAAGGGAATTAAAATGAATACCTAAATCCTTGTCTAATTAAAAATTGCAACAAAGCTCACATAGTTATATATTAATGTTTATTCAAGAACAATACAGTAACATAATGATTTTCTTATTATTCCTCATGAAATTGCAGTTATCAAAAACCTGCAAAATAGAAAAGGATTCAAATTTGAATTTAAACTAGGATTTAAAATAGAATTTGAAAACAGAAAATAAAAACAGAAAAAGGAAAAGGGGAGAAAGGCCTTACCTGGCTTACCTGGACCTAGCCAAGCCGACGCAGCCCACCAACCAGCCCAACACCATCACCACACAGCGGCCCAGCCCAACCCACTTACCGTTTTGCTGGATAAGACCGGAGAGGAGCACGACGTCTTCGTCTTCGTCTCTGGGGAGCACAGGAGCTCGACACGGCAACGCCAGCGCCACGTCCCGTAGTCGCCGCCGGCATTGTTGACCTCCAGCACACACCGGGAACCCTATAAATGGCGAGGACGCCCTTAATTTCCCTCTCTCTCTGTTCATTTTTCCCCAAATTGAAACCCTAGCACCTCCGGCCATCCCTCACTGCCGTCGATTGGGGCATTCCCTGGTCTCGCCGTGACCACCGTTGAAACCGCCGTGCTCGACAAGCCCACCGTGCAAGAGGAATTGCGCCAGGAAGCTTCCAGTAGCCGAGGAGCCGCCGTTCCCTTCCGACGGTATTCCGCAGAAAATCGAGCAATGGCGCCGCCACCGTCGACAATCGCCACTGTCGAGTCATCCTTGAGCATCACGGTGAGCGTACGCTTCTCCCGAGCTCCTTAATTGGTCCCAGCATGCCCCGTAGCTTGCCCCTGCCGTAGTCCGCCGCACGCCGCCGCTGTCTGTACTCGCCGGAGCTACTCCGGCGACCATTAGGGCGCGGCGCCGCCACCTTTAGGTTCAGCACAGCGCCGCGCAGCCACTCAAATCCTCAGCACGGGTGCAGAAGCACCTATTCCACGCCGTCGCCCTCGACTGGCCGTCGGCCAGGAGCTCCTCTGGCCTCCTCACCAATTTTGACCGGTCAAGGCCACGGTGGCGGGCGACGTGGACCAAGGCCCACCAGTCAGTGACCACGGGTAGAACCAAGCGAGGTGCGTTTAGCAGTTCTTTCCATTTAATTTAAATTACAGAAAATTACTGCAACTTCAAATAATTATAGCAAATTCATTTTAACTCGGAAAAATATAAATAAGATATCAAAATTCTTAGAAAACTAAACTCTATCCAATAAAAATGTAATATGAAATTTTTAATAAAACTTCAATTATTAATACTTATTAATTAAGCATTTCCCTTTAATTCTTAATACAATTAAAATTCAATAATTAGTAAAAATTTCCAAAAGTAAATAAAAACCAGTAAGTAAATAAAGAAAACATTAAAACTACTTTTCTTTATTTGTAATTTTGTTAAAGCATTATTAGAGAGATTTAAACCCTAATTAATAATTACCCTAATTAGTAAATTATTTAAAAATAGTAAAAAGCCAAATTAACTATTATTTTATTTTGAATTTATTAATAACTTCAACTTTATTAATGAAGTTATTAACTTGTGAACTAAATAATAATATTGCAACCCTAGTTCCATATGGTAGAAAAACAGAAATTCATCATTTCATGTGTAAACCCAAAACCCTAATTCAACTAGAAACCTAGTTCCATTATTACATGTGAACCCTAAATTGCTTCTAACCTAAACCCTAGGTTAGGACATGTGATCATGATATTTCCTTTTTGAACCACAGAACCATAATTGGCAATCAAATACTTTCCATGTCCACATCAAATGTAGGAGCCCTACCATCCATAATTCAGTATTCCATGTATGCACACCTATCTTACCTAAATGATCAAATAGAACCAACCATAGTTCCTATCCCTAGAGTCAACAACCTTAATTATCAATATTTAGCATCATACCCCTGTGATGAACCATAACAACAACCATGCCAATTAATTGTGCATCATACACCATACCCACTAAATCCTGCTAGTGTTAGATAATTATCAGACATCCTATTTAGGAACCAACCAATCTTTACTTAGGGAATTAAATAGCAAACCTAAACAACCTCAACCTAATTGTTATACTTCTGTTATCACCAGAATTTGACCGAGCCAGAGGTGGGCCGCGATCAAGATGGGCTTGAAGAATATATATAGAAGAAATACGTGAATCGGCCTTACATGCAAAGTTTGGGCTAGTTTGCCCTTGTATCTGTAACATATTAGGTTACGTGTCGGTTAGGAGTTAGAGTTTTACCCGTGCACGGTTAGGTGCACGCCTGAATTAGAAAGTCCCTTGGACTATAAATATGTATCTAGGGTTTATGAAATAAACAACAACCAACGTTCAACACAAACAAATCTCGGCGCATCGCCAACTCCTTCGTCTCGAGGGTTTCTCCGGTAAGCACCATGCTCGCCTAGATCGCATCTTGCGATCTAGGCAGCACAAGCTACCTACGTTGTTCATGCGTTGCTCGTGCTCGAAGCCTTTTTGATGGCGAGCAACGTAGTTATCTTAGATGTGTTAGGGTTAGCATTGTTCTTCGTATCATATGCTTGTCGTAGTGCAACCCTTATACATCTAGCCGCCCTACACCTATCTTAGGTGTAGGGGCGGCACCCGCTTGATCATAGTTTAGTAGATCCGATCCGTTACGGTTGCTCCTTGTTCTTCAAGGATTAGTTTAACATCCGCAATAGTTAGGCCTTACAAAGGGTTGGAGGATCCAGCGGCGTGTAGGGTGTAGTTTGCTAGCCCTAGACAGGATGTTCCGGGGATCAACCTCGTGTTGGTTTTTAGGCCCTCGTCTAGGATCGGCTTACGATCACCGTACGCGAGCGCGAGGCCCAATCGTGAGTAGGATGATCCGATTATGCGGTGAAAACCCTAAATCGTCGTAGATCGCATTAGCTTTACCTTGATCAAGCAGGACCACCATATATTCGTGCACCTCGTACGAATCATGGGTGGATCAGCTCTTTGAGCCGATTCACAGGACAACCTGAGAGCCGATCGAGGCTCGTATTTAACGTTTACGTGTATGCCCTGCAGGAAACTAAGCGAGGCATCATCCAACACCTTCCCGACCGGGTATAGGTCAGGTGGCACGCCCTTGCGACAAGCATCGGACGTGTGACCGGAAGGCTTTGCGGGCCGTCGCTCCGAGGGATCGGGGCCAGCCGTAGCCCTAGTTGTTCCCGGCTCTACGGTGTTGCCGGCCGCTGCCCGCCGGTGGGTTACTGACCGCAACACATTCTGGCACGCCCGGTGGGACAATCTTCGACATCCACCGCATCGCCATCTACATCCGAGATGGCGGAAAGCACTCCGGTCAAGTACGAGGATCTGCCTAACGAGCTCAAGAAGAAGCATGACGAGATCAAGGCAGTCCTCGAAGCCGAACTCATCGGCTCTTTCCACAGAACCCGCTCCCATGGCGTCAGGTGGAAGGGGTTCTCACCCGAAGGCGCACTCGATGGAGTGGACCTGTCCGCCCCGTCGGAAGAACGCACCGGGTCGCTGCGTCGGGAGATCAACTACATGGTGGCTCATTCGCCGCACCGTCACTCCGGGAGCCTCGGTGAACACTTTGGAGCGTGTCGCTCGCGCGTGATCCAGGAAATCATGAGCCATCGGTATTCTCTCGTCAGGACCAGCTTTGGGGACCTACAAAGGAGAAATACCAATCCGGTCCCGTCCACCGTTGCCATCCGCATTGGCAGCACCAAGAGCGCCGATTTCACCGGCGTCCGCCGTTAACATGGTGGAGTATACTTACCATGGAGGGTGCCAGCCAGATCTCTCGTACAATATCAACATGGTGGGACCTGGGCACCACTCGGTAAGGACGGAGATGAGGGCAGCTGCTCTCATAGCAAAGACACGAGAGGAAGCCGCTCCACGCGATCGGCTCCGCCAAGACGGCAAGCGCTACGTCACGGAGGGAGAAGTGAAGAACATAAGATATCGGCGACCTCTCTCTTGATCACCTCCTCAACAAGTATGTGAGTCAGTATGACCAACGCCGACGATACAACGACGATGATGAAACAGATCGTCTGGCTAGGGACGACACGAGACGTCGTCGGCGTGATCACGACGAGGAGCGATACGAGCGCCACGCCAAGGAAAAGTCGAGGGAGCAAGACGACGTGGATAGGCACTGGGACTGCCCCTTCTTCGTACACCGCCGGGATTCAGGAATGAGCCGATTGCCAACAATCGGCAACCGCCAGTAATGCAAACAGAAGAAGAAGGATGCAGCTAACGTGTCCGTGTTCAAGCGTCTAGGGCCTCTCCCGCCTCGGAACAAGCATGCTGAGTCCTCTCGGGTGGAAGATCTCGAGGAACTAGAGGACGATGATGAAGAAGATAAGTATCATCGGCCAAGGTGGTGCCCTGATGGGCTCAGCCGTTCCCAGAAGAGAAGGGTTCAGCGTCTACGTGGGTTGGAGGAAGCCGAAAGGTTATACCCGCACACGTTGAGGAAGGCACGGCCTGATCCGGCCGCCAAAATACAGCGAACCCCGGACGAAGAAGGTCGGCCACAAAGAAAAGAGTGGCGCCCAAGCAAAGGAAAGCCGATGATGAGACATCGGCTGGCACAAACATGGTGCTCATCCTCCCAACGGAGTTTATCGCTCGAGGATTAAACGATGCACTCAAGGTGGACGACGGCGAGCGCATCGACATGACAGAGGATGAAGTTAGGCTGGTCGTATCCACTGGCCTAACCATGTAGCTGGAGCAAATCAATGAGCAAACGTGGCGAGGCTGATCCTTGTGATCGGCCCCAAAAAATTTATGGAGGAACATTACAAAACCTTCATCGAGCAAGCAACGTGGAGGCCGATTCCAACAATCGGCCAAAATTATCCTCACCATCCATTCTGCCTGGGTTCAACATTTGATCCAACAGAGCCGATACCATCAAATCCCTTGAAAGAATCGGCTCGGGGGGGCACCCAGATGGATAAAACACGAGGAAAGCATCTTACAAATGCCCAGCAGCCTAAGATATCCTTTGATGATGGGTATTGAAGTATGGGGGCCGATACATAAATCGGCCGTAAAAAATTCAAAATTTTTTAAGCACAGCCGATGCAACAGACATCGACTTAAGGATATAAAGCCGATGCATGGCCATCGACTCAAGAGGTATAACTGTTATAATCAGAGGGTCAATGGAGCAGGAAGAGGACCACGAAGAGAGACTCTAATAGAAGAACTCCTCAATGGAGTGGTTTAATGGCTCAGATCCTCTCTTCAAGAACAATGCCAAGAGCAACA
The DNA here is from genome assembly GCF_022539505.1 of Lolium rigidum. NCBI lineage: Eukaryota > Viridiplantae > Streptophyta > Magnoliopsida > Poales > Poaceae > Lolium > Lolium rigidum. The sequence goes on from NC_061509.1 coordinate 196,928,531, forward strand.
TGGAATGCAGATCAGGCTAAGGGTGGGTTGCATCATATCCACCGAAGGAAAGGAGCCGATCTGACCTGCAAAGACGAAGAAGTGGACTGAAGAAGCTCGGGGGGCAGCTCACCCTGAAGGTTCTCTGCTCTGGGGAGCCGATTTTGTTGAAATCGGCTGGCTCTGCATCATGACTTGGAAACCGATGGTGACGCGCTTGGTTGGCCCGCTGCTGTTCTCGCCTTGATGGAGGTTCGGGGGGCCACTGACTGCGTAGATTTATGTGCTTAAGAAGCCGATTGAGATTTCATCGGCTGACCCTGTATCGTAGCCTTCTCCAAAAACGCTGAGCTGCTTGCAGAGGAAGACTGCTAAGGCTACGGAGGGGAGCTGGAAAGGGAGGCCGTCGTCTTTTACGGTGGTTTGGACCGTCCTGTTGCTACAAGAAAGGGAGGAAGACTGGATTCTCAAAACAGCCGATGAACAGTCATCGGCTATAGATTTGCGGAGTATCGAATCACAGTCCGAATTTGAGAAGTGCTTGACTGACGGTCTAATCGATATCTGAGTCCGGCTTCATGGGCGTCTAAAAAGAGGAGGGGTCTGATACGTTGCTATCGGCCTTGGTGAGGCAAGCTGAAGGGTTGAAATTGAACTAATTGAAAGATAAATCGGGAGAACAATTTTCATTAGTTCAAAGGAGCAGCTTTACAAGAAAGAGCCGATGGCTCTCAAAAGAGGGATCTCGGTGCCTAGTGCACTCGCTACTACTAGTCCTACTCTACTAGTCGTCGCTGTCCTCATCATCGCCGTCGTCGATGTCGTCGGCGCTGCTGCCAGGAAGCTCCTCGTCGCTGCTGCCCCAGCCTTTGGACGGAGCTTCGTCTTCCTCGTCATCATCATCATCCTCGCTGTCCGCCCAAGAGCGGAAGCGCTTCGTCGGTGGGTACCCAGCGGAAGAGGAGGAATCATCTTCCTCCTCCTCCTCTTCTCCTTCCTCGTCGTCATCGTCGTCCTCGCTGTCCGCCCACATGCGGGAGCGTTTCTTCGGCGGGAGCTTGGCGGAGGGGGAGGCCTTGGTCTTCTCTACTCCTCCTTCTTTCTTCTCCTTGTCAGAGGAGATGGGGTTCGCCCCGGAGTGGAGGTCGTCCTCTTTCTTGTTCTTCGGCGACGATTGGAGGGGGAGGCCTGAGGAGGAAGAGGAGGACATTGCTACAGGGGGAGAGGGTTTTTTGGCGCTGGTGGACAGAACAGAGCAAGGGGATGGAGTGGTGAACCGTTTGGCACAGACAAATAAAGGGAGTGTAGTGGAGATTTAATGCCATGACGGTTCTCGAGGACGTTTTGCCGAAATTATCAATTCGTGCAGAAAAGCTCAGGAGGCTAGGCGAAATGATGGAAGATTCTGCGGCAGCTCTGCTCTGCCACGACATGACCCGACGAGAGAAAAGCGTAATGATTTTGGAAATATCATTTCCAAAACCAGGGGGCATGTGTTATCACCAGAATTTGACCGAGCCAGAGGTGGGCCGCGATCAAGATGGGCTTGAAGAATATATATAGAAGAAATACGTGAATCGGCCTTACATGCAAAGTTTGGGCTAGTTTGCCCTTGTATCTGTAACATATTAGGTTACGTGTCGGTTAGGAGTTAGAGTTTTACCCGTGCACGGTTAGGTGCACGCCCGAATTAGAAAGTCCCTTGGACTATAAATATGTATCTAGGGTTTATGAAATAAACAACAACCAACGTTCAACACAAACAAATCTCGGTGCATCGCCAACTCCTTCGTCTCGAGGGTTTCTCCGGTAAGCACCATGCTGCCTAGATCGCATCTTGCGATCTAGGCAGCACAAGCTACCTACGTTGTTCATGCGTTGCTCGTGCTGAAGCCTTTTTGATGGCGAGCAACGTAGTTATCTTAGATGTGTTAGGGTTAGCATTGTTCTTCGTATCATATGCTCGTCGTAGTGCAACCCTTATACATCTAGCCTCCCTTACACCTATCTTAGGTGTAGGGGCGGCACCCCGCTTGATCATAGTTTAGTAGATCCGATCCGTTACGGTTGCTCCTTGTTCTTCAAGGATTAGTTTAACATCCGCAATAGTTAGGCCTTACAAAGGGTTGGAGGATCCAGCGGCGTGTAGGGTGTAGTTTGCTAGCCCTAGACAGGGATGTTCCGGGGATCAACCTCGTGTTGGTTTTCGAGCCCTGTCTAGGATCGGCTTACGATCACCGTACGCGAGCGCGAGGCCCAATCGTGAGTAGGATGATCCGATTATGCGGTGAAAACCCTAAATCGTCGTAGATCGCATTAGCTTTACCTTGATCAAGCAGGACCACCATATATTCGTGCACCTCGTACGAATCATGGGTGGATCGGCTCTTTGAGCCGATTCACAGACAACCCGAGAGCCGATCGAGGCTCGTATTTAACGTTTACGTGTATGCCCCGCGAGAAACTAAGCGAGGCATCATCCAACACCTTCCCGGCCAGGTATAGGTCAGGTGGCACGCCCTTGCGACAGGCATCGGACGTGTGACCAGAAGGCTTTGCGGGCCGTCGCTCTGAGGGACTGGGGCCAGCCGCAGCCCTAGTTGTTCCCGGCTCTACGGTGTTGCCAGTCGCTGCCCGCCGGTGGGTTTCTGACCGCAACAACTTCTTATTACTTAAGAAGTATGTTCTTCAAAAGTTATTCTTTTTAAGAAAATAAGGAATCATCATCCACCCTACCTAACTGGATCTATAAACCCTAGCCAATTATCACCAATAAGGTATACCACCTTGATAGCAACTATTGGTAATTAAGATGACTAGGCTTAATTCAACAATACAAGCCCTAGTAACTGATGAATCCAACGAGGATGTGATCCATCTAATACTTACTCCGAAACTAGTTGAAACCATAGTAACCATAGAACTCCACAACCCTAATAGTCATACTTATTCTTCACTAAAGAACATGTTCTTCAAAGGTTATTCTTTTTGAAGTATATGATAATTAATCATTAACCATGCCATATAGTGCTAAAACCAACCACTATCCATTATATGTTAGGATTATACCAAATGTTATGGTTGTGTGCTATTAATACTATTATTATGATATATTGCAGCACATGTTCATGATACCATGTAACCACACCTCGAATAAGAACCTTGTTTGTGAATCACTCTAAAAGTGCAACACACCCTAAACAAATCATTTCAACTCACTAATCCTAAATCATCGGGGTTAGGTCACGTTTAGAACTATTGCATCTCATACTTATGCATTATTGCATCCTTGCTAATCTTTTAAACATCGTCCTTACCGGACGATGATGCTATTTCAGAATTTGGAGTTATTGCGTATCGAAGACCTTGACTGCATAATCTTGCAGTCAAGAAAGGCAAGTTCATCGCTTGCTCATACCATTTGAGTATCTTTATCAAATTACTTGCAAATAAAAGCTCTAGCACAAATATAGCAATCGATGCTTTCCTCTTTGAATGACCATTCTTTTTACTTTTATGTTGAGTCAGTTCACCTATCTCTCTCCACCTCAAGAAGCAAACACTTGTGTGAACTATGCATTGATTCCTACATACTTGCATATTGCACTTATTATATTACTCTATGTTGACAATTATCCATGAGATATACATGTTACAAGTTGAAAGCAACCGCTGAAACTTAATCTTCCTTTGTGTTGCTTCAATACCTTTACTTTGATTTATTGCTTTATGAGTTAACTCTTATGCAAGACTTATTGATGCTTGTCCTGAAGTACTATTCATGAAAAGTCTTTGCTTTATGATTCACTTGTTTACTCATGTCATTATCATTGTTTTGATCGCTGCATTTATTACATATGTTTACAAATAGTATGATCAAGATTATGATGGCATGTCACTTCAGAAATTATCTTTGTTATCGTTTTACCTGCTCGGGACGAGCAGAACTAAGCTTGGGGATGCCGATACGTCTCCGACGTATCGATAATTTCTTATGTTCCATGCCATATTATTGATGATACCTACATGTTTTATGCACACTTTATGTCATATTCGTGCATTTTCTCGGAACTAACCTATTAACAAGATGCCGAAGAGCCGCTTGCTGTTTTCTCGTTGTTTTTGGTTTCAGAAATCTTAGTAACGAAATATTCTCGGAATTGGACGAAATCAACGCCTGTGGTCCTATTTTGCCACGAAGCTTCCGGAAGACCGAAGAGGAGTCGAAGTGGGGCCACGAGGCGCCGCCACCATAGGGCGGCGCGGCCCGTGCCCCGGCCGCGCCGACCTATGGTGTGGGGCCCTCGTGTGGCCCCCGCGTTGCCCTTCCGCCTACTTAAAGCCTCCGTCGCGAAACCCTCGGCACCGAGAGCCACGATACGGAAAACCTTCCCGAGACGCCGCCGCCGCCAATCCCATCTCGGGGATTCTCGGAGATCTCCTCCGGCACCCCGCCGGAGAGGGGATTCATCTCCCGGAGGACTCTTCACCGCCATGGTCGCCTCCGGAGTGATGAGTGAGTAGTTCACCCCTGGACTATGGGTCCATAGCAGTAGCTAGATGGTTGTCTTCTCCTCATTGTGCTTCATTGTTGGATCTTGTGAGCTGCCTAACATGATCAAGATCATCTATCCGTAATACTATATGTTGTGTTTGTCGGGATCCGATGGATAGAGAATACTATGTTATGTTAATTATCAAGTTATTACCTATGTGTTGTTTATGATCTTGCATGCTCTCCGTTATTAGTAGAGGCTCGGCCAAGTTTTTGCTCTTAACTCCAAGAGGGAGTATTTATGCTCGATAGTGGGTTCATGCCTCCATTGATATCTCGGGACAAGTGACGGAAAGTTCTAAGGTTGTGAATGTGCTGTTGCCACTAGGGATAAAACATTGATGCTATGTCCGAGGATGTAGTTGTTGATTACATTACGCACCATACTTAATGCAATTGTCTCGTTGCTTTGCAACTTAATACCGGAAGGGGTTCGGATGATAACCTGAAGGTGGACTTTTTAGGCATAGATGCATCTGGATGGCGGTCTATGTACTTTGTCGTAATGCCCAATTAAATCTCACTATATTTATCATGACATGTATGTGCATTGTTATGCCCTCTCTATTTGTCAATTGCCCGACCGTAATTTGTTCACCCAACATGCTTTTATCTTATGGGAGAGACACCTCTAGTGAACTGTGGACCCCGGTCCATTCTTTTATACTGAAATACAAATCTGCTGCAATACTTGTTTTATTGTTTTCTTGCAAACAATCATCTTCCACACAATACGGTTAATCCTTTGTTACAGCAAGCCGGTGAGATTGACAACCTCACTGTTTCGTTGGGGCAAAGTACTTTGGTTGTGTTGTGCAGGTTCCACGTTGGCGCCGGAATCTCCGGTGTTGCGCCGCACTACATCCCGTCGCCATCAACCTTCAACGTGCTTCTTGACTCCTCCCGGTTCGATAAACCTTGGTTTCTTTCGAGGGAAAACTTGCCGCCGTGCGCATCATACCTTCCTCTTGGGGTTCCCAACGAACGTGTGAGTTACACGCCATCAAGCTCTTTTTCCGGCGCCGTTGCCGGGGAGATCAAGACACGCTGCAAGGGGAGTCTCCACTTCCCAATCTCTTTACTTTGTTTTTGTCTTGCTTTATTTTATTTACTACTTTGTTTGCTGCATTATATCAAAACACAAAAAAATTAGTTGCTAGCTTTACTTTATTTACTGTCTTGCACTCTATATTAAAAATACAAAAAAATTAGTTACTTGCATTTACTTTACTTGATTCATCATGTTTCCTTTTAATTTTACCACAAAAGACATACCGGTAGGACGCGGGTCTATAATTGGGAGAAACAATATAGAAGAATTTTTCATTCATGTTAGTACCGTTGAAGATTTTGAAGATAGACACTTGGTAGAACTTGCTCCTACTTATGAAATTGCTCGCTCGCTGCTTTAGTTCGCATGTTGGAAACTAAATTTGTTAATCTCAGTCCTATAATCCAACACATGTTTCTTACACTCGGTGATATGGAAGAGGGGGAAAAGAAAGATTTTGTTTTAGAAACCCTTCTTAGAGAATTTGGTGGTCTAGCAAGAGAGGCTAGAAAGGTCTTTGCTAAATTTAATATGCTTGGTTCTCATACTAATTTTGTTGGTCTCCTTGAAAAAATGGACATGGATAGAATAAGGTACACTAATAATACTAATGATGGCGGGGAGATCAAAGCACCAATACCATGTAAACTTCTAGCTATGAATGATGCACTAGAAAATAACTATGCTTGGCTTGTTCCTAAAAATTTGTTCGATGAGAGTAGCAAGCCCAAGACTAATGAAAAGGGAGACGCTGAAACTTATGTATCCAATATACTATGCTTGGTTGAGAAAACTCCAAACCCCGCTGTAGATGCTCCATCTCTCGATAATACTTGATATACACTTTCTGCGCCTAGCTGAAAGGCGTTAAAGAAAAACGCTTATGGGAGACAACCCATGTTTTTAATACAGTATTTTTGTTTTATATTTGAGTCTTGGAAGTTGTTTACTACTGTAGCAACCTCTCCTTATCTTAGTTTTATGTTTTGTTGTGCCTAGTAAAGTCTTTGATAGTAAAGTGAATACTAGATTTGGATTACTGCGCAGAAACAGATTTCTTTGCTGTCGCGAATCTGGGTCTAACTCTCTGTAGGTAACTCAGAAAATTAAGCCAATTTACATGAGTGATCCTCAGATATGTACGCAACTTTCATTCAATTTGGGCATTTTCATTTGAGCAAGTCTGGTGCCCTAATAAAATCCATCTTTACAGACTGTTCTATTTTGACAGATTTTGCCTTTTATTTCGCATTGCCTCTTTTGCTATGGTGGATGAATTTCTTTGTTCCATTAATGTCCAGTAGCTTTATGCAATGTCCAGAAGTGTTAAGAATGATTGTGTCACCTCTGAACATGTTAATTTTTATTGTGCACTAACCCTCCAATGAGTTGTTTCGAGTTTGGTGTGGAGGAAGTTTTCAAGGATCAAGAGAGGAGTATGCTGCAATATGATCAAGGAGAGTGAAAGTTCTAAGCTTGGGGATGCCCCGGTGGTTCACCCCTGCATATTCTAAGAAGACTCAAGCGTCTAAGCTTGGGGATGCCCAAGGCATCCCCTTCTTCATCGACAACATTATCAGAGTTCCTCCCCGAAACTATAATTTTATTCCGTCACATCTTATGTACTTTTCTTGGAGCGTCGGTTTGTTTTTGTTTTTGTTTTGTTTGAATAAAATGGATCCTAGCATTCACTGTATGGGAGAGAGACACGCTCTGCTGTAGCATATGGACAAGTATGTCCTTAGGCTTTACTCATAGTATTCATGGCGAAGTTTCTTCTTCGTTAAATTGTTATATGGTTGGAATTGGAAAATGCTACATGTAGTAATTCTAAAATATCTTGGATAATTTGATACTTGGCAATTGTTGTGCTCATGTTTAAGCTCTTGCATCATATACTTTGCACCCATTAATGAAGAAACACTTAGAGCTTGCTAATTTAGTTTGCATATTTGGTTTCTCTAGAGTCTAGATAACATCTAGTATTGAGTTTTGAACAACAAGGAAGACGGTGTAGAGTCTTATAATGATTACAATATGTCTTTTATGTAAGTTTTGCTGCACCGTTCATCCTTGTGTTTGTTTCAAATAACCTTGCTAGCCTAAACCTTGTATAGAGAGGGAATACTTCTCATGCATCCAAAATCCTTGAGCCAACCACTATGCCATTTGTGTCCACTATACCTACCTACTATATGGTATTTATCCGCCATTCCAAAGTAAATTGCTTGAGTGCTACCTTTAAAATTCCATCATTCACCTTTGCAATATATAGCTCATGGGACAAATAGCTTAAAAACTATTGTGGTATTGAATATGTACTTATGCACTTTATCTCTTATTAAGTTGCTTGTTGTGCGATAACCATGTTTCTGGGGACGCCATCAACTACCCTTTGTTGAATATCATGTGAGTTGCTATGCATGTCCGTCTTGTCTGAAGTAAGAGAGATCTACCACCTTAATGGTTGGAGCATACATATTGTTAGAGAAGAACATTGGGCCGCTAACTAAAGCCATGATTCATGGTGGAAGTTTCAGTTTTGGACATATATCCTCAATCTCATATGAGAATAATAATTGTTGCCACATGCTTATGCATTAAAGAGGAGTCCATTATCTGTTGTCCATGTTGTCCCGGTATGGATGTCTAAGTTGAGAATAATCAAAAGCGAGAAATCCAAAATGCGAGCTTTCTCCTTAGACCTTTGTACAGGCGGCATGGAGGTACCCCATTGTGACACTTGGTTAAAACATGTGTATTGCGATGATCCGGTAGTCCAAGCTAATTAGGACAAGGTGCGGGCACTATTAGTATACTATGCATGAGACTTGCAACTTGTAAGATATAATTTACATAACTCATATGCTTTATTACTACCGTTGACAAAATTGTTTCATGTTTTCAAAATAAAAGCTCTAGCACAAATATAGCAATCGATGCTTTCCTCTTTGAATGACCATTCTTTTTACTTTTATGTTGAGTCAGTTCACCTATCTCTCTCCACCTCAAGAAGCAAACACTTGTGTGAACTATGCATTGATTCCTACATACTTGCATATTGCACTTATTATATTACTCTATGTTGACAATTATCCATGAGATATACATGTTACAAGTTGAAAGCAACCGCTGAAACTTAATCTTCCTTTGTGTTGCTTCAATACCTTTACTTTGATTTATTGCTTTATGAATTAACTCTTATGCAAGACTTATTGATGCTTGTCCTGAAGTACTATTCATGAAAAGTCTTTGCTTTATGATTCACTTGTTTACTCATGTCATTATCATTGTTTTGATCGCTGCATTCATTACATATGTTTACAAATAGTATGATCAAGGTTATGATGGCATGTCACTTCAGAAATTATCTTTGTTATCGTTTTACCTCGCTCGGGACGAGCAGTAACTAAGCTTGGGGATGCTGATACGTCTCCGACGTATCGATAATTTCTTATGTTCCATGCCATATTATTGATGATACCTACATGTTTTATGCACACTTTATATCATATTCGTGCATTTTCTGGAACTAACCTATTAACAAGATGCCGAAGAGCCAGTTGCTGTTTTCTGCTGTTTTTGGTTTCAGAAATCCTAGTAACGAAATATTCTCGGAATTGGACGAAATCAACGCCCAGGGTCCTATTTTGCCACGAAGCTTCCGGAAGACCGAAGAGGAGTCGAAGTGGGGCCACGAGGCGCCGCCACCATAGGGCGGCGCGGCCCAGTGCCCCGGCCGCGCCGACCTATGGTGTGGGGCCCTCGTGTGGCCCCCGCGTTGCCCTTCCGCCTACTTAAAGCCTCCGTCGCGAAACCCTCGCACCGAGAGCCACGATACGGAAAACCTTCCGCAGACGCCGCCACCGCCAATCCCATCTCGGGGATTCTGCAGATCTCCTCCCGGCACCCGCCGAAGAGGGGATTCATCTCCCGGAGGACTCTTCACCGCCATGGTCGCCTCCGGAGTGATGAGTGAGTAGTTCACCCCTGGACTATGGGTCCATAGCAGTAGCTAGATGGTTGTCTTCTCCTCATTGTGCTTCATTGTTGGATCTTGTGAGCTGCCTAACATGATCAAGATCATCTATCCGTAATACTATATGTTGTGTTTGTCGGGATCCGATGGATAGAGAATACTATGTTATGTTAATTATCAAGTTATTACCTATGTGTTGTTTATGATCTTGCATGCTCTCCGTTATTAGTAGAGGCTCGGCCAAGTTTTTGCTCTTAACTCCAAGAGGGAGTATTTATGCTCGATAGTGGGTTCATGCCTCCATTGATATCTCGGGACGGTGACGAGTAAAGTTCTAAGGTTGTGGATGTGTCGTTGCCACTAGGGATAAAACATTGATGCTATGTCCGAGGATGTAGTTGTTGATTACATTACGCACCATACTTAATGCAATTGTCTCGTTGCTTTGCAACTTAATACCGGAAGGGGTTCGGATGATAACCTCGAAGGTGGACTTTTTAGGCATAGATGCAGCTGGATGGCGGTCTATGTACTTTGTCGTAATGCCCAATTAAATCTCACTATATTTATCATGACATGTATGTGCATTGTTATGCCCTCTCTATTTGTCAATTGCCCGACCGTAATTTGTTCACCCAACATGCTTTTATCTTATGGGAGAGACACCTCTAGTGAACTGTGGACCCCGGTCCATTCTTTTATACTCGAAATACAAATCTGCCGCAATACTTGTTTTACTCGTTTTCTTGCAAACAATCATCTTCCACGCAATACGGTTAATCCTTTGTTACAGACAAGTCGGTGAGATTGACAACCTCACTGTTTCGTTGGGGCAAAGTACTTTGGTTGTGTTGTGCAGGTTCCACGTTGGCGCCGAATCTCCGGTGTTGCGCCGCACTACATCCCGCCGCCATCAACCTTCAACGTGCTTCTTGGCTCCTCCTGGTTCGATAAACCTTGGTTTCTTTCTGAGGAAAAACTTGCTGCTGTGCGCATCATACCTTCCTCTTGGGGTTCCCAACGAACGTGTGAGTTACACGCCATCAGGAGTCCTAAGTCCCCACGGCATTGTCTGTAGTACACTTGTCGCCCGAAGGAGCAAGCGGTGAGGCTGGGGAGTCCTAAGTCCCCACGGTAATGCGGTCTATGATGGATTGTAAGGTGTCCGGAACGGTCTATCCATGGATGATAGGGCAGGGCATATAAAAATTGTTCGGAACGGTCTACCTTAATCGGTATAGGGGAGAACAAATGCCTGGGTCGGTCTCTCCATGGATATAGGGAAGACATCTTACAAAAGGGTGGGTGTTCGAGGTAGCGGAGGAACATGATTGGCTAGACCTTATACCGGGCCTCACACCATAGGAAGTGTGGACAAGCCTGCAGCTTGGTTGGCACCAAGGTTAAGATCTCTTATGGGTAAAGCAACACACCTCCGCAGAGTGTAATGAATCGTGACCTGTCACTCCCTGTTCCGGGATATGGAACTCGCGAACGCTGTCGGAAAGGAACTCCATGAAGTTCTAGTAAACCGGTGAAGGCCGACGGACATAGTTCTTCCGAATAAAAGCAACCTTTTGAAGAAATGGTTATGAAAACCTGCATTGGTATTAGACTTTCTGGTCTAATGCTGTAGTTAGTGCATTAAACACCTCTTTCCTATAATGAACTTGTTGAGTACGCTCGTACTCATCAACTCTTAAATCCCCTGCTTAGATATGAAGGCAACGATGGAGGATCTACAGTGCAACTCTAAGACCGAGGAGTCAACAACTACTTCAAGAGACAAGACCATGTCGGAGGAGTCAGATGCCACATCCAACAAGGAGAAAACCTAGTTTAGCCATAGAAGGGAACTAGCTTCCTAAACCTAGCTCCTATTTAACTAGAATCTATTCATAGCCCCTATAGCTAGTCAAATACTCTACAAATAGAGTTCGTGATAGGATTAGACTATGATTCGTTCTTCTGGAATTTATTTGAAGATTTACCTCATTGTAAAGTAGGAGGTTGTGCTAATCTTATGTAACAGAGTCAATATTGTAATTCTATAGACATGCCTTGGACCCGCATATGTTTCTGTTGTACCACTCTGAGCGATATAATACTAGTGGAACGGTGTTTCATTGGTGTTATATCAGACTTGCATACTACACCATGCAGTGGTATGCTGGGTCACCACACCGGTAAGAAAGAAACCCTATCAATACCAAACCATAATCTTGCGCATTCCACTTGAGATTGATGATGAGGATTTTGACCGCAACAAGATGAAACACTTTTCTTGATTGTGCTTGCTTGATGAAGTCTTGTGGATTGCTCCCCCCACTCCACTACGGGAGCTCTTCTTTGGTGCATATTCACATATCCATGGAAACCACATAAATGGCAAGCTTCAAGCATATGATCTCTTCGAGTTGGCTCATCTTGAACTTGCACCTCATTTCTTCTTATTGCAACCTTGAAGCCAACATATGGTTCAAGCATTGCCTATGAACAACTCCTACACATATGATTTAATGCAACATTAGTCCATAGGAATTGTCATTAATTAAAAAACACACGTGGGGCTCCATGCACTTTCAACAATATAATAAAGAATATATATAAAACAATAATAAACAGAATAATAAACAGAAAAACGGAGGATGAAAAAGGGAAAGCATAGTGAGGCACTGAGCCAGGCCCAGGATGAATGAATCAGGGTTGAGAACATAACGTTATGGAAGGCCGGCCCGCCGCCCTGCTACGGCCTCGGGGATCTTCGTTATCGCTCCCCGGGCAGCAGAGTTGTGCAGTGGATAAACCGAGCAGCCTCCCCAAAACCTCAACTCCGGCGCCGTCATGCTTGCTCACACGAGCCTTCCGCCGCTGCCCCCACCTCCCACACCAACCCCGACGCCGCCCGCCCGCCGTGCCGCCGCCGCCGCAGTCGGAGGCGGTGGCGGCGTGGAGTTCCGCCGCAAGCTCCACTTTCTGTCGGCCGAGCTCCACCTTGACCCATTCCCGCTCCTCGCCCTACATCCAGAGCTCCGCTCGGCGCCGCTCCCGCTCCTCCACGACTCCCTGCGCCTCCTCCTCTCGCACGGGCTCTCCGCGGGCGACGCCTCCCGCGTCTTCGCGGCCTTCCCGGCGCTCCTCACCTCTCCCCCGGAGGAGTCCCTCCGCTTCCTCTCCGCCGCCGCGCCGCTGCCCCCTCCGCTCCTCCGCGCCGCGGTGGTGCGCTCCCCTCGCCTCCTCGCCGCGTCCATCCCGGACACCCTCAGCCCCGCGCTCCACTTCCTTCGCCGCCGCATCTCCCTGCGCCGGAGACCGCTCCCGCTCGCCGCCGCCCTGCTCCTCGCCTTCTCCGTCGACCGCACCCTCCTCCCCAAGCTCCTGTTCCTCGGCGAAGCCACGGGGCTCCCTGACCCCGCCGTCTGCACCATTATTCGCCGCGCCCCCGCCATCCTCTCCTATGGCATCGAGACCAACCTCACGCCCAAGCTCAAGTTCCTCGCCGATGGCATGGGCAAGGATCCAGCCACCGAGCTCACCCAGTTCCCGCACTACTTCGCGTTCAGCTTGGAGGGGAGGATCAGGCCGAGGCACCAGACCTTGAGGGTCAGGGGCGTTCAGATGTCAATAAAGGACATGCTCACCATCAGCGACGATGAGTTCAAGGAGCGGCTCGTCGATGCCGCACTGTCGAGGCAGAGGACGTGAACCTGCACTCAGAAGCAGGGTATCCGTGGTGGCTGTACTGAATCTGCTTGTGCAAAATGACAGCGCACTTTGGTTTGGATTTGATCAAGAAGATCACCCTCTAATGCGCTGAATGCCATCAACAATAACTTGGAAGAGTTTCATGTGTTTATCTGGATTCACTATCATCAACTAAAGCCCGACGGCAAGGCTGAGATATATGAAAGTCATCCAGAGAGAGGCAAGAGTTTGTGATCTCTGAAGAATGATCATTTTATATCGTCATTGCCGTGAGTCAATGATGTTCACAATGACATGAAAAAAGTGACTGCTATTATGATTTTTCTCGAATAGTCTGTTGCTGCTAAGTTGATACATTTCGTCTCCTAACCTTGGAGGAAAGATGGGGTCTGAGCATGAGCTCTTTGAGAAGGAAATTTTTGTTTGATGGTGGAGCTTTGGGGCTTAGGTTTAGGTGAGTGGTAACCAACCCGAAGATTTTAGTGATACCATTTCTTTTTTTAATGTGGATTTTACCATGTTGATTTTCCGGCTCTTTGTCTGTATGTAGGGTTTTCATGGGATTATGTGAATGGAATTGTTATTTGGTTCACTTTTGGCACTGTATAGCTGTTCAAACTATGAATGTGAAAGGCTAGATTATGTTTGTCAAACAACATGGCCTTTTCTAGGCCAGCCACATTTGGATGCCAGAAATGATAGTCCATGCTTAATTGTGGCTAAGGTTTTTGGTTGTTAGGCCTAATGTTTACCTCTTATGATTGTCTCTCTGATTTGTCCCTTCTCACAGGGAATAGGACTACAATGTTGGCGATTACAATTGTAATTTGGTGTGAATATGTGCCGTTGGACTGTTTGTGATGGTCCGATTCAACCTCGTTTTTTCTACAGCAAACCACCAAGGTATGGTAGATGGTAGTAGCTCACGAAACTGTAGTGGATCCCCACGAAGTTACAGTTAATATGAATGTGAAATAGTGGATCTAAATGTGGTTTGCTGTTTAGCTTTCGAGGAAGGATGGGTCTGAGGCATGAGCTGTTTGAGAAGGAATTTTTTTTGTTTGATGGTGGAGCTGTGGGACTTAGCTTAGGTGAGTGGTTACCAACCCGAAGTTTAGTGATACCATTTCTTTTCTTATGTGGATTTTGGCAGTGTATAGACCATGGTGATTTTGCGGCTCTTTGTCTGTATGTAGGGTTTTCGTGGGATTATGTGAATGGAGTTGTTGTTTGGTTCGCTTTTGGCATTGTATACTTGTTCAAGATATGAATGTGGAAGGCTAAATTATGTTTGTCAAACAACATGCCCTTTCTAAGTCAGAAATGATAATCCATGCTTATGATTGTCTCTCTGATTTGTCCCTTCTCACAGGGAGTAGGACTACCATGTTGGAGATTACAATTGTAATTTGGTGTTCCTTCTCACAGGGACTGTTTGTGATGGTCTAATTCACCTCGTTTTTTCTACAGCAAACCACCAAGGTATGGTAGTAATTAACGAACCTTTGGTGGATCCCAACGAAGTTACAATTAACAAATTATGGCAATGGTCACCCCTACCCTCACCCACGTAATTTGCTAGCACAAAAATGGTTGCTCTCATGTTTATTCTTCTGATTAAAGGAGCTCACTGCCCACAGTTTCTTTCATAGAGTTGAGCTGATAAAGTGATAATACCACATCCAAGTTTTGAGTCACCTCCACATCTGCAGGGTCTGGACGACCTCCAGGACCCCAGCACACACACCCTACTAGACTACCAGTCAATCAACCCGAAAACATCACCTGTTGTCCATATATTACAACCTCCCAACTGAACTACTCATAACCCTCATCTTCTGAACCTTTCAACCTTCTTAGTATTCTTGTTGGAAGCTCCAGTAACCACCGGTGACAGCAGCTAGGAACCCTTGTGATGCCTGTCTGAACTGCCCAATCTGAAGATTTCCCCAGGCCACCAGCCAATGCAACATTTGAAACACTAGATTAGCAGGATCAGCATGGAAAAATATTTTTACAACAAGGAACATTGGGAGCTTTATGTATGGTCCACAGCAGAGAACTATCCGAAACAACTAAGTTTTCTATTCTTACTGGAGAAAGCCATTGCCTGCTACAGAAGTCAGTCCCATTACTAAAAGCACAGTTTGTACTACGTAATTTTTCTCCCATTACATACAGAACATACAGTTTGTACTACCTGACCATCCTCTCTTTACTAGATTATATCCTTAGTACAAATACTATTACTACAAGGTACAATCTTGCCATAAAAACACTCTAGTTCTTGAAGAAATTATACTGTGCCAAACCAATGCTTCCTATGAGGGCACTTAACTGCCTGAATTTCAGAGCTATATACAGAGAATAAACGGAGGCCACCCCAATCTGGATAATGGTATTTACATTTACCATTATCCTCTGCACAGATCCTTTATCTCCTGGCACATAACAACAGTTTCCCCCAGAGAGCTTGACCACTGATAACCAGCTAAAAATTAATTGTATATGTGTAAATTCATTCATATTTACCACTGAAATGTTGAGAATCGTTTGCCAGTAATGGAACCTACACCGTCACTAGGTTCTTGCTAATAAATCCCGAATCATCCCATCCTCATTGCACCATGAATGATTGTCCTTAATCCATTGAAAAAATAAAACAAATATATGCAATGCTCATCATGGCATCAAATTCCCTGTGCGTTAGTTAGTTGCAGCATGTTGCTTGATTTGTCCTTAGGAGTTTCTCCCACATGCATAGCATATTCCTTGGTTCTTGATAATGAGCAACAATGTACCCCTCCTTGCATCCATCAATGTAAATCCTTTCATTTGTTTCATATCTGATGGGTAAGCCACCCTTCTTCATTTCGTTAACCCATATGCCCATTGCTACATCTTCTAGTTTGAACATCTGCAAGAGTGAAGGATGTTGATTAATCTTGTTAAGTTCTCCTAATCAGTCTACCGGTAGCAGAGAAGATCAAAGAAAAAGAGGTTTGCCACTTAGGTACAGATGTACAGTAGAAGTCATTTGTTATGTGGTAGCAGTGCAGAAGGCTGGACTAGTTCATCATTTTGTGTGATTTTCTAGCACTTGTACTTTAACAGCAAGATAAAATGTGGGTAGCTTGAGTGCCTGTTTCAGCTAGTTCTTTGTTTAATAGGGATAGACTTGCGTAATTTTACTAAACCAATACACCTCCAGGTTACTTGTCAGTCGCTTGGCAGGTCTTAAGCTAGTCTCATTTAGCATGTATAGCACAGAGCGATAGATTACACTATCGCGTAGATAGAAATACCTTCAGACAACTTGTTTTATACCAAGTGTTAATTGTCCTTGCAACATCTTCTGAAACCACGTATCCTGGTCCATGAGCCCATGGTGGGTATTTCTCTTCAGGCCATTCCTGCAGAATACATCAGAAATTTTAGCACCCAAGTTTCCTGATGTTGTGTGCTCCATATAGGGTTAGATAATAACCAAATAAATAAGGAATGTTTATTAAATAAGAAATATTTTTACTTAAATAGGAAAGTGTAGTACTCTATGTATCAGGAAAGAATTCAATATAGTATAGGAAAGGAACCAATGGTTTAGGGAGGGGAGCAGGGATTTGTTGGCACTGAACCCATTTTTGTGGAGACATTACCTCTGGGCTTATGTACCATTTGCTGTCACGATTTCTGTGAGGGCTTGAGTCAGATTCGATGCGACCATAAAGCAGACCGTTACTGACATTCAGCTTTTTTACTGATGACTGGATTTCGTGTACCCGAACGAAAGCATCATCATCTGTTTTCATCAGATACTTTGCTGATACAATGTCGGTCTGTTAAAGGAAATTAAAGTTAAACACACAAAAGTAAAAGAAATGGAGAAGCATAAATCAATTATGACCAACATTGTTTACCCCGTAGATGCATATTGCCAGTGTCTTCCATGTAATTAAGCTGTAGTAATCAACAAACGGCAACACCTGAATGTCACCATATGTTCGTGCCTCATTCCAGAGTTCCATATTTACCATCAGGTTTGTATGCTTTAAACAAAATAACATCAACTTTAGTATCAGGAGACTGGATTGTCTCAATATTTAGAATTTGTAAACGGAAGCATTAAAAACACTTCGAAACCTTGTCAGGTTTTAGGCTTTACCAGGCCAACAAAAAAACGGACTGCTACCGTTCCATTACGCACAGCATCATGTTGCATCCATGTTCTTCGAATCACCATTCTACGCTTGAAGTTGTTTGCTGTTGAAAATATGCCAATCAGAAGGTCGAGATCTTTGCCATCTGAAATATGTGCTGACTTCAACATTTCAAGATGGACGCTATTCTCCAAATCTTCTGATGTGGGCAAGCCGCTTGCAATTGCACTTGCTAGCTCAAAATCACCAGAAATTCTCACTTCAGTAACAAACCAAGGTTCCAAGCCCTAATAACAGAAACACCGATTGTAAGGTTTGGAGCTAGATTGCATTTATTTCATGATCCACATGACCACATGGGAGAACATTACCGCTCTATATGCAAATGAAGTAATATGTCTCCCATCAACTGACATATGGATTCCTTCGAGTCCTATACGGAGAGTTGCAATAGCAAGGTATCCCTGCTTAAATGGAAAATGTTTGCTTGATTTTCCACCTTGCTTGGCACCAGTATTACGTGTTGAGTTCATTATGCTCTTTTCTTCTCTACCCACCATGGAATTACATCGCTCCAAGTCATCCACTGTGAAGATATCAAAAAATTAGTGTGATGAAGCACCGGCAATGATAAGCGACAAATAAGCAAGTCCTAAGTACCTTCAGTTGCATTGCTCGAGTTCTTGCAGGGGCAACGATCCTCATAACCCCAGCCGTTGCTTGCAGTGAAGGCGTTCTGCACTATGACTGGACCTTCAGTAAGTTTATCGCCAGTTAGACGGACATTGTAGTGCACTATAATGGGTTTTTGGGATTCCCCTGGGAGTGCCGTCCCAACAAGATCAATCCAGAAGTTACCAGAGAGGCTACCAGGAGTGCCTATAACAGTTACAGAAGAACCTGCAACAAGCCCGCAAGGTATGCTGATGGTAAAATTACTACCCTCGGACTTGGAAGCGTTCATTGTGCGAATTGAATATGGACATAGTCTCTCTTTCTTTGTCCTTGGAGAACTTGCATTCTGAACTGATGTCGTCAGGTTTTCCCATGCAGTTCTTGCATCGTTGATTGCTTCGGTTGCATGAGGAAGGCCGGCGGAGATGTTGGCTAACTGCTTCATGTGATTCCAGGTATCTAGCCAGTGTAATCCTTCAAGAGAGGAATTCCCGGTATCCAAGCTGCTTGAAGCATCCGGTGCTACTGCTACTACCTGTGTTTTCTCCGGATCGGTTACCGGTGTATCGGCTCGGTTGCTCAGCCATGCGAGGGGATTGGCATGTAGGATTTGATTTCGGGATTCTCCTGATGCGGGGCTGTTCACTATCAAGTATCGCACGACAAGAGGAGAGAAGAAGGTGATCAGAACTGCAACACTGATTTGCTTTGTTGTCCACATTTCTGATCTCACCTTCCACGGAGCCGTGGCATTCAGCCCTTGTAAGTAGTATCCACGCTTCTGGTCAAGGTCCAGCATAGCACGTGTGTAAGCATTCTTGCTCAAATATAAATTAAAGTACCAAGTTGACGATGTTACATATCAGTGCCAAGAACATGAAACAAAATGGAAATAAACTACACCCTAGTGATTGAAATATCGGAACTTCCAACCTTTGGGTTGGTGTGCTAGTCTCTGCAGAAACCTCATTTCCTTATTATATTAAATTAATTATTATTAATCTTAGCATGACCATGTCAAAACGAATGGCCTTGTGTCCATTGTTCGTGTAGTGGTTTGTCAAATTAAAGGTACGGGGATGCAACGCCAGGAACTGCCAAGTGTTGCCACCGTAACAGACCAGGCGCCTCCAGTCCAGTCAAGCCTGCACTTGCCGTTCTTTCACGCACGCGGTCTCTGAATGCCTAGACGGCCGCCCTGACTTTCTTTTTTCTCTTTTTTTCCTTCTAATGAGCGGTGTGGTCATTCTCGGGTGGCGCGAATATTTTTTTCACACACCGAAGCATTTCCTTTGTAGTATGTTAGAAGAAAAATTGCAAAGAAAACGGGCGAGCACAGCAGAGTAGCAAAGCTACAACAAGAAAAGCAAGAAGAAGAAGATAGTGATTCATCGTTCGACCTGACTTGATGTTTCTCGACCAAAGCTATCTATGCCTGCAGGAACCTTGGCCTCGAAAAACTTTCTTCTAGCGAATTCAACATGAAACATGGATAATCTGAGTACTTATCAACGGCCACTCTAACTAGTCGTGATGGTATATCGGTATTGATGAACGATGATGACCTGCTAAATGGGTACCAAAAAGTCCTTTGCTATTAAATAATGTTGCCGTATACAAAACCTGTGTGACCTAACTTATTATTTGTCGAACGATATGGCGGTCGTGGCCGGCGGGAGGGATGCACGGCAAGGCGGTGCTTGCCGGCCACGAGGCACACTGCGAGGCGGTAGCGCGATGCAGGTCGGCACGAGCCTCGGCAAGGCCTCATAGGTGCGTGAGGGCAGGGGTGGCGCCGGCGTGTAGGTAAGACGGCGGCGCTCTAGACTAGCGGACTGTTTGGCTCGAGACTAGACGACCACCGGCCACTACTACTCGCGATCATGGTATTCATGAATGATGATGATGATCTGCTAAATGGTATAATTACACATGTGTTCTGCATCAACAACTATCTAGCAACTGCATCGTCTTCTCAAATCGGCAAGCAACTGACAAAGCATCAGCAGTTAACGATTCCCTACTTTGCATGAAACTGAAAGGGAGGATGATGCGATGACGCTTACCTTATGGCTTGTGAAGCTATACTGCGTCGATCTTCAGAGCTTCAATCGGAGGAGACATGATCGTCAATTCGTCGTAGACAGGAGGGAAGAAGACGACGATGAGAGGGAGGGGGAGCATAGCATATGCCTCCCAGAACGTGTAGTGGTAAGTAACGGGCGATAAAATCGAGAGGGGAGCAAGTGGTGCAACCGGCGCAGGCTTAAGACAGATCCTTGTTAAAATAGGAGTAGTGATATACAATTTTCTTTTCATTTTCCTCGTTGTGCATACGGTGCCGTGCCGGCCCACGACTTGGTCTCAGACCTGGCCAGACTGTTTGTAAACTGTCTGAGGGATCGACGGAAGTGGATGTTTTTCACTTAACCACCAAAACTTTTTAGTTAGTGCGGTCAACTCACGATCAACAACCGGTAGCAAAGCTTATTATGGACCGAACTAGCTCTAGGTCATTCTATACAGACTTCAGATCTGTTGACTTGCAAAAGATATTTCATGCGTGGTCAGTACAGCGGTGCAAATCATGTACGGAGTATATGTAATTGCAACAGCTAGCTAAGGCACCGTTCGGTTTGTAGGAATTCTGCAGCAGTTTCAAAGGAACACTGTTGAGGAATTCTTTCCTTTGTTGAGTTCAAATCCCAGATTTAACACTTTGGTGTCTCATAAAGGCGGAATTTTCTTCAGTGGGAGGCGACGTTCCCGTCGACAGCGAGGCGCCCGTGGTGACTTCGTCAATCTCAAGACCCGTCGGATCAGTTCTTCAACGCAGTCTCTTGGAGGTGCTCATAGGGGTAGGGTGTGCGTGTGTGCGTTCATAGGGGTGAGTGTGTGCGCGTATGTATGAGCGTCTTTGATTGTACTGTGTTTCGTAAAAAAAAAAGGAATTAAGTACCGATTCCAGAGGATTGAAAACATATGCCCATATCCGAAAATACACTATGGATCCCGTTGGACCCAGATCACGGATCCGGCCAAAAATCCGTATTTCCGAAACTCCAAAAATTCTAAATAATTTTTTTGTATGTAGAGGATACATGTATGTATGTGCGTGCCAATTTTTATATCCAAATTTAAAAGTATGTTGTTTAGGGAAACATGACAAGTTTCGGATGAATAATATGAAAAAAACTGACCCCTTCCAAAATTTCAGATCAAAGCAACTACGTAACTTAGTCCTGTTTAATCGGGTTCTGCAGTATTTAAGTTCTGAAAATACGTGTTAGCCCATATCACATTATTTTGGGGATGACTGAGGCAAAGCGCTGGCTTCAGTCGTGTGGGGCTGGATGTTGCTCACTATAGATAAAAATAAAATATGCGTTGTTGTAGGTCCATTCGTCCAAATGTGCAATGACCAAATAAAATACTACATCCGTCTAAAAATAGTAAAATAAGAATTGATTAGCACCAGTGCAACAATACGATCTCGTGACAATCTGAACCCATGTTTCTATGTTTCCTGTTGGTTTGCAGATCCTTCGTTTTGCAACTGCTTAGAGCATCTCCAGTCGCGTCCCCCAAAGAGATTTGGGACGCGCCGGACAAAAAAACCGTTCCAGCCGCGTCCCCCAAAGCCCATTTTTGTCCGGCGCGCCCCCATACGGTGTCCGGCGTCCCGAGCCCGTCCCCGACCCACAGGGGACGCACCGGGGACGCCGGACACAACGAAAAGCGAGGCGGGGAGTGGCGGGGCTGACCCGTCAGCGGCACGGAAGGCTAAAACCCCGTCGCCTACCTTTGGTAAAGCGACGTTAATGGCGTCTCTGTTTTCCCAGGCGACGCAGGGACGCGTCTCGTCGTGCATGGCCGCGTGGCCGTCCGCGCCGGAGTTATTGCGTGCAACCACCCGCTGCCGCCGCTGTTTTAAGATGCCCTGCAGTTCTCGCCGCTCATCACAATCCTTATCGTCGCCGCCGCCTCCCCCTCCCAGATCTTCTCCTCGCCGCTCCAAAAATGTCGAGCTCGTCCTCCCGCAAGATCGCCGCGGCGAACGGCTTCGGCCGCGGCAGCCTCACCGTGCCGGAGGCGTGGGCGATGTACCACGCCCGGTATCCAGCCCCGCCGGACATGCGGCTGCCAAGCAGCGGCGGCTGGAAGATGGCCGTGAACGGCATTGGCATCCCGCCGCCGCCGAAGCCGGACACGGATCAATGGAGGGACGCCATCAAGGCCCGGCGGGCTCAACTCACCGACGCAGAGCGGTTGGATCCAACGTGGGCGGTCACCAACAACGACGCCTGGTGGACGACGTACTTCAAGGCGAAGTACGGCATCGAGATGCACAGCACCGAGGGGCTCGTCGGTGGCCCCAATAGCTGGAACAAGGACGGCCGCGCCCTGTTCTGGGGCGTTCCGGGGCGCACCCTCGACAACGGCATCCGCAACGGTGCTCCAAGGCTGGAGATGCCGTCGTCGCCGCCGCCGTCTCCTTAATGGCAGCCGAGGAGGACGGCGTACTCCTCCTCCTCGCACTCTTCTTCCTCGGGACCGGCGCGATCGACGCCGTCCTCGTCGTACCGGTCGGCGCCCTACACCGTCCTCGTCGTACCGGTCGGCGCCCTACACCGTCCCCAAACGGGAGGTCAAGGAGGAGCCGACGACGCCCGTCAACACGAGGTGTGGCGGCAGCCGGCGGCAGCAAGGGAGGCGCGGCGGCGCCCTCCTCATCCCGAAGCCGGAGGTGAAGGAGGAGCCGGAGGAGGAGCCGGAGGAAGCGTCGCAGGCGGCGCTGCTGGCGGAGTACGAGCGGCAGCAGCGGCTCATCGCCAGCAGCGACGACCCCGAGGACTGCCCAGGGCTGCGGGCGGCGTTCTTGGCGTCCATGAACGACAAGGACGCCTGGAGGGGCGACCTGGACGCGGCGATCGCCATGTCCATCCGCGACTCCGGCAAGCCGCTCGGTGGACCTCACCGACGACGGCGAGGCAGGACCAAGCGGCTTGGTGAAGGACGAGCCCGTCGAGGAGCGCGTCAAGCAGGAGGTCGTCACCGACGAGATGTACAACTTCCAGCAGTACTACGACGCCTCCGGCCGCCGCAAGTGGTTCTAGATTAGGTTTAGTTTAAATTTAGTCAAATTTCGTTCGAATCTATGTAAGTTTGGACGAATCTAATCGAATCTCGTTAAGTTTAAAATTTCCGAATTTTTGTTTGGGGGGCGCGACTGGGAGCGACGTCCCCCAAAGGCGGCACGAACGAAACACGTCCCCCAAACGCTCAATCCGGTGCGGTTTGGGGGACGGTTTGGGGGATGCGGCTGGAGATGCTCTTACCTTCTGTATTTCTTTTTACGATAAAGAGAATATATTAATATTGGAAAGATACCAAATATATACGGCCACTGCAACAACGTAATATCCTAGTGGTAGTAGGGAGATACACAACTAAAAAAGAGAAAAAAAATGAAACCTTCCGTATTCCTATGTTTCTTTAGATTCCTACGTTTTACATTCCCATGTTCCCAACGGAGCCTAAGTAATACTCCGTATGATGAACTGGATGAGAACATGCGTATGTATAGGCCGGAGTACTGTTCATGGAAAATTAAATTGCATTATACTAGCTTGTAGTATGATTGCTCAGACCAACTTGCGGTTCAATTCTTAAAGACTTCGGATTCATTGACCTTAGAAAGCCCATAGGTCTTACCGGCTAGCACATGAGGTATTTGTTAGAGTACGTAGAGTACTTTCCCCATTCTGTAAAGGGGTTTTGTGCATATTTTCTTGTTCCATGAGCCTTTGTTTACTAGTTTAGACCGCTAGCTACATGTAGATTCTAAAAGCATTTTGCCCGTAATTCAAATGTATTGTGCACAAGACAATTAATATCCAAGCATTTTGGGTTCAACACGGAGATCAGACGATATCAATAGCAAATCACGTATTTGGGCTCAACATGGAGATCACGATGTCAATGCTAGCGGTAAAATATGTGGGTTCAACATGGAGATCACATAGTTATTTACAGTAGAGGTCACCGGGTGAAGCACGGGCAACACCACCGGCGGTGACTCTTCCTTCCCCGCGCTATGGAGGGCGGGTTGGGGCCCTCCCCCTCCCTAGTGACGGTGCACTCAGGGAGGTTCTGGTCCGACGATGTTGGGGGCTGCTGGCAGCCGCGTCATCCTGTGGTGGCAGGGCTCTGCTGCAGGGGGCGCTGGCGGTGGCTGCACCCTGGGGTGCCACAACCTCAATGGCCTTGGGCGGGCCCAGATGGGCTCGAGTGGGTCGGTGCTCTTCGGCGGAGAAGCTTCCTGACAGTGGAGGTGACAATTTGTCAGGGTCCTAGGATTGCAGCTCTGCGGCCAGCCTATTGCAGCAAGGCGGCTAGAGCTTCGTGGGTCCATCTGGACCTGGATGGGCCTGCGGGGCCTGGTGTGCTCCAGTTGCCTTGTTCGGTCAATGACTGCCCTATGGCGGTGGAGGTGGGTTCCTCCCGCTTGGTAGCGAGGCTGCTTTTCCTTGCCCCGTCGATGTCGTGTACCTCTGTTGTTCAGGCCACGTGCCAGTGTCTCAAAGCAACTGATGATAGCGACTCCAGGATCGTGTTGGTGTATGGGTGGGTGGCAAAGATGGGTGGTGGTGCTTCCTTGTGCCAGGGTTTTTTGTGGATGGGGCGGGAGAAATCCTTGTCAACTTGTTTGACCCTGACGCGGTGCCACACCGTAGTGTGGCACCATTCCTTCATGGGGGGCGTTGAGGGACTTCCTTGTCCACTATACTCTACGTACCGGGGGGAAACCCTAGGACTGTTCTGGTCCAGGAAGCAGCGCCGTGTCGACGGCATTTTCCTTCTTGAAGGTCTTGCTTGGTATGAGCGCTTTGGAGTGGTTGAAGCTTGGTAGGCCAAAGACGGAGAGCGCAACGGTTGCGGGTCATCATCGTTTCGGTCGCTTAGCCATTACCTTCATTTCTTTTCCTTTTGGGCATGTCTATGTTGTTGCCCCATCGTTTTCTTGTTTTCTGACTCTTGTATCAGTTTGGTTGATATATTAATATAGCGTGGTAAAAGCATGTTTCGAGGAGGTATCAAAAGTAGGGCATACAAGAGAGGTATTGCAGGAAATAATATGAATAGCTCTGCCTCTATCAATAAAACTAAAGTAAACATACTCTAGTAAGAACTCATAACCAAAAGAGTAAATAGGGAGGCACATAATATATATGGCATGCAGTGTTCCATTTGAAAGCAAAGTAGCTGAAACTCAATTTGGCTCACATGTGCACATGCTCCCTCTACTAAAAAATATTTTTTAAAGTGTCAAAAAAAATTAATTTTTTTTTACATGTACATCTTCATAATATATGTGCGTTCATCAAGTTTGACGAAAAAACGATACTTTTTATGGTCTATGTAAAAAAAAAGGAATATTTATCTTGTGAAAAGCAATATTTTTTAGCATCGAATTTTGTCCTTTTTACACACGCCATCGCATGACAAGTCGATCTTTCATGAAACGACTTTATAAGTGTGTAGCACGTGAAGATGTGTGTGCTGATTTTTTTGTTTCAAAATTTTTAACGTTTCAAAATATGTATAAAATGTATTTCAAAATAAAGGGAGCATATTCTCCATTGTGCCAAACATCACTCCCGCAAAGTAGTGCTTACGTACATATATATGTATGTAAGGTAGCCCTAGACTGGCAACACTTACAAGCATGGCAGCTAACTAGGTACCTTAGAAAGTTCAAACAAAGTGTTTTTTTAAGAAAGGTAAAAGATTTTCTTAATCCATCGAATAAGGAGTAGTTAGGGCACGTACAATAGGGTGATGTCAGCCTTCTCTTACGCTTGCCACGTCAGATTTTTGCTTAGTTGGAGGAGAGAGAATGAAGGGAGAGAAGGTTGTCTTCCCTTAGCTAAGGGATGATCTCTTATAAAATAAGAGAATGCTATTTTCCCCATTGTACGACTTATCTTCACTTAGTCACATAATTTTCTACTAAAAATAATTAATTATCATTTATTGCAAGGGATGACAATAAAAAATAATGTATTGTACCGATTATATTTATCAACCTCTCTAGAGTCTAGATGACATGGACTGCTAAGAGAAGACGTGTCTTCCCTACCATTGTACATGTCCTTAGAGAACCAAGTTTAGTCTTACAACCACAGCCGCCCCAAATGGTGCTTACGGTTTCTGAAGGTCCTCGCATTTCGTTTAGTACAAAGCTTCCATGAGATTAGAATGAGGAGGGAGGCCATGGGTTTCCATCTCCCACCATGGGCATGGACAATCTTGGTCCGCCATTCCTCAACTTCATCGAGTTCGCTCCACGTTGATGAAGTCGTGTAGATGTAGCCAATTCTTTATCGTGTAGATGTAGCCATTCCTCAACTTCATCGAGTTCGCTCCACGTTGATGAAGTCGTGTAGATGTAGCCAATCCTTTATTCCAACTGCTAAGGGAGTAGCGACATTTTAAAAGAAGGCGGCACAGAGTCTCGTTTTGGCATCAACAAAGAGGGCAAATTCTACTGTTGGGCCAACCTCGCCGCTCCACGCGGTCTACCATTCAAACCTTATTTTGTACTATTAGCCAAGAGAAAAGCTTGCACTTTGGGGGAGCTCATACTTTCCACACAACAGAGTCCATACATGAATAGATAGTTTTGGCGAATTGCGCCTTGTAGGCCTGAGTAGAATGAATAGGCCCCATTTGAGGCGAGCTTCCAAAGAATTGAGTCCGAAACGTTATCGCGCAAGGTGAGTTGTGAGGTGAATTGCCATAAACTAGTGAGTTCTTGCATATTTAGAACCGAGTAGATGCCGATTTGGAGAACCTAAACTTCGTTTGTTTGATTGCTTTCTGAATATTCCAATTCTACCGTTTAGAGACTGCGTAAATGGACGGGCAACACATTTAGGGCTGAGGCCATTCCAAACGAACGCCTTTTTTTTACCTTGTCCCATGGTTACCTTTGTGAAACCTATAAGAGCTCTATTGCATGGATTTTTCGTTCCAACCCATGGCGGATATCCACTTATGCCAAAGCCATCGTAGACGTAAGGCTCTCGCAAACTTATCCTTGCTTAGGATACCCGAGGTAGGTCGACAAACTGCCATCCAATTAACTTTACACATTTCATCTTTTGGTTCCGTCCAAAAAAAGCCTCAAGTTAACTATTGGATTGCTTGAAGTGGTTCCACCGGAACGTCGAGGGTTGTGAGTAGGCTTGCAAGATGAGAACTGATTTAACAAGGTCCTTCCTTCATGCAATATTGGAATATCCCGTTCCAAGGGGCAAGGAACGCCGCGGCTTTATCTTCAAGGTATTGGAAGTGAATTCTTTTGAGCCTCTTCACCGTGAGATCCCTTAGATCCAAACCCAAACTGTATTAGCCCATTTTATCCACATGTTCCACAGTACTACCACACAGGGGAAAATCAGAGACTCCATTGATTCATATGATTTGTATAGAAATTGTATAGGATTTAGATTTTATAGAAAAAATTCCTACTGCAAGTAGACATGACATCTCTAATCCTATGCTCTTCTTACTCGTATGTTTTTCCTATCCTATGAATCAAAGGAGCTCTAGAGCTGTACGCGTTGACTGCCTTGGAATGGTAAAGAAACCAATGTTGAATATATAAGCAAATATCCATATGAAATAATCCGTACAAGTAATTGATAAATCATGACTACGAAAATAACAAATAAACTAATCATCCAGACTAGTAAGGTAGATGAACAAATCACATCTAAACAAGATAAACTGGTCGCATCTACCACACAAACTGGAAGAAGAAACTCTAACAGAAACTGAAAGAGGGACGACAAGATCACATACTTTGCAGCAGCGTCGTTGTCGCCCATGTTGAGGTTGCCGAAGAATTCGCTGAGGTCCGGGAAGAAGTTGTCGGTGTGGAGGAACTCGTCGTCTGATGACGAGCGTCGTGCGTACTGGAAACAGGTAGTCGTGTAGCGGCTAGGGTTGCGCAAGGTCTTATATAGTGCGGTTCGGGAAAGTCGTGGGGCGCAGCCCACGTCCGAGTCGGCATAGCCACGATCCAGAAAAACCGGAAGGCAAAACGGCTGAGTAACCCGCGGAGCGGCGGGTCGGGTCGGGTCATGACGAGGCGGGCGGCGGAGGAGGAGTGCGCGAGGGCTCTCTCTCTTCTCACTCACTTACTAGGACTAGAACAACCCACGTTATATACCACTCCAACTCCCCCCCAACTAGCAATGTGGGACTAAACTTCAGCCCCCACTAGTGCTGCCACTGATTATTGAAATAGGTCATGTGAGTTTCAGAATTTGATAATGGACCAAAGGCCAAATGCTCAAAATTCCAGCAACCAGTTCCCCGTATGTTCTCTCTTTGTCGACGGGCCAACGGCAATGTGAGCAACCGCTACGCGCTCCTCTCAAGCAGGAAGCCGAGATCCCCACTGCAGGAAGCGGCAAGCTGTCAGTCTTCGGCAACACGAGCAACTCTTTTGTTGAAGTATAAATGCATTGCCTAATCTCTTCCATCAGATCGGTCTTTTGGTTGCATTGGTTAGAGCATGCAGTTCTACATGGTATCAGAGCCAAGAGGTCTTGAGTTCAAGACCCGACTGGCGCAATATAAAATAAAAATATTGCAGCCCACTTTCGGTCCACGTTTAGGCCTGAGGGAGCCACACGTGAGGGGGAGTGTTGAAGTATAAATGCATTGCCTAATCTCTTTCATCAGATCGGTCTTTTGGTTGCATTGGTTAGAGCATGCAGTTCTACATCTTTGTCGTCAGCAACGACGTGACAAAATCTCTCTCTGGTGTGGCCGGCTCGTATAAGTGACAAAATCTCCGTGTGATCGCCGGCAGCATGATCAACTCTTGCACCTCAAAACATGTGAAGTTACAAGTTAGTATCTAGTCTGCTTTTAGAATGTAGATTTATCCACTTTTTTTTGTATCTTATCCACTTTATAAATATCTAAAATGGCTTATCTTATTATGAAGACAATAAATAAGAAAGCATCGAGTGGAAAATGAACAAATAAAGAGCAACCAAATGCAATAGATCCTTCCTGAACAGCTTAGCCTAGTAGTAGCTGAAATTTTGCAAGTAAACATCATGTGTACACTGATTTCTCATGGCAATGCAGCGCACACTCAACAAACTAGCATTTTAGTTTTGCTTTCAGAGGCGAAAGAAAATACAAGCATGAGTATCTTTTTTTTTGCCGAGGTGACAGGGGCGTAAACCCTAGGCCGCCAACCCCCATCCTCCGTGGAGTGGGTGTGGTGTCGTCGTCGAGCACCATAGCGTTTGGAGGCGCGGCGGATGGCGTGATGGTGGTCTACACCCTCGAGTCGGTGGCATGTCTCTGTGTACGCAGTCACTCGGGGAGCTTCAAAACGAACATCGGCTGGTAAGACAGCTTTGGCTCTGTCTACGAGGAAAACCGGAGTATACTTTGTTGATCTGTTTGGTGTAGTCCGTAGGCTCCATAATACTGATGGTAATTTTTCGACCCAAGCTCCAGCTGTGCCTTTCAGGCGCTTTTTAATGCCATCACATATTAAGCCGTTTATCCTTTCGACCTGACCATTGGTTTGATGATGCGCGACCGAGGCAAATTTAAGCTTGATGTTACCATCCTCGCAGAATTCGCGGAATTCCATAGAATCAAAATTACTTCCATTATCCGTAATGATGTTGTGAGGCATGCCAAAGCGACAAGTTATTCCTTCGAAGAACTTAACAGCAGTTTTAGTTGTTTGATCTCTGACTTGAACGGCTTCGACTGCGACCAATAGGTATGTGTGCCCTCCTGGCGATGATCTCGGCAGCGAACCAAATTGATCGAGTCCCCATTGCGCAAAAGGCCAAGCCAAGGGTATTGCCATTAGGTCCGTTGCAGGAGCATGCGGTCAGCGCAAAACGTTGACAAGGATCGCACTTTTTTACCAAGTCTCGAGCATCAGACGCGGCCGTTGGCCAATAAAACCCTGCTCTGAAGGCTTTGGCTACGAGGGCCCTACTACTTAAATGGTGACCACAAGTTCCTTCGTGTATTTCCCGCAAAAGAGCTTTGCCATCGTCAATGGCGATACACCTTTGAAAGATACCAGAAATGATACGCTTGTAAAGTTCACCGTCAACTATAGTGAAGGCCTTAGATCGTCGTACGATACGTTTGGCCTCCATTGGGTCATCTGGTAACTTTTGCTCCATCAAGTACGCTAATTAAGAAAGGCTCAGTCCAAAGAGATTTGATAAGTAATACTTGTTCTGCTGACTGTAGTGCGGGACTTTCGGCATCCTCCTTATTCGATGAACTATCAGTCGACACTTCCAGGGGTGCCGATACTTTTTCTTTAATCGACCTTTGAGTAATAACTTCATAAAAGACGCCATCTGGGATAGGGGAACATGTGGACCCTATATTTTCCAGAGCGTCGTCTTCCTCATTGCTGGCTCTCCCGATGTGTTTTAGCTCGCATCCTTCGAATTTGGCTTCCATAGATTGGTATAGTTGGCGGTAGGCCATTATGTTGTCACTAACTGCATCGCATAGATTCATCGACTGTTGTACCACAAGATTTGAATCACCATAGATCTCTAGGCGGATTGCTCCGCATGCTTTGGCCATACGCATCCCGTGCAATAGCGCCTCATATTCTGCTTCATTATTTGTCGGTGGCAAAAAGTTAATCCATAATTATATCTCATTTTGTCTCCCTGTGGTGAGATCAATATTATTCATGCGCCTGCACCTGTACTTCGTTTTGATCCGTCAAAGTACATTGTCCAGGACCCCGTCATGTCGGGTCCTGCCGGAGTTTGTGATTGAATCCAATCAGCTAAGAAATCTGGGAGAACCTGAGATTTGATTGCCGTCCAATTGACATAGGTTATGTCGTGTGGTGCTATCTCGATAGCCCATTGAGATTCTCTACCCGTCGCCTCCGGGTTGGTTAGTATATTCTTCAATGGTGCTTCGCTTACCACAATAATCGGGTGCTCTGTGAAATAATGTCGTAGCTTCCGTGCTGTCCTCCATACGGCATATGCTAGCTTCTGGTGATGAGGGTACCGCTGCTTTGCTGGGGTGAGTACTTCGCTGAGGTAGTAAACAGGTCGTTGCACACCATGAACTCTCCCTGCCTCTTCTCTTTCGACGACTAGGACCGTGCTGAAGACTTGCACCATTGCAGCTATATACATGAGCATTGGTTCTTTTTCATGCGGAGTTACAAGGACCGGAGATGTCGATAGTATCGTCTTCAATTTATCGAAGGACTCCTGCGCCTCGGTTGTCCACTCGATTTTTTCTGATTTCTTCATTAACTGATAAAAGGGCAAAGTCTTTTCTCCCAATTTGGCGATAAATCTGCTAAGTGCTGCCAATCGCCCTACCAACTGTTGCACTTGGTGCAAATTTTTTGGCGGTTCCATGTCGAGGATGGCTTTGATTTTCAGAGGATTGGCCTCTATTCCCCTAGCTGAGATGAAGTACCCAAGCACCTGTCCTCCTGGTACCCCGGAAAAACATTTCTTCGGGTTCAGCTTTATTTTATATCTGTTGAGATTATCGAAAGTTTCGCGCAGATCGTCGATGAGGGTGACTGCGTTTTTGGTTTTAACCACGATATCATCGATATAGACTTCAATATTTCGACCGATTTGCTCCCCGAGGCAAGCTTGCATACACCGCTGATAAGTGGCACCTGCGTTTTTAACCCGAAAGTCATAACGTTCTAACAATAAACGTCGTGGGGGGTTATGAACGCGGTTAATTCCGGATCTTCTTTTTTGACTTTAATCTGATTATATCATGAATACGCATCGAGGAAGGAGAGACGATCACAACCTGCTGTGGAGTCGACTATCTGATCGATACGGGGCAGTGGGAAGTGATCCTTTGGGCAATGCTTGTTAAGGCTTGTGTAGTCGATACACATACGAAGAGCTGTCGTGTCCTTCTTTGGCACCATGACTGGGTTAGCTACCCACTCGGCTTCCTTGAGCTCCCGTATGAATCCTGCTTTGCGGAGTCGATTAACTTCTTCGCCAATAGCTTTTTTTTTGGTTCCAAAAAGTGACGCATCGTCTGCTGTACAGGTTTGGCTTTAGGGTCAACATTGAGGGCGTGCTCAGCGAGTTCCCTGGGAATACCTGGCATGTCGGATGGTTCCCATGCAAATATTTCCTAGCGCTCACAGAGGAACTCGATGAGCGCGCCTTCCTATGCGACAGTGAGGTCTACCGAGGTATTGACTGTTTTTTTCGGGTCAGAGGGATGCACTTGTTGTTTCTTCGCCTCCTTCGCCACGTCGAATTCGTCGGACCTCGCGTTCCGATTATCGGCTGGTGGTTTTGTGTGGTCCGTAACAACATCGAGTGCATTAAGCTCTTCCTTAGCGCCAAACTTCGAGGCGATCTTCTGGAACTCCCTGTCACAGTTATCAGAACGAGAGAAACTTCCATGAACGGTTATTGTTGTCCCGTTATTCCCTGGCATTTTTAGTTGAAGGTACGCATAATGAGGTACCACCATAAATTTCTCAAATGCTGGCCTGCCGAGGATGGCATGATACTGAGACTCCCAGTCAACCACTTCGAACTCGAGCTTCCTGATACGTCCCAAACGTATCTATAATTTCTTATGTTCCATGCTACTTTTATGATGATACTCACATGTTTTATACACATTATATGTCATTATTATGCATTTTCCGGCACTAACCTATTGACGAGATGCCGAAGAGCCGATTCGTTGTTTTCTCGCTGTTTTTGGTTTCAGAAATCCTAGTAAGGAAATATTCTCGGAATTGGACGAAATCAACGCCCAGGGTCCTATTTTTGCACGAATCTTCCAGAAGACCGAAGGAGTCACGAAGTGGGGCCACGAGGCGCCGCCACAACAGGGCGGCGCGGCCAGCAAGGGGCCCACGCGGCCCTGGTGTGTGGGCCCCTCGTGACGCCCCTTGACCTGCCCTTCCGCCTAATTAAAGCCTCCGTCGCGAAACCCCTACTGAGAGCCACGATACAGAAAACCTTCCAGAGACGCCGCCACCGCCAATCCCATCTTGGAGGATTCAGGAGATCGCCTCCGGCACCCTGCCGGAGAGGGGAATCATCTCCCGGAGGTCTCTTCATCGCCATGATCGCCTCCGGATCGATGTGTGAGTAGTTCACCCCTGGTCTATGGGTCCATAGCAGTAGCTAGATGGTCGTCTTTTCCCCATTGTGCTATCATGTTAGATCTTGTGAGCTGCCTATCATGATCAAGATCATCTATTTGTAATCCTTCATGTTGTGTTTGTTGGGATCCGATGGATATTGAATACTATGTCAAGTTGATTATCAATCTATCATATATGTTATTTATGTTCTTGCATGCTCTCCGTTGCTAGTAGAGGCTACGGCTAAGTTGATACTTGTGACTCCAAGAGGGAGTATTTATGCTCGATAGTGGGTTCATGCCTCCATTAAATGCAGGACGAGTGACAGAAAGTTCTAAGGTTGTGGATGTGCTGTTGCCACTAGGAATAAAACATCGATGCTTTGTCTAAGGATATTTGTGTTGATTACATTACGCACCATACTTAATGCAATTGTCTGTTGTTTACAACTTAATACTGGAGGGGGTTCGGATGATAACCTGAAGGTGGACTTTTTAGGCATAGATGCATGTTGGATAGCGGTCTATGTACTTTGTCGTAATGCCCTGATTAAATCTCATAGTACTCATCATGATATATGTATGTGCATTGTTATACCTTCTTTATTTGTCAATTGCCCAACTGTAATTTGTTCACCCAACATCTGCTATCTTATGGGAGAGACACCGCTAGTGATCTGTGGACCCCGGTCCTATTCTTTACATCTGAAATACAAACTGCTGCAATTGTTCTTTACTTTTCTTCGCAAACAACCATCGTCATCCACACTATACATCTAATCATTTGTTTACAGCAAGCCGGTGAGATTGACAACCTCGCTCGTTACGTTGGGACAAAGTTCTGTGATTGTGTTGTGCAGGTTCCACGTTGGCACCGGAATCCCTGGTGTTGCGCCGCACTACACTCCGCCACCAACAACCTTCAACGTGCTTCTTGGCTCCTACTGGTTCGATAACCTTGGTTTCTTGCGAGGAAAACTTGCTGCTGTGCGCATCATACCTTCCTCTTAGGGTTCCCAACGGACGTGTCATCTACGCGCATCAAGACTGTTTTCTGGCGCCGTTGCCGGGGAGATCAAGACACGCTGCAAGGGGAGTCTCCACTTCCAATCTCTTTACTTTGTTTTTGTCTTGCTTTGTTTTACTTTACTTTATTTACTACTTTGTTTGCTGCATTATATCAAAACACAAAAAAATTAGTTGCTAGTTTTACTTTATTTACTGTCTTGTTCTCTATATAAAAAACACAAAAAAATTAGTTACTTGCATTTTTACTGCTGTTATCATGTCTAGCTCTGCACCTGTTACTTCTTCACCTGAGGAATTAGTCTTCACTTTTAAACAAGGGGATGAGGAGAGTTTTAAAGATGCTTGATACGTCCAAAACGTATCTACTTTCCCGAACACTTTTGCTATTGTTTTGCCTCTAATTTGTGTATTTTGGATGCAACTAACACGG
Organism: Lolium rigidum; assembly: GCF_022539505.1. Lineage (NCBI taxonomy): Eukaryota > Viridiplantae > Streptophyta > Magnoliopsida > Poales > Poaceae > Lolium > Lolium rigidum. The sequence goes on from NC_061509.1 coordinate 196,963,289, forward strand.
ACTAACGCTGTTTTCAGCAGAACTGTTCTGGTGTCTCGTTTTTGTGCAGAAATCCAACTTTCGGGAAAATCCTCGGAATTTATGCGGAAGGTCCT
>NC_061509.1:196963483-197068188 GCF_022539505.1 Lolium rigidum
GCGCGACTCCCCCGGCTTGAGGCGCTTAATGGTCTTGGGGGCTGCCGGCGGCGGCATTGGCGTAGTTGCGAGGGGTCCCTGGCTCGGCGGAGGAGTTGGCGTCGCCTCAGGGACAGGAGTTTCCGGCGGAGGAATTGGCGTGGCGTCAAGCGCCGCAGCTTCTGGTGTTGAGGTGGAGGATGCCGGCGCAGAAGTTTCCGGCACGGCCTTGGAGGGGAAGAGCGCGAACTCTTCTTCTTCTTCTTCTTTTCTTTTTGGACGGAAGAAACCAAAGGTTCCGACCGCCCGGCGGCTTCTTCATCGGCGCCGATGTTGTTGGCGCCGGTATCTTGGGTCTCCGGAGGGAGGTAAGGTCCTCCTCCGCGCGGTGGTCGGGAGATTTGGGGGCCGCGCGCCCCGAGCTTGTGGTGCCCCCGGAGGGAGGCGGAGATGTTGCCGGCACCGGGTGGTGTCGGGCTTGAGCGAGGAGGAGGAGTTGAGACCCCAGCGGAGCCGGCAGAGTCCTCGGACACTGGGCCCAAGCTTGAGCGCAGGGGCTGAAAAAGAGGAAAAGAGAGAATTGGAAAAAGTAACCGGAAAAGAACTAGGCACAACGAAACGAGAAAAGCGAAGAAACAGGGCTTACCCGGAGGAAGTGGGCATCTGTTTGTTCTTGTAGCGCCTCGTGCCAACTTGCTTCCCGGATAAAGGCTCGGTCCGGAAGCGTTTGGCCGGAGGCTCTTGGCTTGGCCCGGCACCCGACGCCGGGGTCTTGTTCTTCTTGCCCCCGACAACAAGGTTGTCCAAGAACTCCCGGCCAACCTCGGCCTGTATCGGGGTGGCGTGCTCGTGGATCTGCGGGTTGATGTTGGTTGAGGAAGGATCTACAGAGGAACGACGACGGTAAAATATGAGAGGACAAATAGAGAAGCTACCTCAAGCATGGTCAGGTCGTCGGACGAACCAGCGGGTTCCGGCGGAGACCTGCCGAGGCGCGAGGCTGCGGTCTTGCCCATCTTCGAGATCCTTCCGGAAGATGACGGGGTCGGGGTCGAACTTGTCCAAACCTCGCTTCGGGCGGGGCCTCGTCGGTCGGATAAGATGCTCGGGGAAACGGTCCTTGGCCCGAAAGAACAAGAAAGATAGAAAGAGGTTAATCGCAATGCGAAAGTTACCGGAACGCCGACCCGAGTTGCGTAATTTCTTACATCTTGGGTCGGGGGTTAGTGGAACTGAGAGGCCGAAGGCCCCATTCCCGATCCTCCGGCATGGCGGTCTGGCAAATCTGGCCGGCCTTGAGGACAACGTCCTTCTTGCTAAGGGGAATTCCGGTGATCTTTGTAGGATCACCGGGACCGTACATCTCGCTCATCTTGTGCATGCGGCGCTTGAGCGGAAGCACCCGGCGCGAAATAAAGGCGCGGATGATATCATCGTAGCAGATGTTGGTGTCCTTCATCAGTTGCCTCATAAAGCGTATAATCCGGTTGGTCTCAATATGAGAGTCCTTCGGATTGTAGCTCCAGTTGGCCCTCGTGGGTGGCGCCAGATTGAAGGGCGGCAAGTTGATAAGGTCCGGCGCACCCTTGTTCTTCACATAGAAAAAGGTCCCTTGCCAAAGCCGGCATGACTCGAGACCGGAGAACTTAAAAGGGGCTCCCACGACGGGAGCCGATGATGCAAGACCCGCATTGAACGGGGGTTTGGGTTTAGGAATATCCTTGCCACCGAACGGAATTGATCCGAAGAGCAAAGAAGCGGGCGAACGTCTCACGAGTGGGACGAATGCCGATGTAAGCCTCCATGAAGGTGGCGTAGCAAGAGAGGTAGAAAATGGCATTGCCAGGAAGGTGATGAGGTTGAAGTTCGTAGAAATCAACGAAGCGCCGAAAGAAATCGGAGGCAGGAAGGCCGAAGCCGCGCTCAAAGTGAGCAAGGAAAACAACTCGTTCACCGGGTTCGGGCACCGGTTTGATTTCGTCGCGAGGAAGCCGGCGAGTCACTCCTTCCGGAATCCTCCTGGACCGGTATAACCAGTCAATCTCGAACTTAGTGACGTTGGAGCCCATCCAGGCCCCACGGGTGATACCGGATGAATCCATACCGGAACCTTCGCTAGAGCTACCGGATGCGCGATTGCTACCGGAGGCGCGGTTGCTACCGGAGGCACGATTGCTACCGGACTCAGCATCCGTCTGAGCAAGATCAGCGGTAAGCCCGTCGGAAGATCTGCTACACCGGCTGGCAGAGGAAGAAGCAGAAGAAGAAGTAGAGGACTCCATACTAGACATGGAGTTCGGCAAGGAGAAACAAGAATCCCACGATATACCCCGCGTGAAGATCTACGAAAGAGAGAAAAAGCAAGAAAAAGAAGAAGTAAATACACTACCGAGTTGAGATCTAGAAAGCAAGCAAAAGAGGAGTGAATCCAGATTAGGCCTAACCTGAGGCGGCGGAGTAGATGAGGAAGAGGTTCGCCGGAGGAGCGACGAGCCAAAGGCCGGCGAGGTAGTCCGTCGGCGGCGAGGCGAGAAGAAGCTCGAAGAAGCACCAATGTCGCGGCAGGGGCAGAGGCGCTGCAGAAGTTCTTTGCGCGACGAAGTCTGGCGGCGTCCGGCGAAGCAGTATCGAAGGTTCGCTGGGCGGCGGAGCTCAGGCGGCGAAACGCAGCGGCGGAGACGCTGAGAGCGAAAGCACTGTGCGCTGGGAGGTGGAGAATGCGAGAAAAGGAGGAAGGAGGAGTGGTTTCCCCTTATAAAGGAAGAGGGAGATGTGGGCCGAAACCGCTGGGCCTCGGCGGTTGGGGTCGTGGGCCGCGACGGTTCGCTCCACGAGCCACCACGTGGCACGGTGATACACGCGAAGAAATAATAAGCCACAGGGAGGTACCCACGGATCCAGTGAAGCGGTTGGGATTCGCTGTGAGGCAGTTAATGCGCGCGCAGAAGTCGAAGGGAAGTGACCCCTGACACTGGCGCGTCAGTCACAGTGCGCATGTCGCTGACAGGCGCGGGGCCCGAGATATTCTCGACGTCGCCGAGGAAGTGTTTAATGACTAAGATGCCGGAGGATAAGACACCGGGTAATGCCTTAAGGAGAAGAGATAGCGATGATCTGGGTAAAGATGCCGGATCCAAGCCTAAGGCCGGATAGATTAAACCGGATCCTAAAAAGAAAGAACCTGGCATGGTCTGTTGGATAGGATCCGCCAGACTATACCAGCTTCGGGGACTAATGTTGGGGGGATGACCCCCGGTATGCCAAAGGCATGCCAAACCGGATGGTTTGAGCCATCAAGATACCGGTTTAAGGTTCGTGCCGGAACTTTAAGATAAGAACTTAGCTAAGTGAAGCTAAGCCGGTATCCCCAAGAGGGGTATGCCGGAACCGGGTAAGAAGATACCGGGCCACCGGAGGGAAGAGCGAGCTCGGCGGGACTCGGTCAAAGATTCTCTCCCGAGCTAGAAGACAAAGATGAGCTAAGCAAAGTAACTTTAGACGAAGGGCTGACGATAAAGAGAAGGATGACGGTCAAAGAAGCCGGAGGACATCAGCATCTCTGATTAAAGAGGACTCCGGTGTCTTCTATGATTAAAGTAGCTTTGTAAAGTAGTTTGTCTAGTCAAAGATGCCATTAGGGTTTCTTGCCCTGTAAGCCACCTCTCCCCTATATAAGGAGAGGGGCGGCCCTCTTACGGGCAGACGCACGAAGAGAGCTAGGTTTAGAAGAGCTTGTACTGAGAAACTTGTAGCCTCGTTGAGATCAATAAAGATGATGATCTAGAGCGAGTTCTTCCTTATGTCTTTCTTCTTCAACCTCTAGCCTTGGCTAAGTTCTTGAGGAAACCATCCGGAAGTTCATCCCATCTAATCACAAACCCTCCCCCGAATCCTCTTGCGTCCATTCGGCCCCAACTTAAACCATCCTATGGCATCTGTCTGTTCACCACGACGACAGTGGATCTAGAAGCAGAGGAATGCTCGAGTTTTGAACAACACATCTCAGCAATTCAGTGTGCAGCAGCTAGTCGCAAGGATTAAAGAGGATTTCGACCTTTGGAAGTTAGCCAGAGTAGGAGGGAGCTTACCGATGCCGCGAGAGTAGGCTAATGTGTGTGTGAGGAGTTGCCGGTTTGTTTGTTCGCATCCAAGTTCCGGTCCTTGTAAAAACTTTTCTCTCCTTCTATAAAGATTTGGTACACCATTGGCGTACCCTCGTTTTTTTTTTCAGGCAGTCCATCACTAACCATCGATGTCCATATTTCATATGTCAGAAATTCACGATATTCTTTCTTTGACTCACTGAATTCATTATAAAATACACCACTTGTGGTTTACAATTTAGCATTCTGTATGAGCAAAGTAAGCATTCTGCACACAAACATAACTTAGGATATGGTTTCTCTTCTATTTCCTGTGTCTTCGGGTTTTAAATTATTCTAAAAAATCTGGATTGAAAGATGACTACGTGTAGCTGAACTTTATTCTGATTTCTGACAGGCCTGGGAGCTCCATATATGGTATGGAGGCTTCCTAAGCTAATCTGTGGGCAATTTGCTATGTGTGACAAAAGAAACCTAGCTATCTCCTAGCTATACGCCGTACGAGCTAAAACTGTAGGCTGAATAGTGGATTGGATCTGGATCTGACGCTTGGCCTGCATCAACTTCCCATGGAGGCATGGACGTTGGAGCACCATGAAACGGGAGGTGACCACGCCCAACCCCTGATCCCGCCGCTACAGCCTAACCAAGAGTGTAAAGAGGCAAATAGATCGAAATCTATGAGATTGAGAAAAAAGATCGAGGCGAGGAACCGTACAAGGGGAATCGAGTGGCCGCTGCACCTTCAAGCAATCACGCAAAATCCAGCCCAGTAGAGCAATTTGATAGTTCCTGAAACGGAAATCATTGAACATGCCTTATTAGTAACATTGTAACACAGCGACGACAACATACCCGAAGGGGCGGAGGGTGAAAGACAGATGGAAGAAAGAAAGAAAGCAGCGGGCACACACCATATATGGAGTTGGCATTAATTCAGAGAAACCGGAAGGGAGACGGCTGAGCTTCATCGTCATTACTCTGCCGCTTTTGAAGGTAGGTAGTAGTATCACCACTCGTTAATTGTGGCGAAAGGGCAAAGAAGGCGAATCCCCTCGTTGGCGCTCGCTCGCTCGAGCGATCGGTTTCTGCTGGCGCGGAGCGCTCGCGCGAAAGCGCGACACAATTCCCTTTGTATCACGTAGTGTTTTAATTGCGTTCACATGTGTTCACACTAACAACTTCTATTACTACTTTGCAAGTTGCATACAGCCAAGAGCGTTCACACTGCATGCACAGAGTATCTCATGGATTTGCATTTAATGACCCAACTTTTTAGCACTCTTTCATAAGTTGTTGCATGCATACACATAGCATATCACTCTTTTTCTTCAGCACGAGGCAGACTCTCAATTCTCTTTTTGCAATTCCCTTTTGGGTTTTTTTCCGTACGTAATTCATATTTAATGGGGTCCTTTTGCAATTCCCTTTTTCGGGCCAGTGGTTTTTAAGGGGGAAAATAATGGGTGGGAAGATCCACTTGCAACTCAAATGAACTACCACTTGCTACTCAAATTAAGTACTGTTTTAAGTTGTAAGCTAACAAAAGTTGCTAAAAAAATTCAAAATGAAAATTACTTTTTAGGGTTGCTAGGTATTTATATTTACCGTTGATAAATAACGGGGCACCGGGTTGATAACTTGTAAACAAAAAAGAGTCGCTACATATTTTAAATTAAATTAAAATTTTAGGGTTGATATTTATTTATATTTACCATTGATAAATAGCGGGTCACCGGGTTGATAGCTTCTAAATTAAAAGAGAGTCGCTAAAATATTCTAAATGAAATACTTTTTAGGGTTATTATTTATTTATATTTATCGTTGATAAATAACGAGGCACCGGGTTGATAGCTTGTAAAATAAAAAAATGTTCGCTAAAATATTCTAAATAGAATACTTTTTAGGGTTGGTAGTTATTTATAATTACCATTGATAAATAACGGGGCACCGGGTTGATAACTTGTAAACTAAAAAGAGTCGCCAAAATATTCGAAATAAAATTAGATTTTTAGGGTTGGTAGTTATTTATTTTTACTGTTGATAAATAACAGGACACCGGGTTGATAGCTTCTAAACTTAAAAAAAATCGCTAAACTGTTTCAAATAAAATTAATTTTGGGGTTGATAATTTTATACATTTACCGTTGATCACTAAAGTACGGAGGGGTTGATTATTCAGATAGAGAGGGTTGATAACTTTTAGCCCGAAAAAAAGTTTCTCGAAACATATCAACAGGGGTGCTAGTTTTGAAGATCTCGTCGAGACGGATTTATTGGTGAAAGCGAATCTTAATTTGGAGTTATCGTTTGAAAGTTAAAACGTTTTGAATTTACAAATTTGGAAAAGATTCCGTCGACATCAGCATATTCGTCTATTTGTGCATGCATGCGAACTTTTCCTCAATAGCCTACACCAGGTTGATAATTTTATACATTTAACGTTGATCACTCAAGTACGGAGGGTTGATTATTCGGATATAGAGGGTTGATAACTTTTAGCCCGAAAAAAAGTTTCTCGAAACATATCAACATGGGTGCTAGTTTTGAAGATCTCGTCGAGACCGGCTCATAGGTGAAAGCGGATCTTAATTTAGAGTTGTCGTTTGTGAGATAAAACATTTTGAATTTGCAAATTTGGGAAACATTCCGCTGACATCAGCAGATTCGTCTATTTGTGCATGCATGCAGAACTTTCCCTCAATAGGCTGCACCAGGTTGATAATTTTATACATTCACCGTTGATCACTTAAATACGGCGGGGTTGATTATTCAAACAGAGAGGGTTGATAACTTTTAGCCCGAAAAAAAGTTTCTCGAAACATATCAATATGGGTGCTAGTTTTGAAGATCTCGTCGAGACGGATTTATTGGTGAAAGCGAATCTTAATTTGAAGTTGTCGTTTGAAAGTTAAAACATTTTGAATTTTTAAATTTGGAAAAGATTCCGTCGACATCGACAGATTCGTCTTTTGTGCATGCATGCAGAACTTTCCCTCAATAGCTCGCACTAGGTTGATAATTTTATACATTTAAGGTTGATCACTAAAGTACGGAGGGTTAATTATTCAAATAGAGAGGGTTGATAACTTTTAGCTGAAAAAAAAAGTTTGTCGAAACATATTAACATGGGTGCTAGTTTTGAAGATCTCGTCGAGACGGATTTATTGGTGAAAACAGATCTTAAATCGGAGTTGTCGTTTGTGAGATAAAACGTTTTGAATTTTCAAATTCGGAAAGATTCTCGTTTACGTCATCAAATTCGTCTGTTTCTACATGCATGGAAAACTTTACTCAATTGCCTCCACTACAGTCCAAAATTTGCCAAAAATGGAAAAACAAATTGGTTTGGAAACTGATCGCTCATTTTCTCCCTAGCGCTCGTGCGCTAGCTAGGGGTGCCCCAAAGAAGGCGTTACAGAGAACTAAACTGGGCCATAAAACCATCCGAGAGCGTAGGAACGTGAGGCCGAATAACAAGTTGTGAGTACTGCAGCCCAAAGCAAAACCAGCTGCTTCGCGATCCAATAGGCCCGGTTAACCAGAAGGTGTCCAGCTCGATCCTGGGAGTAGCAGCCTAGCACCGGTAAGCCGGACTTCTCACGCTAGACAGACGGTAAAATGGCCCAGCTATACTTAGTGGGACTAATTGGCGATCAGAGACGTCGAATGGTAAGATCAGACGGTTGGCAACGTCAAAAGGTTGTGGTGGCTCCTAGCTGGTTGAGTTATACGGTTAACTAATGGGCTCAATTCGAATCCTAAAGCAAAAGATTTTTCTTCCCGACTCTGGAGAAAAAGTAGAAACCAGCTGTCGAAAAGTAAAGGAAAGAGCAAACCACTCTCGTGCAATCCTCGGTCCTCGGGCCACTGCCCCCGTCCTCTCTACAAGTACCCCCTCTCCACACCCAAACCCCTCACGTCATCACTCACCACCCTCTCCCCCTTCTCCCTCTCTCTCTCTCTCACCACACCTCACGCGCACACGCACCACCCTACAGGCAACATGGTGAGTTCTCCCGCCCCCGCCTCGCCGCCGCGCCGCCGGCCAGCCCCTGCTAACCGGAGTACCCCGTTGTTCCCGTGGATGCAGGTGATGGCTCAGAAGACCAAGGAGGCGGAGATCACGGAGCAGGACTCGCTGCTTCTAGTAAGTTCCCCTCCCTCCCGCGCCCCCCGTCTCTCATCTCTGGTCGGACTCCGCGCGATTCGAGTTGATTCCGCCGCTGGGTTTCGTGCCGGTCCACCCACATTTCCTCTTGCGATTTCTGATGAGCGAATCGGTTCGGCGTAGCGATTTCGAGGTGCTGGTTCGATTTGGGCGGATTCCAGGGTCGGGAGCGCCCGGGGTACCTGGATCGTTTCGGGTTTTCTCTCTCTCGGGCTTTTGGGGTGGATTCTGGGTGCTGGTACGGGGATTTTTTTCACCGATTTTGCGCGCGGTTTGGGGCGTGTAAGGATGGATGATTAGCGCGCGGTGGGGTTTTGGGGAGGTTTCTGCTCCGGTGTTTGCTAGTGGATAGTTCGTTCCTAGTTTTCTCCCCCGCCTCTCGGGTGCTTTTGGGTCTCTACTCGAACGGGCCGTTGCGCTAGTGCTGGTGGATTTCTTACGGTTTTCTTCCTTCATGCTACTCGCTTGCTCGTTTTCAGTCGAATCTGCTTTTGGGAGGCTTCGCTCGCTGTTTCTCTCGATTTCGCGGGGAACTAGCCGGGAAATCCACCTTTGTGGTTTGATCTCTGCGATTCCCGAATTGGGGGAGCTGTTGAACTGAACCCATCGCTTTTGTTTTTCTACTCCACTGGTTGTTCGTTCGGCAAATCGTAGATGCGCTAGTTGTTCGGTTATATGCTTCTAATTCTCGGCTGGAAATGTTGGTACCTGCTCTTACTTCTTTGCGGCGATTTACTCGGATTTGAAGCGTCCTGATAGAAGCGTCGAGAAATTATCAGTACTTCGTGTTGGTACCTGCTCTTAGTTGTTTGCGGCGATTTACTCGAATTTGAAGCGTCCTGATAGAAGCGTCGAGAAATTATCAGTACTTCGAATTCTCTCTTTGCGTGTGGGATTTTCTCTGTACGTGTGGATTTAGGTTAGTTTCATTTCCGATATAATTTCGGAGGTTTTGGTAGCAGCAGATTGTTCATCGCAACTTCATGCCCCTTTCGAAATGTTTTGTCTACGTGGAACATGGAGATATGTAATGTTTACTAACTCTTACGTATCTAGAAATTAGCTTGGAACATCAGCACAAACTTCTGTCATCTGAGGTTGAGTTAGACTGTACTAGTCCCTCTTTCTAGGAGATCTTCTGTTGTTTAAATGCTTCAAGTGGTGTAGTAACGTTGCTATATTCCAGTTTCTTCTGTAGTTTCGAAACGGTTGTTTTCTTTTGCTGTGCTGTGAAATTTTGAATCTATGTTCTGCCTTCAGGAGTTATATGAGGTAAGCAAACCTCTCTTGCGTGTTGGGAAACTACCCAAAAACTGTGCTCTCCCTCGTGTTAGATATTACTAGTTTTAAGTTACTAGAGAGTGTTTTGACAAATACTATGCAGGATTATTGGTTGTGACTACTGACTACCAAGGGTCTGCTAGCTTTTCATTTGAAAATGTGGGTCGTTTATTCCCTATAAAATATTTCTTTGCATTTCTCGCATACCTGTTCGCCCTCAGTTGCAATGTTTTGCTCTCTGTAAACTTGACAGATTTTATGATCAATGGGCATACTGATCTCTATTTTCAATTGGTGCAATATTTTTACACGATCCATCAGTCCACTCTTATTGTGAACTTTGTGATTAACTTTGACATCATTTTTCAGTAACACAATTCTGATGATTTGAGCTGTTTCTTTGGGTATCAGCATCATCTGATGGAATTCATAGCGTATTGCATAGTTTTAAGTTATTCATATAGCTATTTGAATTGATATTGGTGACCTGTTTGACCAAACAGACAAGGAATTTGCTCCGGATTGCTATATACAACATCAGCTACATCAGAGGCTTATTCCCTGAGAAGTACTTCAATGATAAGTCTGTTCCGGCTCTAGGTCAGGACCAAACCCAGTATCTGCATGCAAAATCTGTAAGTCAATGTGATATTTATGAGCTCAAAGCCTCAAACAAACTTTTATTTGTCGCAGAGATGAAGATTAAGAAGCTGATGCCCATGGATGATGAGTCAAGGAGGTTGATTGATTGGATGGAGAAAGGTTAAATATGTTCTAGACAGCTTTAGCTCATTCATTATATTCACTGTTTTATGGTATATATTTTAGATCTGAAGGTGTGGTTTTCCTATTTATTTGTTTGTTTAACTTTGTGATGAAATTTAGGTGTCTATGATGCTTTACAAAAGAAATATCTCAAGACCCTTCTGTTTTGCATATGTGAGAAGGAAGAAGGCCCAATGATTGAGGAGTATACCTGTGAGTATCACTTGTGAAGTTTGGCTGATTTGTAGCATATTAAGTTGAATTCGCATCATTGATGGATCATCTGTCGTTTATTTGCTCATTATGTTGCATAATCATCTTGCAGTCTCATTTACCTACCCCTCGAAGGGTGAGGATGTTTCAATGAACTTGAGTCGCACAGGGAGCAAGAAGAACAGTGCCACATTCAAATCAAACGCAGCAGAGGTCACTCCTGATGAGATGAGGTGATATCCCTTCTGGCTGCTATGATTCTTTTCTATTCAGTCTTTTTTGGTTCTTAGCATTAGGGTGTTCTTCGATTTAGCTGTAGTATTTGTACAGAAGTAATGTTGTCATAAATTCATGTTTGTATATGTGCATGCTATTGACAAAATAAAAGACGTCAGTTGTAACTTGTAACCAATCAATGGTAGACTAGCAATGTCCTGATGTTGCATCGGTTTTTCTTTCAGGAGTTCTGCTTGTAAGATGATCAGAACGCTGGTTTCACTTATGAGGACCTTGGACCAAATGCCAGACGAGGTAATTTTACAATGCTGTAATTTGGCTAGAGTTGATTGTGCCGAGCTGATTTTATCACTTGTTTGTTGTTCAGCGAACCATTCTAATGAAGCTGCTATACTATGATGATGTAACAGTGAGTGCCTTTTGTTCTAGTTATTTATTGAAACTTGCAGCTGCCATTGTATGGAGTAGATAACATAATTATTTTGCTCTCTATGAGAAATGATCCAGTCTTGGTGGAAGCTTTGACATTTTATTATGTTGCCAGCCTGAGGATTACGAGCCTCCCTTTTTCAAGGGCTGTGTTGACAATGAGGCCATAAATATATGGAACAAGAACCCCTTGAAGATGGAAGTGGGGAGTGTCAATAGCAAGCATCTTGTGTTAGCTCTGAAGGTAGTGAAGAATTGCAGGCATTTGGACAGAACTTTTTGCTGTGTTGTTCAATTGAATTTCTCACTTTCTGTTTCATTGTGCAGGTTAAGAGTGTCCTTGACCCTTGTGAAGCTAACGATGGTAACAGTGAAGATGACAACATGAGCTTGGGTCATGAGTCTGATGAAGATGATGACTCTTCTGACACTGAGGTAAAGGCCAGTAGAATCACATAAATGATATCCCCTAATATAAAATGCATGGCTGAGAAAAAAATGCAACTGATAAGTTTCAGTGAATTGTCTTAAAATTTCTCTCCATTCTGTTAAGCACTTGGATGACATTACATAATCCCTGATTTTATTAGGTTCGCCCATCGGAAGGGGATCGTTACGTTGTTGCTCCTAATGGTAACATATACTAAATGATTCTCTTATTGTATCTATTGTTTTTTGTGCTAATGTACTTACTAAAACAGATGGAAATTGCAAAGGTCAAAGTGGTTCAGTTTCAGAAGGTCAGCTGATTTTGTTTGAAGAATCTTTATTTGCTCATTCATATATGTACCACCTTTCATACAGAACCAGACTATGTCAATTAGTTTGCTCTTTTCTAACCTTTGTATATTTGCAGAGGATACTCAAGATCCTGCTCACGAGGAAGCGATAACAGCTCAAGTAACAGAATGGATATGCTCAAGAGACATCAGTAATGTCCATGCTTCAGATGTCCTTTCTAACTTCCCTGACATATCAATGGTAATTCTTGCTCTGATTTTCCTTTTCAATGATTATTGATATTTTGCACCAATTAATTTCCTATTCTAATCGCTAAACTTGCACGCAAGTGCCAAATTATAATTACGCACTGCATGTAAAACAGACTGTACCTTGATTGATACACTTTATGAGTTTTATATCCAGCTGCTAACAACTGCCTGTTGAATGTTTTGCAGGAAATGGTGGAAGGTAATGCAAGGAAAAACTTTTCTGTGTCCTCATCAGCTTGATTCCGTCCTTGATAAACACAGGCATTCATTATAGACTATATTTAATTACTAGACTAACGGATCACCTTTCAGATATTCTGGAGAAGCTACTTAAAGATGGTTTACTTTCCAGGGCAAGCAAGGATAGTTATGCTGTTAACAAGGTCAACCTAAGTAACATTATTGTTTACCATGTGCTGTATTCACTTATGCAACATGAATACATGACCATTTTATGATTTCAGATTACTGATCCCAGAACTCCACATATAAAGAAAGAGGTCCTGATGCAAGATGTTTCACCTCATGAAGGAACTAAAAGCAACAATGTTGATACGATGTATATGAAGGTGACCCTCCTTCTACCCTTGACTTGTTAATGTATCTCGCTTTCCCTAACATATTGTTGTTGTTACAGGCATTGTACCATGCACTTCCAATGGATTATGTGACCATAGCCAAGCTTCAGGGAAAGCTAGACGGGGAAGCCAACCAGAGCACAGTCCGGAAGTTAATTGACAAAATGGTGCAAGATGGATACGTTAAGAATTCAGGCAACCGAAGATTAGGTAACTATTTGAACCTTTAAGTCTAAGTTGCCTTTTCATGGATTCTAGCCTCTGTGTTTCTGGATGGGTTCACATGTTATGTTATTTTTTGTGAAGTTGACCAGTTAGTGGAGAAGAATAAGTCAATAATCCAGCCCCCTAATCTCTGTCCCTTACTTTTTTTACTGAAGCTCAAGTGATCACTTTATGCATGTTGACACTACTCTTTTGGAAAACTGTTGAACAGCTCCCTTGAAAGAGTCCCATTTCTTCATGAAAAATGCTTTAGCAGTAAGAATTGCTTGTGGATCTTGCTTGGATATGCATTAGCTGGAATGCTTCATAAGTTGTTTTGACTCATTGATACAATTGATTTTTAGGATAACTTTTCATGTCATTTTCATGTCTCTGGTATATTTCAGTAGTCAATAATACTTGCATGTATCTTCTAAAGTTGATGAGCTTGATTATGCTACTAGTATTATTATGATCTGTTATGCAGGTTTACTAGGTTAGTCTTTTACGAAATTCATGTCACTTTGTGTTACAGGCAAAGCTGTGATTCACTCTGAAGCCTCCAACAGAAAGCTCCTTGAGATAAAAAAGATACTGGAAGTTGATTTTGACAAAGAATTGGTATGCTGTAATTTCTCTAATACTTTCAGATGACTGGCTCTTAAGATTTGTGCACTACTTCTGTAGTAATTCTACCACTCACTTATGGAGTATATATTCCCAGTTGATCTCATATTCTGCTATATCATGCAGCCCACTGATACCAACCCAGGAGGTGCTGAGTTTGAACGCAGAGACCACCCTATGACTGGTAAGTAGCAAGTAATGGCTTCGTTCCCTTGTCCAATAGATTAGGTGGCAGTCTCTGTTGCAGCAACACCGCGACATTACCCACTTGTGTCTTTCAACAGACCAAGAAATGAAAGATGGCTCGACAAACGGCTGCTTCCACTCTGTCGGATCTGATCTTACACGCACTCGGGAGCTACCGGAGGCAGAGCAGAATATGTCCACGCAGAAGGACCCCAGCAGGACTCCGACCAGCATTCGCGAGGTACGACCAAAGCCTGATCTCCAATTAGTCAGACATAGAGTTGAACATGATGAATCGTGGATGCCTTCTTGCAGCCGGCTACATCCCTGGAGAGTGGGGTGCTTGGACAGAGGACCAGAAAGCCCTTGGCTGGCGGGGACGTGTCGCAGTGCAACCAGCAAGCAAAGCGAGCCAAGAAGGCCAGCATGGTAAGAACTTCATGTCAATTCCTCCACTAGGCTTCTCTCTTCCCTTAAAACAAAGATCAGTTAGCAGAATTCCTCCACTGAGCTAAAATTATTTGATCCATAAATTGGGTGCATTTGGCATGCTGGTCACACCTGGTATCTTGCATCGACTATCGATCGGTTAGCAGTTTGGTGCTCTGCACGAATATTGAGCCTTGGTTTCTGTGAAATGATAATGCAGGCCAAGGAGCCGATCCTCCAGTACGTGAAGCGCCAGAAGACCCTTGTTCAGTGAGTCGCGGAATCCGGCAGAGCAACTAACCTTCGTAGCTCAGGTGAAGAAGCAGATATCCCTAGTTCGGTGAAGAAGCAGATGTCCCCAGTTCAGTTCGTCCAGGTGCTTTGCAACTTGTGAAGATAGTGAGAGAGAGCACCCGAGGCAGATGTAGATCTTTTATCCTAGGCTCTTGGTCCTTGGTAGTAAAACGTAAAAGAGAGACTTGTCCATGATGTTGTTTCACGCAAGACTGTACTGAGATCACTTTGCCTTCTGCTGAAACGTGACAGTACCATCTTGTACACATTTGGTTGGATCGTTATTATTCGCTTCACACCAATCACATTTAGATTGCTACATTTGGCCGTGCTGCACGATGCACTGCCAGTGCCAGACAGTACATAGGACTAGGAGTAAGTTCTTCCGCTCTCCTGGTACTCCACTGCTTGTTTGCTCTGGAAGGGAAACCTGACTGCCTAGCTTTGATAGAACACATACATTGCTTTTATTTTGCTCGTTATAGAAAAGATTGCTACATTTGGCCGTGCTGCACGATGCACTGCCAGTGCCAGTTTACAGATTACCACCGTGTTGACTATGCTAGTCTGTGGCATTATCCATAGTTACGTGGGAAAATTATGTTCCTATTAGGAGAGAATGAAGCAAAGAGAAAATACGTTTTTAATGGTTTTTTACGAATCAACTAGGCAACATTTTTTTCTGTGAATGAAGCTATTTGGCGTTTCCAGAAAGGAAAGTACTATGTCTGAGCAAGTGCTCACCGTGAGTCCATGACACGCAAGATGTACTAGTATATATTTTCATAGCAGCAGAGAGAACAAATGTTGATAATGCTAGAATGTTGTGAGAGGTTCCCTGGCCTGCTAAAACATGGCGACCAGGTAACATCTCTCTGTCCTCTAAAAAAAGAAACACTGCATTGCAGTTTAAACTGTCAACTCGGAGCACGTATTAAGGAACGGTGGTGTAAATAAAAATAGAAACCCGATCTCAGCACAGATATAAACAAACTAGCTAGTGTAATCGAAGTGTGCAACCAAAGTTCCCGGCTGGACTGTCACGACGCGACGACGGGCGGCAGAGAGCAGTTGGTGCCAGGAGACGTATCATTTCAGTGCCCACCGCCGATGACGGCGCTGGACGTGCCTCTTGTCTTGGGGAGCAGGACGAGTGCGAGTATAGCGCAGATGAAGGCGAATGCGCCGCCGATGCCGAATGCGGGCGTGTTGTCCTTGCCGAAGGCTTTGTCGATCGGACCAGCGGTGAGGGCGATGATCAACTGAACAAGGAGCAACGAGTAAGCAAAGTTAAGAATATGACAGACGAGCGTGTGTGCCTTTGGGCTAAAAAATACCCAATGGCGGGCACATAGTAACAGCCTGACGATCGAGTTGCCAATAGAAACTACTGCGCTTGCTTTCTGTTTATTACCTGTGGCACGACGATGGCTATGTTTAGGACACCAATGGCGAGGCCTTGGCCACCGTCCTCATTAGCGACAACCTCAGATGCAATAGCCCACGGTATACTGAACAGCACCTGCAAGAACGGGATTTTGCCAACAACATTTTAAGCATGCAACCCGGATCAAACAGTGTGAAAGAATTAACAGACGAGCAGCTAGAGCCAAGGTATTTGTGTCAACTCACGGCTTGCGGGATCCCAATGAGCGCGAAGAGGGTAAGCGCGGCGGCCTTGAGCTTGGGGTCGGGCCCGGTGAGGCTGTCAGTGTACGACGTGTTGTACCCCTTGGTGGAGATCAATCCGACGACGACCATCGCCGTCATGATGCCGAACACCATGAAGTTGCTGATGGACCAGACGACCTTGGACGTGAGCTTGCGGCACAGCTTGGGGATGAGGAAGGAGCTGACCGCGAGGCACACGGAGCAGAGGAGCAGGCCGATGGCACCCTCGCGGACACCGGCATCGTAGATGTCCTGCTTGGGGCCCTGCGGCACGCCGTGGTAGATCTCCCGGCCCATCCAGTCCGTGTCGTACTGGAGGAAGGGGAACCACGCCAGCTGAAAAACAAAACAGAGTGGTATGTCAGGTTAGTTAGGTGCTCGATGATGCGTGCATTACATGAACATGAAGTCGATAGATGATGCGTACCCAGGTGACGGCCGTGACGGCGAGCACTTTGAACATGGCGGGGGGCAGGTTCTTCAAGCTCTTGAAGAGGTCCCCGAAGGCCGAGCAGCAGCCGCGGCCCGAGGCGGCCTCGACGTCGGCCTTGTCGAGCTTCTTCTCGTCCGCCAGTAACAAGGTCACCGTCATGCTGATGGCGATGAGGATCTGACCAGAAGAGATTTAGGCATACGGAAACAACTAGCAGAGAAATGTATGGAAGACATATCAGAGTGTGTTCTGCTACTCACCACAGCGGTGAGGAAGGCGCCCTTGAGGTTTGCGCAAGCGTCGCAGCACGCCGCAGTTTTCAGCCAGGGGAACCACCTACAACCAACGAACAATGTGATAAGTCAGTCAGTCAGTCAACATGCATATCATAGATGTCCAAGAAGAAGAAAAAGGGACTATTTTGACTACAGCGCAAGGTGTAGCCGAGAACGTACTCGTGCCATTTCCCGTTGGCGCCGGCCGTGTAGCCGAGGATGTTGCCGATAGCCATCCACAAGCAGAAGATGGCCTGACCGACATTGGGGCCATGGTTTCCAGCTGCAACGAAAACAGTGAGTTATAATTACGAGCAGGACCCTGGACGGTGTTGCACGCATGCTCACCAGATAGATCGGCCATCATAGCACGAGCAGGACCCTGGACGGTGTTGTTGGCGAAGTCGAGGAACCAGAAGCCAACGATGTACACCGCGGCAGCAGCCCAACGAGGACCCGTGGTCGCGCTGCAACAAAATCAACACAAATATTTTCAGTGTTACCTCGGAAAAAAGAAGATGAAAGGAACACGAGTCCACTCTAGTCAACTCATGCAAGTCAGTCAGACTCATCAGACTGATGGACAGAAGGTGCTGACCTGCAGTGCTCCTTGGTGTCGCCGAGGCGCCGCCCAATGTCCGCCGAGAAGCCGATGAGCATCACCTGTTGCGCCGAATCAGCACAAATCGTCAGAAACAGAAATCATTGGTGGGAGTAGCAAGTTATCGATGAGCTTTGGTTACGTACGGATAGGCAGATGATGAGGCATCCGACGAGGATGAAAGGCCGCCTCCGGCCCATCTTCGCCGTGCACCGGTCGCTGTAGTACCCCACGATGGGTTGAACCTGGCGAATCAATCATCAGCACATTACTAACGGTCTTTCGCGCGTTCATAGCGCTTTTCTGTTTGTTCCCCATTTTTTTAGCAACGCGGCGTTGAAAAAATGTCAGGATAAGAAAATACTAGATCATCTAAATCTCCCTTTAAATTAAACTAAATTCCTGGCGTATTCAGGTTCTACGGTACGAATTAAAGACAGAGGAAAGGAAACGGAAACAAACGGGGTGAAATCGCAGTACGAAATTACTCACCACAAATCCAGCTATCGGTCCGCAGATCCAAGTCAAAGAAACGTACTGGTGAGGAATCCCAAGAGTCTGCAACAAAAACATCGATGAAATCGGAGATGAGCAGAGCGGTATGACAGAAGATTGACAGGAACATCTACAGAGGGTCCAACGAACGGAGAGAAAGGGGGAAACGAGAAGCAGCAATGACGTACCTGGGAGTAGGGTGAGAGCAGGGACAGCTGCAGCGCCCAGCCGTACTGGATGCCGCCGGAGACCATGCAGGCCATGAACAGCCGGAGGAGGCTACTGACCTTCTTCGGTCCATCGACATTGTTCTCGCCGGAGCCCTCCATCTGGCGGACCTTCTCCATGTCCACGAACAAGGCCGACCCGACCTTGCCGGCCTCCTTGGGATTGGGATCGCTCCGGCCTTCCTCCATTGTTCGTTGGGAGAAAAGCGGCGGTGGTTTCGCAGCACAGAGATGGGAGAGAAAGGGAGATGGGATGTGCGAGCAAAAACCCCAGGTTGAAGGGGGTTTTAAAGAGGCCGCGCGGGGCAGAAGCCGCGTGGAGTGGGTTAATGGCGGGTGACCCACCGGCAGTGACACGCATGGGATGGTTTTATCTCGTTTTATCCGTTCGGGTTTGGGCTAACCTTCCGGCTATGGATCCTATCCTTTTTGTTTTCTTGTTGAAGGAGGTTGGGAATTGGGAGGGCACGGTATACATGGAAATTAATTAAGGCCCCTGACTATGATGCCGTTACCAGTTTTGTGCGTCTGAGTTGGTCTTATCCATTTAATTAAATTGTTTTCATGTGTATACGATATACATTTTCATATACCAGTGAAATGTGTATATCTCTTCTACCGTTATACCAACTGTCTTCGTGTTGTACGGCTGGTTGAGATGGATCGACGTGTTTCTTGACAAAAATGAGTTTAGCTCAAAAACTTGTTAAAAGTTTCACCAAAAAAATTGAAAGAATTATATTTGTGTCAAAATGTAGGGGTAAGAATCATCGTTGTAGTTGCGGAGTTGTCACGGTATGAAGTGGTGCACAAGGTTCAAGCCCGTTTGCTCAAATTTACAAACATGATGTTTGGGTAAGGCTGACCATAATGCTAGTATCTTAGATAGTATCATGCATCTTAGGCCCACAAAGATGATGATGTGACATCTAATTAAAGAGGAGAGATAAGACTAGAGTAACATAGATGGATACTGTATCATAACGCATGTTAGGAGAAAAGTTAATGCTAAATAGATCTTGTACACATATTTGAATTGGGATTCTACAAAACAATAAATTTAGAAGATTATAATACTACTCTATAATACCACCCACTATAGTGATAGTATCATAGACAAGTATCATATGCATGATACTGCTATATGATACTATGCACTATGATCAGCCTAAGAATTGTGTTGCTAGGAGCAAGTGTCATGCTAGTTGTACATGCATGAGTTTGGCGTTGACTACTTGTGAGGGGCGAAGCCCCCAGTAGGGTAAGGCAGGACAGCCGTCCTATCTTGATTTTTTGTGAATACATTCAGATGCACATGTTTTCTTTGAACAATCTGAGTGGTTGTATGTTCAAAAAGAACTCTATATGATAAAGTTATGCTTGTTTAGTGAACATTGCGTAAAACCGGCTTCAAACAAAAAATTAGGACTACATATTAAAAATATATACTCATTTTCTAGGTTCAATGTGAATAAAATTGCTTGCACGTACCATGGAGATTTATCATGGATCTTACTATATATACTACAAGATAACCTTTAGCTATTCATCGTTCGTACATGGAGAATTGGAGAATTTCAAGTGACGGATATTCAAAAGTTTTGGTCTATAGAATTATTTTCATAAAAAAATGCGCCTAGATATATCTAGATTTTAAAAAATCTAAGACATCCAATTATGAACGAGGGAGTACCGATAATGTCACCTCAATGGTAAGGCTTGACCCTTTTTATGGACAGAGGTAGTATGTTTTTAGGTTCTACTTATAACCAAATATGTTTCTATTTTTGTTGTACTAAGTGATTGTGTTAGAATCATATATAACAACAATGTCTCAAGGCTATTTTGATCTTTGCATCATCTTTTACAGTTCGTCCTGCCCCAAATTATTTTCGTCCTTCGCCACTGCTACTTATTTGTTTGCAAATCCCACTGTAATTATACTTGTTGGAGACATCTGTGATTTCATATTAGAGCAAGTACAATAGAGTCCAGTCAGCTGACTATAAGATATTAAATAATATATTTTAGGTGAGTTG
Organism: Lolium rigidum; assembly: GCF_022539505.1. Classification (NCBI taxonomy): domain Eukaryota; kingdom Viridiplantae; phylum Streptophyta; class Magnoliopsida; order Poales; family Poaceae; genus Lolium; species Lolium rigidum. The sequence continues at coordinate 196,983,713 of NC_061509.1, forward strand.
GAGGAGAGAGAAGAGGAGAAAGAATGGAGGTGAGGCTACTTATCGCGATAGTTAGGCTCACTACGCGTCTTCCTAGGCACGCTTGTGAGAGTGAAAAGTGGGCCATATATTAGTAAAGTACTACATTCTTATAGACAACTATTGTACATGTTAGCTATATGATGACTACAAATGATATGACATCTTGTTATAGCCAACAGTTGGCTATACTATTGGAATTGCTCTTAATGCATGCCATTGCCCAAGCACGGTCCGAGGCCGTTGCCGTGAAGCAAATTCCCACGTCGTCAGCCGCTGAATAAGACATGAATGTAGCTATCTTGAAGGGAAATAATTGATCCCACATGCGGCCTTAGCAAGGAAAGAGTTGTACTCCGTTGTCATTCTCCGATCAAGGGTTCTCAACTTACTCAGATATAGTAGCTAGATAGAATGCGGATGCTAATTTTGTTGCAACAATAATTCTGCCATGGAGCTTGAAACTGCTACCGCACATGCCCTATCTCTCCGGAACAAGCTGTCCTTATCTGGTGCGATCGTGATCCACTGCAGAGGATGAGCATTATTCATGGCTTGCCTATTAGGCAAGCGAGGGCGGCAGGCGTCAGTTGTGCGAAAATAAGAGCATCTCCAGTCGCGTCCCCCAAACCGTCACCCAAACCGCGCCGGATCGAGCGTTTGGGGGACGTGTTTCGTTCGTGCCGCGTTTGGGGGACGTCGCTCCCCAGCCGCGTCCCCCAAACGCCGCCCCCAAACATTAAAAGTATTTTTTTTGACTAGAAAGAAACTATTTAATAATATTCAAATCGGTTGAACATAAACAAATTATATATAAAACTTCGAAAAAATATAATTAAATACATATAAACTATCTACTTCTTCTTCTTCGCCGATGGCCCCGCCTCGTCGTCGTCATCGCGGTGGCGCTTCTGCTCGTCACCTCTTCCGAAGAGGCGGTGTCGGCGCTCGACGCGTCGTCGTCGCCGGTGCTCGTCGGCTGCGCCTTGGCCTTGGCCTTGGCCTTGGCGGCCTTGGCCTTGGCGGCCTTCGCCTTGGCGGCCTTCGCCTTGGAAGCCTTCGCCTTGGCCGCCTTCGCCTTCGCACGGGCCACCGCCGCCGCCGCGGCCTCGCTCTCTTCTTCCTCACTCCTCCCGGCCCGAGCCATTCCTCCTCGTCGTCAGCCGGCGGCGGGGAATCGTCGCCGGCCGCTCGGCGTCCCGGCTTTGTCCCACCAATGGCGCCGGCCGACGGGCTTTCCCTCGGCCGGAGGTGTCGGACGGGAGGCCGGGAGATGTAGCTCATCGTCGCCGGAGGTGTCGGATGGAAGCTTGGATGAATGACGGCGTACGTACGGGTCTTATTGAGCGCGGATGAACGGCGGCGCGAGGTCGAAGAGAGCGGCGGTTGCTCTTCCGAGGAGTCGGCGCTCCATTCCGGCGGGGTTGGCGCGTCGTCGACGCGCTTGCCAATGCGACGGTTCCGCTTCCCGTCAACCGCACCGTCGCTACGTATGTGGCGGTTGAGCGTCCGAGCCGCTGACGGGTCGGCCCCGCGCCTCATCGCCTCTCATTTCGTTGTGTCCGGCGTGCCCGGTGCGTCCCCTGTGGGACGGGAATGGGCTCGGGACGCCGGACACCGTATCGGGGCGCGCCGGACAAAAAAGGGCTTTGGGGCGCGCGGCTGGGAACGTTTTTTTGTCCGGCGCGCCCCAAATCCCTTTGGGGGACGGTTTAGGGGACGCGACTGGCGATGCTCTAAGAAGGTAGCGGCAGCCCTGGGTTCCACTTCCACGGAGCGATACACCACACGACGGAACCAGCTCCTCTAACGTGCTGAAGAGAAGTCACCTAGCTACAGTAGTAGGCTAGTGTAAATCTGTGAAGTAAAGTCAGAGAACTGTAGCGTTTACTGTACATTGTGTTTTGCAGCTAATCACTGTACATAATTACTGTAGCACAAATGCCTAAACTAAAAAAAATACTTCATAATTTTCAAGGCAAGTAATAAATGTTAGTATATATCGCAAATTTGTTGTATACAGATTAATTTAAATCGGTTTAGACTTAAAACTTACATTTTCTGAAGAAGCAAAGTTAGAGTATTGCCCTTCTCTAACTTTGCTTCAGTACGTCAGAGGATCCAGCTCCCCACACGACGAGGGGGAATATTCACCAGAAGATTGCGTTCAGCTGGAGCACAAGCACATACTAACAAGGAGCTACAGGGAAAGTGGTAGTGGGTTTGATGCCGGGAAGATAGTGATGGACCAGACATGACAAGCAAAGGCCTGCAACTACGAGTCCAAAACCGAACAGTCTTATTCCCTCTGCCATGCCGAACAACTGGTGCTGCAGCAGTATTCAGCTCCAAGCAAAGAGCCGTAAGCTTCTTTAATCTTTAAAGAACGCTAAGGCAGAACACTAAAAAAAAACAATTGCCGAAACAGCTGCTATAAACACAGCACTGCCCTATGATACATAACGAAAGCGCATCACGGATGCACAGCACATAGCATTATAGCAAACAGCACAAGATTGCAGCGCCGACAAGGGCCACAGACAGACATAGCATGTTAAATTTGTCCTCATAATATAGCCAGATTATGATATAGAGGTCTCCTTTAAGTCGAACATACCCGACAGTACTTCATAAGACATTAAACAGCTCCTAAGGCTAAGTTCCAGCTAAGTCAAGCACAAAAAAAAAAGAAACCATCACGAAAGGGTCATCACATGACTTCACCCTTCAGACACAGCCACGGCCTCCACAAACTGCAGACAACAGGATCACCAATCCATCTAAGGGCGGGCTCAGTTCTCCTCATCCTCGTCCTCTTCAACCTCCTCGTCAGATGGCTGCAAACAAAAGGGAAAGCAATAATAAGGTACCAAAGTTATAAAAAAATCTGGCCAACAAAACTAACACTAGTTGCTTACTGAACTAGGACATTGTTTAAGGGTTTTAGTAGTCAACTAGTCATTGCTCACAGATGTATGTTTTACAGTTTTAGTAACAGCATAAGTGAGCAATGCCTTGTTGAAGTGTTTTAGTAGTCATTGCTCACAGATGTATGTTTTAGTAAACAGTATATGTGAGCAATGCCTACTTTAACAATATTCTTTTCTAGAATCAGATGACTGCAAAAGAAAACAGTAAAACTGACATGATAAACTTACCTCTTCATCATCGTCTTCAAACTCTTCAACCTCCTGCAATGAGAGATCTTTTAAGGACCCAGCATAATAAGAATATAAAATAAAACGATGCATCAAACCAAATAGAATACTAACATTGTTGAAATATTTCAAAGGGTTGGGCCACAAATCTTCTTTGATGATCTCCGCAACCTGCACAGTTCAAATCTTATAAACCAACCATACAAGGGATTAACAGCCACTAAGTTGCAAATGATCAAGATAAATCAATCACTGCAAGTTTCCTAAAAAAAGCTAACATTTCACAAAAGTTTCTGTTACCTCATCTTGCACCCCATCAGCAAGACTCTTGTGCTCAGTATCAGTAAACCAGGTGAAGAAACTGCAAAAAAAGAATCAGAAGAGAAGCTTTTTCAGATCTTGCCTACAAAGGTTTTCTAAATCACAAGAGATGCAACAAGGCTTACGCCAGAAAATGTTGTTCAACAACAGACTATCTAACCACAGGGTGATGTTTATTATAAACAAATATACATCTAATATTTAATATAGCAAATTAACATGTATATTTGGAGGCTTTTCCAAATGAGAACACCTACGAAATTCGCAGGGTTCCATTAGATTTCCACAAATTGCTATACATTGTAAATCACCAACGCATGAAAATGTATGTTGTTAATGGGATAAGCAAGAACGCTAATCATTGTGGCAAAAGATAGTGGCAAGGAAATGATTTCAAATACATTATTCACCTCGATCTATCATGGGAGAGGCAAGGGAGTAAACTAACCTTTCTTCAACCAATGGGCGCTTGTTGCCTTTCTTCTTAATTGCATTTCCATTAACTTCCTATGGGTACATATATATGGTTAAGAGCATTAGATTTTGTCCATCCAAACAGTGCTAAAATACAACTTTAGAGAGAGCAAAATACCATTCCTTCCTTCCACTTAATGGAAGTAGCATTTATTGTGGTTGTTCCATCATCAGCAAAGGCATATGACTTGACAAGCTTGCTGTCTTCAAAGTACGGATTCTCAGAGAAGTTCTGAAAGTTCAAAGAAAAGGGGATAATGAATATAAAGACAAAAGGCTGAACACTTCATCAAAGATAAGATGGTGCTATTTTCTTCAAAGGACACTTTATTCCCTTTCTTCACTAGGTACCTTGAGCATAGGTTGTGCTATTGTCAAATAAATCATTCTATATTTTGCACTTGCTATTTGCTTTTGCCCTAGGCACAGTGATGCAATGAAGACATCATAATTCACAAGAGAAAATGATACTTACAAGAGTGATGGAGTAGCCTGACTTGACATCTTTAGAATCATCCACATCAACAGAGTCCAAGTACTTGAACATCTATGATGAGAGAGAGATATTCAGAAACATGCATGTTAAATAGGTCCATACAAATCTAATAACTGCTCAAGATAATTTAGCCTTCTTTCTCATCGTCATGTGCGTGCTTGCACAATATTGCAATAATACAGAAATAAATTCCACACCAAAGAAATAAGATACCTTCTGATCCTCTTCAGTTAAAAGCTCGCTGAGAAGAGGATGACTTAGAAACTGTAAAGAGCAGATGACAGAATACATAAAAATGTGAGCATGTTGATCAACACTTGCAACTATCAAACAAAAAAAAACATGGAAGCTTATATATTGTGCAATATAGTAGTGTGCATACCGCTGTCAGCCAAAAGTCTGGGATTGTTTTGATGATGTCACACCTTCGAAGATAGACAGGTCTGCGAATCTCACTGTACTTCTGCTCGACCTCCAAAACCTTATCACTTGCTTCCTCATTAACCTGTGAGCAAAACATAAAATTAAAATAAGCCTACAGATATACATGTGCAGAGGGTTGTTCCCACTGGGAATAAAAATAAAATCAAGTACAAAGAATGTTTTACGTAACACAAATTTTAAAAACACAAAAGAAATTGGATCAGTTTGAGCAATTATGGATGAAATCAACATTTCCTAAGATAGTGACGCGTCATATAAAATGAAAGGTGAAAAGAGACATTGGGGGATTAGACAGTAGCAACAACAAGACAGCAATCAATGAAACTGAACTCAGGTCAACAACAGGAATCCAGCACCCTACCATGGCCCAGGAAATTGTGGAACAGGCTGTTTATGCTGAATTTTGTTGCAAAAATTGCAATGTATCTTGGGCAATGTAAGCATGCCGAGTTTGTAGCAACCAAAGAAAATTGAATAACACAAGTTTTTCATGGAATAATCAGTGGAATTAAGTGTGCACGGGGAGCAAACAGAACATTTGCAAATGAACATAGCGTTGTCGTGAGTGTTGTGTCTTTGATTAGATTCCATAGCAGCAAGACGGCAGATGATGGCACCACCACTAGTCCATGCTTTGTGTATTTGACTGCATATAAAGCACCACATATGCACTTCCTATAATCGACCTTACCATTAATAATTGACTTTTAGATTCAAAATCTGGACACCAGTTTGAAACTGTTTACTAGAGGTTCATTTCAGACAGCCTGGTCAAAATCCTGTTTTTGCCCAGCCTTGGGAACTAATGGGAACGACAAATGAGCCTGTTTTTGCCCAACCTCGGAAGTAAACAGATTAAGGAACTAAGACTGGTCATAGCGGGTAGTATCAAATAGTAGTATCATGCATATAATACTTGTGTGTGATACTATATCTATAGTGGGTAGTACTATGATACAGTATCCACCTATGTTACTCTAAACTCCTCTATCCTCCTTAATTAGCTGCCACAATAATCATTTTTGTAGTACCTAATGTACTAGCACTATGGCTAGCCTAATAGGAATGACAAATGAGGGCCAGATTTAGTTCCGCAGTTACTTTCATCAGGGAACTTGAACTGAAAATCGTACCGACCTGAAGCTAGTTAAGTTACTCCAGATATCTTAAAATTATGGTTTAAATAGATTGGCAGACATATTATGTACAAAACATGCCAAACAAACATAGTGGTCAATGCAAATGAATTTAATGAAATATAGAATAGATGTTTTGTGTTGTTCAACAATAAAATGCTTACTGAACATACATGCCACCGTATGTGTAAACCTTCATCATGTGTCCACAGTGAAACATCCTAAATATTTGGTCATACAATCGAACACTGTAATATTTAAAACGCTGCCTGCCAGAACCTGCCAGGTGAATCAGACGATAGCACACGCCAGGCGCTGTAAACTAAGAGGTTAAATTGCGCTACGCAACCTTCTGAGGCGCAACTAGTATGGCTGCCCCCGCCCAGGGTAAATTCGCAGAGCCGAGAGTACATGGAGCGGGGGAATTGTACCAAACTCGCAATCACCAACCCATCCGTCAAATTGCTCTCAAATTCGACCCAGCCACCCGCTCCAAGCCTCCTAACCCGCTGCCTAATCCAGTTGTCCAGCCACCCCTGACCCTTTGAGGACGCACGAAACTAGATCGGGGAGTGGAGAGAGGAGCAGAGTAGAGGTGGTCACCTTCTCGAGCTCGTCCTGGATCTCCTGGAGCCTCTCGATGGACATGACGAGGGCGCCGTCGATCTGCTCGTTCTCGTCGGCGGCGTCGGCGTCGGTCTTGGCCTTCTTCCCCTTGTCCGCCGGCGCCGTCATGGTGGCTCCCCTCTAGGCTAGGGTTTTAGCCTCGGACCTGCGCCGCGCGAGCGAGAGGAGTGTGTGGGTGCGTTTGTTAGAAGCGGGCAAGCGAGAGGGAGGCGGAGCTGGGGGGAAAACAATGTGGAGCTGCGCCAGTTTTATAGCGGCCGGCGCGGAGATACGCGTCGGCTGGGTGCTGAGAAGGTTTGGAGTGGGCTGGGCCGTTGGATTCGCGTGGTCTTGTCTCTACTCGGGGGTTTTGTAAAACCCTAACCCTAAGGTTCGGGGGCGGGGGTCTTGGATCGGAGAATTTTGGCCGCAGGCCCGCCCCATTGCTTGGGCCAGGTACACGCACGCAACTTAAAATAAATTTATTACACACGATTTATGTCTGCGTAAATTTGAATATGTTTTACAAACCGTGTAAATTTGAGTGCGTTTTACAACATTGCCGCCCTGAGGGAGACCCAAGGGTTCAGTGTTATGCCCAACAACAAAGACAACATCGCTGATGGAAGCCAAGGGAGCACCACGAAGGAGCGCATCACCATCTTTCTGGTCACTACTAGGAAAAGGCTTATAGGCCTCGAGCTACCACCGGCGCACCAAAAAAGCGTTGTGTCGGTGCTATATTGCCGCTAACGCACCAAATGTACGGGTGTCGGTGTACCAAAAACTTTTTGCGTTAGGGGTAAGGGTCGCTGTTGTGGGTATACTTCATGAATGTACCATCGACAGTGCATAGATCCTGCAAGCCCGGGTGGCCCACAGATAGTGGTGGTGGCTTACGGCCCACCGGGCGGCCTAGTTGATGTTGATCAAGATGAAAGAAGTCCAGTCTAGGAAGGAGCCGAATCTAGCCCAACCTACGCCAGGAGTCGGATCCGCCAAGGCCCATTAAGGTAGCCGGATTCGGTACGATGTTTTAGGTAGTAGGCGGATCCTTGACGTGCATGACAATGTAATATTCCGTAGTTAGGCAAGATTGTATTCCGGCTAAGACTCTCCATAGAAACCCTAGATCTTGGCGCCTTTATAAGTCAGATCCTGGGAGCCCTAGAGGCACAACCACAACTCATTGTAACAACGCGAAAGCGCCCAGATAATTCCAGACAAGCAACAGTAGGCCCTATCTCCGAGTAGCGTGTTCCAAAGCTCGGTAAACCGCGTACCACCATCCCAATGGCTCTCCGCCCTATGGCCCCTACTTCTTCCCCCCTTCGTGAGGATCCCTCCTCCGGGGTACCGTCGAATAGGCAACGTCAGTTGGCACCCACCGTGGGGCCAGCGGCGTCTGGATGCCAGAACCGGGAGGGTTCTACCTTTGGAGGCATCGGCGACACCATCATCGTGGGGCGCGTCTTGTATGCCGACAAATTTTCGATCGTCCCGCCTGACGAGTGCTGGATTCCGGCTAGGACAGACCCCGTGAAGCTCTCCATCATTCCGATCGACGGGATACACATCTTCATCGGCGAGACCGTCGATTCCGACGGAAACGCACTGGTAAGTACTGCAGTTATGACCGTCGCTTAGCAGGATGCAGCTGCAAAGATCCGATCTGAGATGCTGGAACCTTCTTCGGAAAATTCCGCCTTAGATCTGGAAATTTCAAACCCCACCCAATCCGCCCCTGAGCAGAAAACAGCGGTGGCAGACCAATGCAGATTGCCTGGGTTTCCCAGGTGTTAGAGAAGTAGAGGTGCCACTTCGTGCACTTCCTCGCACACACAGCGGGATCCACCCCTCCTCGGGAAGGTGTTGGACCCATGCAGAAAGAGGATGCCGGAGACAGCAACAAATCCGAGCACCAGGAAGGTGCCAGAGATAATGATGACTCAATTCTCGACAGCCTCAACCCGTTCTCAGATGATGTTTCTCCCATGGCTTCGGAAGAGTACGATAGGTACTACAAGGAGCTAGAAGACGCAGAGAAAGAGGATGGTGAATCATCTCCGCCAAAGTAGGTCTTCGCGACCTTGGCCGGCATTGATGACGATGAGGATGACGACCCAGAGAAGACTTCATCTCGCGCTAAAATTCCTGCTCCAGCCCAGCCGGAGGCACCGCCGCGGGTTCATTCCCGTCAGATGCCGGAGCCATCGCAGGGACGGAGCCTGAAGTTCTATGAAGGGATGGCAGCCGACACGCTCGTGGAAATAGCAGGTCGACGTGGAGAACACGTTCAGCAGAAAGAGATTCTGATGACCCCAATCACCCCAGAGGTGGCTGCGGATGTGGAAGCTCTTGAAGCTAAGCGTAAACAACTCCTGGCGGAATCTGAAAACATAGTCAAGGTCACATCATCAGTCCTAGAGGACAAGATGGAAACCGACACGCTTTACGAGCAGGCCGTAGAAAGCGGGCGCTTGGCGGAGGAAGAATATGTGAAGGCTAGAGAGCTTGCAGAAGAGTGGAAGAATAAAGTCAAAGAAACCCATGAGGAAGCGAGGCAGATGTGAAAAGAAGCTATCTGCCCCCTGATAACCCACAAGTATAGGGGATCGCAGCAGTCTTCGCGGGTAGTAAAACCCAATTTATTGATTCGACACAAGGGGAGACAAAGAATACTTGAAAGCCTTAACAGCGGAGTTGTCAATTCAGCTGCACTGGAAACAGACTTGCTCGCAAGAGTTTATCGATAGTAACAGCTTTATAGCAGATAGCGGTAGTGAAATAACGACAGCGAGTAACGAGACAAGCAGTAGTGATTATAGTAAACAGCAGGATTAAAATACTGTAGGCACGGGGACGGATAACGGGCGTTGCATGGATGAGAGAAACTCATGTAACAATTAAGCAGGGCATTTGCAGATAATAATAAAACGGTGTCTAAGTACAAAGCAATCAATAGGCATGTGTTCCAATTATAGGCAAGATTGTATTCCGGCTAAGACTCTCCGTAGAAACCCTAGATCTTAGCGCCTTTATAAGTCAGATCCTGGGAGCCCTAGAGGCACAACCACAACTCATTGTAACAACGCGAAAGCGCCCAGATAATTCCAAACAAGCAACAGTAGGCTCTATCTCCTAGTAGCATGTTCCGAAGCTGGGTAAACCGCGTACCACCATCCCAATGGCTCTCCGCCCTATGGCCCCTACTTCTTACCCTTCGTGAGGATCCCTCCTCCGGAGTACCGTCGAATAGGCAACGACAGTTGGCACCCACCGTGGGGCCAGCGGCGTCTGGATGCCAAAACCGGGAGGGTTCTACCTTCGGAGGCATCGGCGACACCATCGTCGTGGGGCGCGTCTTGTATGCCGACAAATTTCCGATCGTCCCACCGGACGAGTGCTGGATTCCGGCTAGGACAGACCCCGTCAAGCTCTCCATCATTCCGATCGACGGGATACACATCTTCATCGGCGAGACCGTCGATTCCGATGAAAACGCACTGGTAAGTACTACAGTTATGACCGTCGCTGAGCAGGATGCAGCTGCAAAGATCCGATCTGAGATGCTGGAACCTTCTTCGGAAAATTCCGCCTTAGATCTGGAAATTTCAAACCCCACCCAATCCGCCCCTGAGCAGAAAACAGCGGTGGTAGACCAATGCAGATTGCCTGGGTTTCCCAGGTGTTAGAGAAGTAGAGGTGCCACTTCGTGCACTTCCTCGCACACACAGCGGGATCCACCCCTCCTCGGGAAGGTGCTGGACCCATGCAGAAAGAGGATGCCGGAGACAGCAACAAATCCGAGCACAAGGAAGGTGCCAGAGATAATGATGACTCAATTCTCGACAACCTCAACCCGTTCTCAGATGACGTTTCTCCCATGGCTTCGGAAGAGTATGAGAGGTACTACAAGGAGCTGGAAGACGCAGAGAAAGAGGATGGTGAATCATCTCCACCAAAGTAGGTCTTCGCGACCTTGGCCGGCATTGATGACGATGAGGATGACGACCCAGAGAAGACTCCGTCTCGCGCTGAAATTCCGGCTCCAGCCCAGCCGGAGGCACCGCCGCGGGTTCATTCCCGTCAGATGCCGGAGCCATCGCAGGGCCGGAGCCTGAAGTTCTATGAAGGGATGGCAGCCGACACGCTCGTGGAAATAGCAGGTCGACGTGGAGAACACGTTCAGCAGAAAGAGATTCTGATGACCCCAATCACCCCAGAGGTAGCTGCGGATGTGGAAGCTCTTGAAGCTAAGCGTAAACAACTCCTGGCGGAATGCGAAAACATAGTCAAGGTCACATCATCAGTCCTAGAGGACAAGATGGAAACCGACAGGCTTTATGAGCAGGCCGTAGAAAACGGGCGCTTGGCGGAGGAAGAATATGTGAAGGCTAGAGAGCTTGCAGAAGAGTGGAAGAATAAAGTCAAAGAAACCCATGAGGAAGCGAGGCATATGTGAAAAGAAGCTATCCGCCCCCGCAACATCAACTTTGACAGCGCAGCTCGCCACAAGCCTCTGGCAACTCCAAAGGACAACATGAAAAAAAGCGGCGGAGCTCCTGGCCAAGGACAATGACCAGATCGACATTGAGCATCTGTGAACAATCATCGCCACGGCCATGAAGCAACAGAGCAAGGCGAATACTTCACGCAGATTGGAATCTAACCCCGGAGGCATGTGTGTCTACAGCGCAGAAGCAGCCTACTGAAAATTCAAGGGAGCACCGCAATGATCAATCACGCACTAGATCAACGGAGCGTCGGAGAAAGACCAGGGAGCACCCAAATCTGATCCCCATACATTCGGGTACTCCTCCTAGGGATAAATCCAAGGGGAAGGATGCGATGTACTCTGGCAAAGATAAGTACCGGAACCCATCACCGCCAAGGAACTAGTATGCGCCTTCACGCCCTCGCCAGCGAAGTCCTGCCGGAAACGCCGGACCCCGTGGGCCGGGCGGAATTAATATCCGTGACAACGTTGAGCCAAGGAGAAGCCGAAACAAAGAACACGCACCTGAGTCCCGGAAAATCCGTAACGAAGAATGGGCACCTGAGCCCAGGCAACCTCGGCATGAAGGAGGCAGCCGCCAAGATGTCAAAGGTAGCCACCGCAGCTGGAGCCAACACCGCCAGGAAGGACGTGGAGAGTCTGACAGCGGAAGCAAGAGTCCTCGCAGGCCCCCGCACGGTTCACCATCACCACCACCTAGTAGGGGAGGCAGAGGCCGAAGGTCACACTCCCGCCCAGAGTCCCCTGAGCATAGGCGGAGTTCACGTGATGCACGGGAACGTCCGAACAAATACAAGGTCGACTACATTGGCCCAAAGTGTTTCGGGAAGAAGATCCACGAGGAAAAAACTCTGAAAGGCCTGAATCTCAAGCTACCCGAAAACTTGAAGCATTATGATGGCAGAGGGAGGCCTGATACCTGGATTGATGACTAATTTAATGCAGTCAGCTTTGTCGGAGGGACCCAAACATGGCCTGCCGCATGATCCAGTTGTACCTTATTGGTCCGGCCCGGATTTGGCTCAGTGACCTCCCGGAGAACTCCATATTTTGTTAGTTCGACCTGAAGATAGCCTTCGAGGCACACTTTAGGGGCACCTACAAGAGACCATCCACGGCCAGTGACTTGCAGACGTGTATACAAAAGAAAAAATGAAACCTCTCGAGAGTACCTTACTCGGTGGTTAGAAACAAGAAACGATTGCAAGAATGTCAATGATCGAACATCTATGTTGGCCTTCAGAGGAGGTTTGCAGAGGGGAGGACTGCTCCGACACAAGTTGACGTGTGAGTACAATGACCAGAAGCTGAACCTGGATAAGATGATCTCCATCGCCAGCACCCACACTGCCGCGGATGATGACGCGGGCGGAGAACTTCAGGCCACAACCTTACCCCTGCACCAGCAGAAGAAGAACCGTGACGGCAATAACAAGCCGAAAATCCCCCGATGACCAAAAGAACGGCAGATCCGACATGGTCGCCATGATGTTTCAACGAGGTGGTCAAGGTGGCGGAAGAGGCCGCAGTTGCGGTGGCAGAGCCGGCAGGGGCCAGCAGCGCGCTGACGAAGTCACGGCTGCCGGAACTCGCGCTCCCCAAACCTATGAAGAGTATAGAGATATGTCGTGCCTAGCTCATATTGATCCGGCAACGGGCAAATCCTCTCACGCAAATCGCAACTGCAAATGGGTCAGCGATCTTAAGACGGATCCGGAAGCAGGATACGAGCGTTCAAGGAAGCACCGTCCGCGTGGCAAGGGAGGCAAAGGCAAGAACAAGGATAGGGATGAGGATAGCTCTGAGGCAATGAATGAGGATGGGGCCTCGCCGGAACCCAAAGAGGGTAACGCAGCCAACACCTCCAACCCCTTCGGAAAGAAAAGTGCAGGCCCATATCACACTTTCCTCAGAACTCCGACAGTTTGGGCGAAGAAATCCACCCTCCAGACCTTGAACGCCACGCTTTCGGCTGTGCCACAGTATGTAAAGTGGCCGGAAAAACCATGCACATTTGACAGAGCTGATCATCCCGCCGTCATCCCTAAAAAGTGCTACGCTTTGGTTATTAGTCCCTGCATCGACAGGTATGACTTCTCCAAGTGCCTCATGGACGGCGGAGCCATCCTGAACATCATATACTTGGAAACTCTGGAGAAGATGAACCTTACTAAGGAATAGCTTAAGCACAGCACCACGGAATTCCATGGTGTGGTTCCGGGTAAAAAGGCGAACTCCCTAGGAAGCATCAAACTTCTTGTGGTCTTCGGTGATGTTAACAATTACCGTGAGGAGATGATCACATCTGAGGTTGTGCCCTTTAAAAGATCCTACAACGCGATCTTTGGCAGGCCAACCTACTGCAAGTTCCATGCGAGTCCGTGCTACATCTACAACAATCTCAAGATTCCGGGTCCTAACGGTATGATCACCGAATCCGGAGACTACAAGAAAGCTCAGGACTGCGAAGAGGGCGAAGTAGCTTTCGCGGAGTCAGTTATCTCTGGAGAGGAGCTGCAAGGCTACAAAGCCGCGGTGGATCTAGCTGGATGCACACCACCAAGAAGTAGATCTCCGACCAGAAGACCATGTTCAAGGACACGATAGATACCAAGAAGGTTGACCTCAAGCAAGGTGACGCCTCCAAGCAAGTTTCTGTTGGCACTGGCTTGGACCCCAAATAGGAAGACGCGTTCATTGTGTTCCTGCGAGCTAACATGGATATCTTTGCATGGCAACCTTCTGACATGTCCGGAGTACTAAGGGAACTCGCCGATCACTACCTCAACATAAATCCGGGTGCAAAACCGGTGAAGCAAGAGATGCGATGCTTTGGAGGTAAGAAGCGTCGCGCCATAGGAATGGAATTAGCAAAGTTACTAGAGGCAGGTTTTGTAATAGAAGTTATCCATATAGATTGGGTCGCAAATCCCGTCCTTGTACCCAAAAAGAATTCTGAAATACTAAGAATGTGCATCGATTACTCCAGGTTGAATAAGCATTGTCCGAAGGATCCGTTTCCCCTGCCGCGCATTGACCAAGTCATTTACTCGATGGCAGGGGTGGAACTTCTGTGTTTTCTTGACGCATATTCTGGGTATCATCAGATCTGGATGAAGAAGTTCGACCAAAAGGTGACTTCCTTTATCACCCCCTTTGGCACTTAATGCTATATCACCAAGAGTTTTGGTTTGAAAAATGCAGGTGCCACCTATCAGCGTACGATGCAGCGGTGCATGAAGGACCAGATTGGCCGGAACGTGCACGCTTACATTGACGATATCGCGGTCATGACCCGGAAAGGATCCGATTTGATCAGCGATCTTTAGGAGACCTTTGAAATTTTCCGGAGGTACAAGATGATGTTAAATCTGCTAAAGTGCGTCTTTGGCGTACCAGCCGGAAAACTTCTTGGCTTCATTGTCTCTCATAGAGGCATTGAGGTAAACCCAAAAAAAAATCAAGGCCATCATCAACATCAAAAGGCCAACTTGTCTCAAAGATGTACAACGATTAATGGGTTGTGTAGAAGCAATCAGTAGATTTGTTAGTCGTCTTGGCGAGAAGGCACTAACCCTGTACAAGTTACTGAAGAAAATAGACAAATTTGTCTGGGACAATGCAGCAGATGCAACACTTCAGGAGTTGAAGAGCATACTCTGCTCCCCACCTATCTTTGCGGCCCCAGAAGAGTCGGAATCTATGTTCCTCTACTTGGCAGCTTCCAACAAGGTCATCAGCATTGTCATCGTGGTGGAGCGAAAGGAAGGACATGAGTATGGAGTCCAATGGCTCGTCTGCTACATTAGTGAGGTCCTCACAGAATCCAAACAGAGATACCCTCACTTTTAGAAGCTAGCCTATGGAGTATTCCTAGGAAGCCGAAAGCTATGATACTACTTCCAGGAGCATCCCATGATAGTTGCGAGCATAGATCCATTGTCAAATATCATCAACAACTCCGACGCAACATGACGTGTAGCAAAATGGGCAATAGAACTTTCCGCCTTCAACATCAACTACAAAGCCAGGACTACAATCAAGTCTCAGATTTTGGCAGATTTTTTTGTCGACTAGACTGAAGTACCAGAGGCACACCTGCGCCGGAACCAGAAGCCTGGATCATGCATTTTGATGGATCCAAGCAACATCAAGGCTCGGGGGCTGGACTCACCCTGAAGTCACCTACCGGAGAAGAATTGCAGTATGTTCTGCATATTCACTTCGAGGCTACCAATAACATGGCGGAATATGATGCTCTACTACATGGACTGCGCATCGCAAAGGAAATTGGGATCAAGCACATCATATGTTGCGGAGACTCCGACCTGGTGGCACAGCAAGTAGCCGGAACCTGGAACGCCAGGAAATCCGTCATGTCGGCTTACAGAGACGAACTTGACGTGATTGCCAAGTGCTTCCTCAGATACGAAGTCAAGTACATCAAGAGAGACAATATGTTGTCGAGGCTCAAATACGGCAGGAAGCCAATTCCACCCATATTTTTACTTGAGCACCTAAGGACACCCTCGGCGAAGGGCGCTAACCCGGAAAACCCAGATGTGGCAGTATCTCCGGCTAAGGAGGTGATGGTTATCACTCCGGCTTGGACCAAGCCTTACATATACTACTTAATCGATCAGACGTTGCCGGAGGATGAGGTCAACGCATGACAGATCGCCATACAAGCAAGGTCCTACACAATTATTGATGGATAGCTCTACAAGAGAAGCGCAAATGGAATCTTCCAAAAATGTGTTTCAAATGAAGAAGGAATTGCAATTCTTAGAGAGATTCACCTTGGAGATTGCTGGCATCATGCCGCTCCCAGATCCCTCGTTGCAAAAGCTTTCCAGCAAGGATTTTTCTGGCTAACAGCAAAAGCTGACTGATACGTTGCAAACGTATCTATAATTTTTGATGCTCCATGCTTGTTTTACACCAATTTGTATATGTTTTGCTCACACTTCGTTGCACTTTTATACATTTTTCGGCACTAACCTATTAACAAGATGCCACAGTGCCAGTTCCCTGTTTTCTGTTGTTTTGTATTTCAGAAAATTTGTACAAGAAATATTCTCGGAATTGGACGAAACAAAAGCCGAAGTCAATATTTTACAGTAACGAAGACAAAGTCCAGAGGGGGGACGAAGAGGAGGCGCAGGGCGGCCAGACCATGCCTTGGCGCTGCCTGGCCTGGGCCCGTGCCAAGGGGTGGTGTGGGCCATCCTGGCCTCCATCGACCTCTCCCATCCGCCTATAAGAAGCCTCCCAACGCGTGAACCCTAAAACAATCGGCCTCCATCCACGAAAAGTTCCGTAGCTCCGCCGCCATCGCAAACAAGATTCGGCGGCAGAAGTCTCTATTCCGGCACCCTGCCGGGACGGGAAATTGCCCCCGGAGCCATCTCCATCGACTCCACCGCCATCTCCATCGCCGTTGCTGACTCCCATGATGAGGTGTGAGTAGTTCTCCCCCGAGGCTGGGGGCTTTACCGGTAGCTATGTGGTCTATATATCTCTCCATGTATGATCTTTATGTGATCATGAGCTTTGTAATCTAGTTGAATAAGTAGATGTTATTCTTCAACTATTGTGCTACTCAAGTGGTTTTATTATGTGATCCCCGGGGACACCTTGTCCAACGGTATGAAGGTGATAGTGTGCACACCGTGTTTGTTTCTTAAGCTTAATTTATAGACCTACTTATGAATTGTGATGACTAGTTAAGTACCATCTTTGTATGCTCAAAGTGACAGCGTGGGGTGTCCATAGATTGGGAATGCGAACTTCAAGGAATGCTTATGCAGCCCTACGCAATGAATTTGTGTTTATTATAAAACCAGAGAGTGGTTCAGAGTAGCATAGTGAAGTGATAATATCTATGTATTCAATTATGGTATCATTGTTGAGAGTGTCCAATAGTGAAAGTATGATCCCTAGACCTTGTTTCTAAGCATTGAAACACCATTTACAACCAGTTTTGCTACATGTTTGCTTGCTGCCATTTTTATTTCAGATTGCAATTACCTCTCATAATCATCCATATTACTTGTATTTCACTATCTCCTCGCCGAACTAGTGCACCTATACACCTGACAAGTGTATTCGGTGTGTTGGGGACACAAGAGACTTCTGCAGGGTTTGTTCAGTTTGTTCAGTTCCCGGATATGAGATGGGAAAAGATGGACCTATGGCAGAAACATAAACATAGAACATTTCTTACGAAAAATAATCTTGTCAATGGCCTTGGCCTCCGCCTCAGAAGACTTCAATTTCGACACCAAAGTTTTCACTCTGTTATCACTAGTTTTCAGCTTCTCTCAGCTCCGTCATGGCTTGCTCGTGCTTGGTATCCAACTCCTTATTGAGTTTAATCTCACTTAGTTGAGATTCCTTGAGGGTGGCTTGAAGAGACTCGTGCACAACCTCTAACGTCTTGAGCTGGGCGGAGATGTCATCAATTCAGGGTTTCTTGGCTAGAAGCTCTGGGACGCGGAAAAGACATTTAGCACAAATTACTTCCATAGCATAAGTGATGGATGGAACTTAAAGCAAGTCGGAGGGATACCTTGGCTGGTCTTAAGACGATCCTGAACGATCTCTATTGTTTGTTGGTTTTCCGCCTCCTTCTTGCTCAGCCCTTCAATCAGACCCTTCTGCTCCAGCATCACCTTTCGCATCTCATCATGGAGTGTGCGGGTGTTCTGCAAAGTGCATGGATTGATTGTTAGCCGGCATCAAAATCCGAGGGGCTGGGCGCAAAGACAAATCTTTTTTGAGCTGGAAAATTTTGAGTTTCCGCCAAAACATAGAATGATCATACAAGATAACAAGTTAAAGCATCAGCCTAGCTCTTTACTCGGAAAAAGCATAATCCAATGCTTGGGGGCTAGTATTACCTTGCGAACGGCCTTGTACGAAGAAGAAGCGGAGCGAGTCCTCCAGATCTGCCAACTCTTGTCCTTCAGTTTTCGGGTTCCCTCATACTTCATTCATCAAGTTTGTTATGTTCTTATAGTGCTGATGAGGGGAGCCTTAGGGAGAACCGAAAAGAACTGAGGATGCGTGGCAGACGTACCATGGGCGAGTTCTATATTCTTTGGGGGCATAATTTGCCGGAGCTTCAGCAGTAATCTTAACTGGAACATCAACATAAGGCATGGAGGAAGAGGCATCCTTGCCGGAGTCAAAAACATGTTCCACGTCATCTTCGATTTGGATGACTTCTTCGTCCGTGCGTGGAGTTGTTGATGAAGAGGGCTTCGGAGGGGCCTCAACCTCGGGTGTGATAGGCACAGAGGCTGGAAATGGTTTGGTTTTCTTCTTGGGCTTATATCCGGATGGCTCGTTGTATGTTTAGAAAAGACGCAAATGATAAGATAGTCTGCAACTTAAAAATGGAAGGGTCAAACCGGAAGATGAATCATTACCTAGCCTTGGCAAAAAAAACGCTCGATTCTGCCTTGTTTACTATTGCTGGTGTCGATCTCCTTGAGGCGGAGCTTGTCCTTCTCGTGCTTATTGGTGGTCTTGGCGTGGGGGGGTTTTGCGTGGGCGCTTGGCTTTAGAGCCGGAGGTAGCTTCCCGTTTCCGCTTAGCGGGGGGACCTGTATCGGTCTCTTCCGTGTCGAACGCGGCCTCCGGGTTGGACGTCCCAGCGTGAGGGGTCCGGAACAAGAACCCAAAGTCCTTCTCCTCAAGAGAGTAAAACTGAAGAAAAATTTAAAGTCCTTGGGCAAATTTGCAGGCATATAACAGAAATATGATCAAGTCGGAAAAACACTTACCGAAGGGCCAACGCCCTCCATGTAGATATCGTGGTTGCACGCATGAGAGTGAACCTCACGCGGAATCTTGATCATAACCCGGTGCCGCTTGTCCAGGGCATCTGAAGATAAGTTGTCTTTGGTGGCGCGCATGTTGTCGTCGCGGCCACCGTAGAAATACATCAATTGTTCACGGTGTTGCAGAGGTTGGATCCGCTTGTTAAACCAAGACATCATTAGATCCTTCCTCGTTAACCCGGAGCTCACCAGCTTCGAGACCCGCTTGGCCATCTTCTCGATCTCTGGGTAGTCGGAGATGTGCGGGTTGGCGTTCCAGGCGGAGGTCTCGGCTGCGGGCCCATCCTTGAAGGGAGGCAAAACCTTCGTGCTTGCCGGAACCCCCACGTCCTTCACATAGAAGAACCCGCTGGACCAGTAACTCACAGATTCATGATGATCCGTGTGAAGGTAGATCCGGCCTTGGCGGAGTTTGAAGGTGATGTTGTTGCAGTTAGCGAGCACCAAGGACCTAGGGACCATCTCCTTCTTGATAGAGAAGTAGAATTGGAATAGAGTGAGATCCGGCTTGACCCGGAGATGACCCTTGCAGAACGTGGGGTGGTTGGAGATGGCGAGGATGCTGTTGGGAGATATGTTGTGAGGTTGGAGCTTGTAGGTCTTGAGGATTTCTGAGAAGAAATCGCTCGGCGGAAGCGAAAAGCCTCACTCCACCAACGCCTTCATTAGCACCCATTCTTTGCTTTGAGTGTCGGAGCTCCTGGAACCACTTGCCAGGATCTAGGTTGCAAGAAGCCTTCCGGCTCCATGCTCCGCAGTTCCTCTTCAGTGGCAGTGCAGGGCCACCATTGTCCTTTCACCTCGCCTTCACGGGTCTGGGCCTTGGATTTCTTGGCAGCAGCCTCATCGACCTTCTGCTCCATTTGCTCCTTTCCGGCAAGCTCGGCCGGATCAGTGGGTGCGCCCTCGATGGTCTTGCCGGATCCCTGGGAAGGATCCAGCTGGACTGGTATAAGAGGTGGATGTGGGGACCCCGGACTAGCTGTCCGAAATTCCCTGTTATGTATACAGTTCACGATCCCATGATCAGTGCGTCGTGAACACATAACCGAACTGATATCAAATTACACCATCCATTACAAAGCGGAATAAGAAAATTACAACATGGTCACATGACCAATAATTACATAATAGCCTCGAAGGGCCTAACTAAACATCGGAGTAGCAACATCACTTCAGCAGCTGCAGTACCCAAGTCATCTCGCCATAACCCTACGAGGCAACTGACTGGGAAGACGTTCCTAGCTCGCATAGACGTCGCCAACTCCTTCTTCGTCTGTCGAGTTCCTTCAAGTCTGGCCAAGTAAATAGCCAGGGACAAAGCCGTGAGTACATTGGAATTGTACTCGCAAACCATCAAGAAAGATGCTAACAGAGCTAACTAAAAGAGACAAGAGAGGAAGAATAGTTTCTCTTGTGGATATAGCATGTGAAAGAGAATCAGTTTCTCTTGTGGATATAGCATGTGAAAGAGAATCAGTTTCTCTTGTGGATATAGCATGCCGACATCGCAGTTGATGGAGACACTAAAGTGGTACTATGACACCTCTATATCTTTATTGAAGAAGATACTTCAAAAGATAACTATGGCATATCTATATCTTTATTGAAGAAGAGTTAGCATACCGCCATCTCAGGTGATTGGGATACTAGGGAAGTCCTATGACATCTCTATAGCTTTGTTAAAGAAGAGTTTCTCTACATGAAACATTAGGAAAGAGTTCCCCACTTGGTCTTATTTTTCCACGACCATCTCCATATGGTCGACACACGCCCTTTTTCGTACCCTTCCGGTACATCCAACACAACATTTCCTTTGCAAAGCATTTGTCAAAACAAAACTCAAGCCCCGGTTAAGTATGGCCATTTCAACTTGTCCATGACCGCGGACGCGGCTATTCGAATAGATTTGACTCTGCAGAGTTTGCACACTTTCCCCACAACTATCCAGGATACCTATCGTGTGGGCATCATCCCCGCATAACAACATATGCCACGACGGATACCCGGACATAACCTTTCGCCCATCTCCACTGGCACGAGTCCTTCCCTGCGGGCTTACCCCTTCCCGGCACCCCGGAAGCATACCTCCTTTTGAGCGTATCCCCGGCGCCATGACAGAAGACCCTCAGTAATCGTCCGGCTATCAGTTAAGACAGTGTATTGCCTCCTCCAGAGCACAACCCGGCGTCGGAGGTCATCGTGACCCTCCCTAGAAAGTTGTGAAGGGTGCTCCTGCCAGCCTTCAACAAACTACGGGCTAAGCCCCGTCCCACACCAGGGTAGTGTGGTTGCGCGATAAAAAGTTGGGACGGCGAACACTTATACGCGAGTGCTCCTTTGAAAAACATTTCACCCACATTTCCTTTACTTGCCAACAACCAACCATATTTCTCCGAACAACCTTGTTCAAACATTTGCTCTTCCAAAAACCTTCTCTCGGGTAGAGTTAACTTCCCAAGGTTTTCATAAAACATTTACAACAAGGTAAACCTTGAGGGGTTCCCATCCTCTAATTTCATGAGTGGAACTACTATTGCACTATGGCCGAGATGAGAGTCGTCACGCCATAGATGGTGTATAAAGGAGTAATGGGTGGATCATACTTGCTTAAGGTAAGCATGAATGATGACAACACAAAGAGGAATATAATCTCAGATTTGTGGTGCTAACTACACAACTTAGATAGTGAAGTGTCACTATCCAACATATTCTCCAAGATGGTACACGACATACTCCTCTCAAGTTGAGAATACACCAAGATCATGACATTGATACCTCTATACTACAAAGGGGGTGGGTGTGGTGTAAGTTACTATCTTGAGATGGAACATGCTCAAGTTGAGCATACAAGATAACCAAGTGGGATAGCACGGCCATGTTACCATGCATCCCATAACACAAGGACAAATAGTGGAGCATCACCACTAGGGAGTACCCCACTTGCAATCACACATAGATGACATAAATAGAGATAAAAACACACATAGAATGAAGGTGCTTTGAACATCAACAAATGACATCCAACTAGACACCGGATCAGAGATCAAAAGATGGCTTGCCTTGGCTTATGTGTCCCTGGACTTCTTCAACTCCATCAATAAGAATCCCAACAACATAAATAAAATCCTTGTCCGATTTCCACTTCTTCTTCTTCTCCGGAATTGTGCGCATCTATCGCCGGAAAATATAAAAGGAACACAATTAATCACATTGCATCAACAAGACAACATTCAACAACCAACAACTAACCATGCAGCCAAGGTATAACATACTAAGGACTTATAGATACCACAAACAACTTAAAGAGAACCCATTTTATTTACCTAGTAAAAGTATGAGAGTGCCACGACTTAGCAATTGCCTCTCTAGGTATCACCATGGCACAAACTAAGTATCCCCTGGTAGATAACATAAAAAGGAGGACAAGTGCATTAGTTTGACATCACAAACATTCACAATACATTTTCAAACAATTTTTGGAAAAGTAGAAATCAGTTTTTCCTAATTTAATTTGCTCACTTAACACTATACAAAAATAGGAAGCAAACCATATTCCACATCATTTGAAAACTAAGCAAAACAATAGAACTTGTTTAAGTTGCAAAGGTTTTGTTTTTCAATCATAAAACAAAGGTTGCCCATTTCTAATAAAAAGAGTTGGTCAAGGGTTTTAAATAAACCAACGAGTTTTGGTCCAACAATGCATGTCACACATATACCTTACTAACAGTAACAAATATGCATGAACAGAGACTAATAATATTTTTCCTAGATGTCCAGTACTAATACAAGACTAACCCAATTGGAATCACCCAAAAATATTAATCCTACAAATTTAGGAATTTGTTTGAATCTGACTGTACGAGAAAACAAGATCTGTAAGCCATAAATCGTAGAAAAATCCTAAAAATATGAGACCACTGGCATTTGAAAGATTTTTAAACAGAGATGCACACACAATTGGATTTGGGTTCAAATTATTTCTGAAACTCTCACAAATGGATTGACAAGATTACTGCATGTCTATACCATTTGCTTTACCTCTGGAGTTACAGAACGGATAAATGTTTGAAACTTGTTTGAGATGATTAAGAAAACATTCAGTAGTCCTACAAAACTGGAATCACTCAATTAGGTTTCAAAATGGATTTTTGGTGATTTAAAAGCTATCAGTCATGTCTGCAGAACACACAGAACAAGTTTAATTCACCACAAATCGTACATCAATCATAAAAATATGAGGTCAGTTGCATCTGAAAGGCATTGAAAAGCTGGTTCTCACCCAACTGGTTTCATTCCAAAATTCGTTCCCAAGCTCCTGGTTTAATTCGACAAAGTCAGATCTATCCAGATCTTGCTCTGTGAACCATTTCAGTTTCAGGAGGTCAATCGAAGTGAAAACACCGCCAAAATAAAGGTATTGGAGAGGGCTTTCACCTACAGTTGAGTTTGTTCAAAAAGGTTTTGTAAAACGGAACAAATCTAATAAACAGTGAATCTGCTTGTTTACAGAACTTTATTTACCACGGACAATCCGTAACGAATTTGAGGATGAGACCAACGCCAAGTTGTAGATCTTTTCTGTATCTACCTGTGGAACTTTGAATCACTCGATTTGGATCTGCACACGAGTTTTGGCGGATTTTGCAAGTTCGTGTCAGAATCTGAAACAGCAAGATAGCAGAAATTACAGCAAGTTTTTGGACGAACTTTGGTCAAGAGCTTCAGATCTGAGGATTGCTCAACCTTCTCCATGCTTGGACCATCATGAACCAGCATCAAGATCCAATCTTAGCAATGGAGGAAGAAGAAGAGGAGATTAAACCATCTAGGGTTGGGGAGAAGATGGAGAGGGAGGCTCTCAAGGTGAGGGGAAGCTTGAGGGAGAAGGAGAGCGGCGGTTTGGTGTGCTCTCATGGCCATGGCCGGCCATGGAGCCTTGGTGGAGGTTCAGCTCGTGGGGAAGAGGTAGGGGAAGGGTGTGAGAGAGTGGAGGAAGGAGTTGAGTGTCCAAAAATGAGAAGCAAAAGATGGGGAGGTGGCCGGCCAAGTGAGATTTATAGAGGGAGGGAGTGGTGGCAGCTCTTCACTTGATTGGCCAAGGTGTGTGGCTGCCCATTTAGTGATTGGGGTAGTTGGGAGGCAAGCCTTGTGGAGGAAGGAAAAGAAGAGGAAGGGCTGACCGAAATTCTTGTCATGGCCGGCTCCTTCTTGATAATCACAAGTGGACAAGCAAGTGCAATGCCATCTCATGCATGTCGGCCAAAGTTGGTTGTTGGGATGGTTAGCCAAAAGTGGCTTGGTGATGTCTTAAAATTAGGAAGAGAGATGATAATAAACATTGGTGCCAATGTTGAAGAATAAAGTACTTTGATCAAATTATCAATTTGGGCAAGAGATGATGGTGGTGATGGTGGTTGAGACAATGGTAGAGCAAGGTTATGAGAGATGGTGAGTGAAGTATTCATATACTCACAAGGATGAATATATTGACATACATCATCAATTCATGAGGTCAAGGTGATGATGGAAAATAATAGAGGAGTGAGATGGGCATAATGAAATATAAGGGCGTGTTCGGCCATAGCCTGGCTTCTCAGAACTCCGTCGATCCTGCTTCTCAGACCGACGCCAGCTTCTCGTCACGAGTGGAAAACGTTCGGCTGGCTCCTCCTTTTTCGGCTGGGCTGCAGCTCATTTTAGCTGGGCCGGCCTGCTTGGGCGACATGGCATATTCCAGCCTGGCCGGTCATGTGGCCTAGTTAGGTTGTCGGCGTCCCTCAAATAAAAAAAAAAGTTAGGCTGTCGGCGACGGTCGCCTGCTGGTGCAGCTTGACGAGGGCGTAGGCAGAGTCGCTGGTCGCCGGAGCTAGTGCGGTACAGGGACGTTGCCGGCGGCCGGATCTGCAACTGGAGGAGGTCGGGGACGGCGGAGGGGATCTGGGACTCGATTTGGAGGTTGGGGAGGCGACCGCCGAAGCTGGGGGAGGCCTGGGACGGCGGATTTCAGGCTGGGCTACGAATCGGCCGCTGCTGATGCTTGAGGGATGGGGGAACGTCGGCGACGATCGCCGCTGCTGCTCGGCGCGCGGGCGGAGATGCAGGTGGAGTATGGACAGAGATACAGGGCGCGGCGGCACCGCTGTCGGTTGGGGATTTTGGAGAGAAGCGAAGCGTTTTTTGACTAGGCGGTGGCACAATCCCGTAAATTGTCAGTGCTCCGCGGTTTTGCCAATCCGGGAATCCCCGAAAGTGGTGCTCCGAGTTTTGTGAAGGGAAATGACCCAGCTTCGCGGATCCAGCTCTACGGAGCTAGCGTGTTCGGTGCTGCTCCGAGCTGAAGTTTGGAGAATCTGGAAGCTGGGCAACTACCGAACACGCCCTAAGTTGCTCTACAAATAAGAGGTCAATTGGGAGTGATTTGAAAGTATCAAATGATCATCCATTTGATCAAGAATTGGAGGATGGAGGGGATACAATGTGGTGGATCAGAGATGTGCATAAGATGTGCAAGTTTTGCCATTTGAAAAAGAACTCATTTGAAAAGTATTTGAAACACCTCAATTGTCTAGGGACAATTGGGAATGAACTCAAGTGGAATGGAAATTGAAAATGTTGAGAAAAACTAGTTGGAACTTAGGGGTTCAAAAATATTCTACTTAGTATCTCAAGTAAAGTAGAGTTTTTCTCAAACTTAAAATAAACAAGAAATGGTATAGATACCATATCAAGCCTTTTTGTGAAAAGGAAAGCAAAATAGAAAGAAAAGTTTTAGAAACCAGTACTTGGTAGAAATGGGATGAGAAACAAAACCCATTTCAGTTCTTGTTTTCTTTGTAGAAATATCTTGAAAAGATTTAATAAAATTAGAAGTAGTTTTGTGATCAAAACTTGAGAGGGAAAAACAATAGGGGTTTGAGAAAGAGAACTAATTTAGGGGGAGGTGTTCTCAAGGGTAGATAGTAGCTACAAAATGTATCCATCATCCCACTCTTGGTTTTGTGAAGATAAACTTGGATGAAAACAAAAACAAGAGGTAAAAGAGGAAGAAGTGATCCGAGTGCTTGGAACATGGGATAGGATACCGGATCAAGTTGAATATATGAGTTGCAAGGATTGGATCGAGACATGCAAGACGTGGAGGTTGAAGAGGATGTTGCATAGATGAGATCCATGCATTGAAGTCAACAATAACAGTTGTGGGTGCTTAGAGATCAATTGCCAAAGTCTGGACATTTTAAGCTTGTCAACACAGATGGTCGACATGGCCTCAAAACCAACAAGGATGAGTGGGTATAAGAGAGGGATGTAGCTGGGGGTAGACGATCCCAAGTTTTGAATTAAGGATGATTGAGCTATCTTGTACTACAAAGAGAAAATCAAGATGGCACACTCGAGGTTGTCATCAGGAGAGAGGTTTGATGTAGTAAGAAGGAAAACAACATTTCCTAAGTCACACATCTGTTTTATTAGGTGAGTTGTTCATTTTGCCACTAGGAGTGTTGTTCTTTGAGGTAGCTCAAGACAAAACTCAACAAGCAAATAAAGAAAATTCATCTACCAACAGATCAAGGCAATTCATCATAACCAACAGATCAAGGCAATTCATCTTAATTAGTCTAAAGAAAAAGTTTTTGTTCCCCCTAATTTTTGCATTATGGACAAATAAACAAGGTTGCAAAAAGTGGGGTGTTACAGATCTTCCACCCTTAAACTAATCTCGTCCCGAGATTACTGAGTGTAGAACTAGAGGGGTTATAAAGTTTAACCAAAGTCAGACTCCATTCTTCTGTAGACGTGCCGTTGTAGAGAAGGTCGTTGCTTCATATTCTGGGAGACATGATGGATTTCTGCCGATGGCGAGCTTCATGAAGAGGTTGACTACTCCATGCAGGTGTTGGATCTGTAGTTTCTTCGCGATCCTAGAGGGGGTTCAAGGCTGTGGGAGGGCTAGTGCACCCAACGGTGCTTGAACAGGGCTGAAAACTTTTTAGAGTTAGCTTGATTTTAGTGGAAGACGAATTCTTCCACCCTTAAGATTTTTCATCGGGCTTTCGGAAAAACTCTGAGCTTCTGCCTTGTGGTTCTATCGGGCTTCTGAAGCAGTCGTCGATCTTCCTTGTTCAGTTGAAGAATCTTCGGGGGCGACGTGCAGATCACAACTTCAAGAGGCATTCACGGTGTTAACTCAACCATATGGGACGCGCGGTAAGTTAGTAAGTTGATGAAACGTCGGGTTGTTGTCCATATGAAGCAGCAACAAGGTCGTCGGAGACAATCTTCAGCTTGAGTGTCGGTGTTGACCAGTTAAGAAGTGAGAGGGTAAATTACACCTAATCTTGAGTCTTGAGGTATCTTCATGAGCTTCACTTGACGAGGACCAGATGAACCATTTGATGTAGCTTGGCTTTGATGCTATTGTTCACTCAACGGGTTAGACGGTGTGTTAGGGGGGGTATTTTGAAGAAGATATCCTAGAGGTTAGCACGACTATACTCCAAGGTTAGATCAAGTTAGTAAGGCTTCTCGCAGAGGTGCAGTCACTCTTGAAGGTAGGAACTTCTGCTTTCTTGGCGTAGTGGAGATGCTTCAGATGACCTTGAAAGTAGTCGGCGTAGGTAGGGGTCTGAGTTAGTTTCCCTGATGGTTGAAAAACAACTGCTAACGGGTTTAGAGTTAGAGTCTTTCGTTAATCTATCCAACTAACTAGCAGTTATCAATACACCGGCGAGGCAAACTTTAATCCTATCATGGCATGCGACACCCATACAATCATAACCAGAGACAAAATACCACTAATAGGGGCTACTGGTATTTTTCCTAGATGCACAGAAACAAAACAAGATCAACACAATTGGAATCATTCAAAAATATTTATTTTTCAATTTTTGAGACTCAAAATACTAACCAGAAACAGTGATCAAATTTTATTTATTAAAAATCGCACAAAAACCCTAAAAATACAAGGTCAGTGGCGTCTGAAAGCTAATTTCATACTGGTTCTAGTGCAATTGGAATCACATCAATCGGAGCTACCAAACTATTTTTATTAGCAAAACAGTACACTGGCAGATTTTCCATTTTTAATTTCTGTTTCACAAATTTCAAACAATTAAAAAGGGCGGGAACGTCTAAATAGCAAGACATACATGCACACAGCAAACAGATACAAACACTCAAGGCAGCACACTAGGGAACTACAAGCAATCATCAAACCAGACATGGTACTCTAAGTACCCAGAAATTCCTAATGCGCGGGTAGCTCAATCAAAGCGATTGAGTTTGTCCTATCCATCCTATAGGTTTGGGGGCTGGTCACATATGTCGACGTCTTCATATCATTAGCATCAGCTTCAATTTGGATCCTTGTAGCAGTTGGTGGTGAAGCAGGCCTGATGTTGACTCGTCGATGTTGAGGTGGAGGCGAAAACTGTGCAGTCTTCTGTTGTAAACATCTCGGGGACGTGAGGTCTTCAGAGGGGTAGTTGTTGAGGTACTCCCAAAGTTGCAACTTCCGGTGGCTGGCCTAAAAATTACTAGTCGAGAACTGAGGACTTGATCCTAGACGACTGCAAAAATGCAAGTCCACGAAGAAACAAGGTCAGCTCCTTGACATACTTTGGTGACAACCAAAGACATGATCTTATTATCCCTTTATGCGCAGGACTAAGTCGGCGTCCGATCTTCAATAGTTGTCGTTGGAGATACGTGAGACTTCATACAAGGTTGATCCATCTTCGACTTCGAGTCTCCGGGTCTGAGTCGGGGACATCGTCCAGTATGTAGGTTTGAAGTGGATGAGACAATAGAGCAAGAATTTTCAACCCTTTTCATAAAGCGGAGAGATACGAGTTTAGAAGCTTTGAATAAATAAGAAGAGTAGAAGCTATGCTTCCGACTAAAGAAATAATTTATTTCGCAAATAGTTTTTCCCCAAGTATTTGTTTGCCTAACTAACGTTCATGCTAACTAAGGTCTCCTACAGTCAGGATAGCTCTGATACCAGCTCTGTGGGGACCCCGGACTAGCTGTCCGAAATTCCTGTTATGTATACAGTTCACGATCCCATGATCAGTGCGTCGTGAACACATAACCGAACTGATATCAAATTACACCATCCATTACAAAGCGGAATAAGAAAATTACAACATGGTCACATGACCGATAATTACATAATAGCCTCGAAGGGCCTAACTAAACATCGTAGTAGCAACATCACTTCGGCGACGCAGTACCCAAGTCATCCGCCATAACCCTACGAGCAACCGAGCGGGAAGACGTTCCTAGCTCGCATAGACGTCGCCAACTCCTTCTTCGTCCGTCGAGTTCCTTCAAGTCCGGCCAAGTAAATAGCCGGGGACAAAGCCGTGAGTACATTGGAATTGTACTCGCAAACCATCAAGAAAGATGCTAACGAGCTAACTAAAAGAGACAAGAGAGGAAGAATAGTTTCTCTTGTGGATATAGCATGTGAAAGAGAATCAGTTTCTCTTGTGGATATAGCATGTGAAAGAGAATCAGTTTCTCTTGTGGATATAGCATGCCGACATCGCAATTGATGGAGACACTAAAGTGGTACTATGACACCTCTATATCTTTATTGAAGAATATACTTCAAAAGATAACTATGGCATATCTATATCTTTATTGAAGAAGAGTTAGCATACCGCCATCTCAGGTGATGGGGATACTAGGGAAGTCCTATGACATCTCTATAGCTTTGTTAAAGAAGAGTTCCTCTACATGAAACATTAGGAAAGAGTTCCCCACTTGGTCTTATTTTTCCACGACCATCTCCATATGGTCGACACACGCCCTTTTTCCGTACCCTTCCGGTACATCCAACACAACATTTCCTTTGCAAAGCATTTGTCAAAACAAAACTCAAGCCCCGGTTAAGTATGGCCATTTCAACTTGTCCATGACCGCGGACGCGGCTATTCGAATAGATTTGACTCTGCAGAGTTTGCACACTTTCCCCACAACTATCCGGATACCTATCGTGTGGGCATCATCCCCGCATAACAACATATGCCACGACGGATACCCGGACATAACCTTTCGCCCATCTCCACTGGCACGAGTCCTTCCCTGCGGGCTTACCCCTTCCCGGCACCCCGGCGACCATACCTCCTTTTGAGCGTATCCCCGGCGCCATGACAGAAGACCCTCAGTAATCGTCCGGCTATCAGTTAAGACAGTGTATTGCCTCCTCCAGAGCACAACCCGGCGTCGGAGGTCATCGTGACCCTCCCTAGAAAGTTGTGAAGGGTGCTCCTGCCAGCTTCAACAAACTACGGGCTAAGCCCCGTCCCACACCAGGGTAGTGTGGTTGCGCGATAAAAAGTTGGGACGGCGAACACTTATACGCAGTGCTCCTTTGAAAAACATTTCACCCACATTTCCTTTACTTGCCAACAACCAACCATATTTCTCCGAACAACCTTGTTCAAACATTTTCTCTTCCAAAAACCTTCTCTCGGGTAGAGTTAACTTCCCAAGGTTTTCATAAAACATTTACAACAAGGTAAGCCTTGAGGGGTTCCCATCCTATAATTTCATGAGTGGAACTACTATTGCACTATGGCCGAGATGAGAGTCGTCACGCCATAGATGGTGTATAAAGGAGTAATGGGTGGATCATACTTGCTTAAGGTAAGCATGAATGATGACAACACAAAGAGGAATATAATCTCAGATTTGTGGTGCTAACTACACAACTTAGATAGTGAAGTGTCACTATCCAACATATTCTCCAAGATGGTACACGACATACTCCTCTCAAGTTGAGAATACACCAAGATCATGACATTGATACCTCTATACTACAAAGGGGGTGGGTGTGGTGTAAGTTACTATCTTGAGATGGAACATGCTCAAGTTGAGCATACAAGATAACCAAGTGGGATAGCACGGCCATGTTACCATGCATCCCATAACACAAGGACAAATAGTGGAGCATCACCACTAGGGAGTACCCCACTTGCAATCACACATAGATGACATAAATAGAGATAAAAACACACATAGAATGAAGGTGCTTTGAACATCAACAAATGACATCCAACTAGACACCGGATCAGAGATCAAAAGATGGCTTGCCTTGGCTTATGTGTCCCTGGACTTCTTCAACTCCATCAATAAGAATCCCAACAACATAAATAAAATCCTTGTCCGATTTCCACTTCTTCTTCTTCTCCGGAATTGTGCGCATCTATCGCCGGAAAATATAAAAGGAACACAATTAATCACATTGCATCAACAAGACAACATTCAACAATCAACAACTAACAATGCAGCCAAGGTATAACATACTAAGGACTTATAGATACCACAAACAACTTAAAGAGAACCCATTTTATTTACCTAGTAAAAGTATGAGAGTGCCACGACTTAGCAATTGCCTCTCTAGGTATCACCATGGCACAAACTAAGTATCCCCTAGTAGATAACATAAAAAGGAGGACAAGTGCATTAGTTTGACATCACAAACATTCACAATACATTTTCAAACAATTTTTGGAAAAGTAGAAATCAGTTTTTCCTAATTTAATTTGCTCACTTAACACTATACAAAAATAGGAAGCAAACCATATTTCACATCATTTGAAAACTAAGCAAAACAATAGAACTTGTTTAAGTTGCAAAGGTTTTGTTTTTCAATCATAAAACAAAGGTTGCCCATTTCTAATAAAAAGAGTTGGTCAAGGGTTTTAAATAAACCAACGAGTTTTGGTCCAACAATGCATGTCACACATATACCTTACTAACAGTAACAAATATGCATGAACAGAGACTAATAATATTTTTCCTAGATGTCCAGTACTAATACAAGACTAACCCAATTGGAATCACCCAAAAATATTAATCCTACAAATTTAGGAATTTGTTTGAATCTGACTTGTACAGAAAACAAGATCTGTAAGCCATAAATCGTAGAAAAATCCTAAAAATATGAGACCACTGGCATTTGAAAGATTTTTAAACAGAGATGCACACACAATTGGATTTGGGTTCAAATTATTTCTGAAACTCTCACAAATGGATTGACAAGATTACTGCATGTCTATACCATTTGCTTTACCTCTGGAGTTACAGAACAGATAAATGTTTGAAACTTGTTTGAGATGATTAAGAAAACATTCAGTAGTCCTACAAAACTGGAATCACTCAATTAGGTTTCAAAATGGATTTTTGGTGATTTAAAAGCTATCAGTCATGTCTGCAGAACACACAGAACAAGTTTAATTCACCACAAATTGTACATCAATCATAAAAATATGAGGTCAGTTGCATCTGAAAGGCATTGAAAAGCTGGTTCTCACCCAACTGGTTTCATTCCAAAATTCGTTCCCAAGCTCCTGGTTTAATTCGACAAAGTCAGATCTATCCAGATCTTGCTCTGTGAACCATTTCAGTTTCAGGAGGTCAATCGAAGTGAAAACACCGCCAAAATAAAGGTATTGAAGAGGGCTTTCACGTACAGTTGAGTTTGTTCAAAAAGGTTTTGTAAAACGGAACAAATCTAATAAACAGTGAATCTGCATGTTTACAGAACTTTATTTACCACGGACAATCCGTAACGAATTTGAGGATGAGACCAACGCCAAGTTGTAGATCTTTTCCGTATCTATCTGTGGAACTTTGAATCACTCGATTTGGATCTGCACACGAGTTTTGGCGGATTTTGCAATTTCGTGTCAGAATCTGAAACAGCAAGATAGCAGAAATTACAGCAAGTTTTTGGACGAACTTTGGTCAAGAGCTTCAGATCTGAGGATTGCTCAACCTTCTCCATGCTTGGACCATCATGAACCAGCATCAAGATCCAATCTTAGCAATGGAGGAAGAAGAAGAGGAGATTAAACCATCTAGGGTTGGGGAGAAGATGGAGAGGGAGGCTCTCAAGGTGAGGGGAAGCTTGAGGGAGAAGGAGAGCTGCGGTTTGGTGTGCTCTCATGGCCATGGCCGGCCATGGAGCCTTGGTGGAGGTTCAGCTCGTGGGGAAGAGGTAGGGGAAGGGTGTGAGAGAGTGGAGGAAGGAGTGGAGTGTCCAAAAATGAGAAGCAAAAGATGGGGAGGTGGCCGGCCAAGTGAGATTTATAGAGGGAGGGAGTGGTGGCAGCTCTTCACTTGATTGGCCAAGGTGTGTGGCTGCCCATTTAGTGATTGGGGTAGTTGGGAGGCAAGCCTTGTGGAGGAAGGAAAAGAAGAGGAAGGGCTGACCGAAATTCTTGTCATGGCCGGCTCCTTCTTGATAATCACAAGTGGACAAGCAAGTGCAATGCCATCTCATGCATGTCGGCCAAAGTTGGCTGTTGGGATGGTTAGCCAAAAGTGGCTTGGTGATGTCTTAAAATTAGGAAGAGAGATGATAATAAACATTGGTGCCAATGTTGAAGAATAAAGTACTTTGATCAAATTATCAATTTGGCCAAGAGATGATGGTGGTGATGGTGGTTGAGACAATGGTAGAGCAAGGTTATGAGAGATGGTGAGTGAAGTATTCATATACTCACAAGGATGAATATATTGACATACATCATCAATTCATGAGGTCAAGGTGATGATGGAAAATAATAGAGGAGTGAGATGGGCATAATGAAATATAAGTTGCTCTACAAATAAGAGGTCAATTGGGAGTGATTTGAAAGTATCAAATGATCATCCATTTGATCAAGAATTGGAGGATGGAGGGGATACAATGTGGTGGATCAGAGATGTGCATAAGATGTGCAAGTTTTGCCATTTGAAAAAGAACTCATTTGAAAAGTATTTGAAACACCTCAATTGTCTAGGGACAATTGGGAATGAACTCAAGTGGAATGGAAATTGAAAATGTTGAGAAAAACTAGTTGGAACTTAGGGGTTCAAAAATATTCTACTTACTATCTCAAGTAAAGTAGAGTTTTTCTCAAACTTAAAATAAACAAGAAATGGTATAGATACCATATCAAGCCTTTTTGTGAAAAGGAAAGCAAAATAGAAAGAAAAGTTTTAGAAACCAGTACTTGGTAGAAATGGGATGAGAAACAAAACCCATTTCAGTTCTTGTTTTCTTTGTAGAAATATCTTGAAAAGATTTAATAAAACTAGAAGTAGTTTTGTGATCAAAACTTGAGAGGGAAAAACAATAGGGGTTTGAGAAAGAGAAATAATTTAGGGGGAGGTGTTCTCAAGGGTAGATAGTAGCTACAAATTGTATCCATCATCCCACTCTTGGTTTTGTGAAGATAAACTTGGATGAAAACAAAAACAAGAGGTAAAAGAGGAAGAAGTGATCTGGTGCTGGAACATGGGATAGGATACCAGATCAAGTTGAATATATGAGTTGCAAGGATTGACTGAGACATGCAAGACGTGGAGGTTGAAGAGGATGTTGCATAGATGAGATCCATGCATTGAAGTCAACAATAACAGGTTGTGGGTGCTTAGAGATCAATTGCCAAAGTCCGGACATTTTAAGCTTGTCAACACAGATGGTCGACATGGCCTCAAAACCAACAAGGATGAGTGGGTATAAGAGAGGGATGTAGCTGGGGGTAGACGATCCCAAGTTTTGAATTAAGGATGATTGAGCTATCTTGTACTTGTTGACGTCAGAAACCCCCTGGCGGGCAGAGATGGTCAACACGGTAGAGCCGGGAACAACTAGGGCTGCGGCTGGCCCCAGTCCCTCAGAGCGACGGCCCGCAAAGCCTCCTGGTCGCACGCGCCGATGCCAACCGCAAGGGCGTGCCACCCGACCTATACCCGGTCGGGAAGGTGTGGATGATGCCTCGCTTAGTTTCCTGCATGGCATACACGTAAACATTAAATACGAGCCTCGATCGGCTCTCGGGTTATCCCGTGAATCGGCTCAAAGAGCCGATCCACCCATGATCCGGACAAGGTGTCCGAATATATGGTGGTCCTGCTTGATCAAGATAAAGCTGATTAGATCTACGACGATTTAGGGGTTTCACCGCATAATCGGATCATCCTACTCACGATTGGGCCTCGCGCTCGCGCACGGTGACCGTAAGCCGATCCTAGACAGGGCCTAAAAACCAACACGAGGTTGATCCCCGGAACATCCTCTCTAGGGCTAGCAAACGCCACCCTACACGCCGCTGGATCCTCCAACCCTTTGTAAGGCCTAACTATTGCGGATGTTAAACTAATCCTTGATGAAACAAGGAGCAACCGTAACGGATCAGATCTACTAAATTATGATCAAGCGGGGTGCCGCCCCTACACCTAAGATAGGTGTAAGGGCGGCTAGACGTGCAAGGGTTGCATAACGAAAGCATGTAATTCGAAGAACAATGCTAACCCTAACACATCTAAGATAACTACGTTGCTCGCCATCAAAAAGGCTTCGATACGAGCAACGCATGAACAACGTGATAGGCATTACGCTGCCTAGATCGCAAGATGCGATCTAGGCAGCATGGTGCTTACCGGAGAAACCCTCGAGACGAAGGAGTTGGCGATGCGCCGAGATTTATTTGTGGTTGAACGTTGGTTGTTGTCTTTTCCATAAACCCTAGATACATATTTATAGTCCAGGGGACTTTCTAATGTGGGCGTGCACCAAACCGTGCACGAGTAAGATTCTAACTTCTAAACTAAGATGCGATCTAATATGTTACAGATACATGGGCAAACAAGCCCAACTTGGTATAAAAGGCCGATTCACGTATTTCTTCTATATATATTTCTTCAAGTCCATCTTGATCGCGGCCCACCTCTGACTCGGTCAAATTCTGGTGATAACACATGCCCCCTGGTTTTGGAAATGACATTTCCAAAATCATTATGCTCTTCTTTCGTCGGGTCATGTCGTGGCAGAGCGGAACCGCCGCAGAATCTTCCATCATTACGCCTCGCCTCCCGGGCTTCTCTCGTATGAATTGTCAATTTCGGCATCACGTCCTCGAGAACCGTCATGGCATTAAATCTCCACTACACTCTCTTTATTTATCTCGTGCCAAACGGTTCACCACTCCATCCCCTTGCTCGCTCTCGTTCACCAAACCAAAAAACCCTTCTCCCCTGCAGCCATGTCTTCCTCTTCCTCCTCCGCTTCGAGGCCTCTCTCTCCAACCGTCGCCGAAGAACAAGGAAGAGGACGATCCCCGCTCCGGGCGAACCCCATCTCATCTGACAAGGAGAAGAAAGGAGGAGAAGCGGAGAGGACCAAGGCCCCCCCCTCCGCCAGGCTTCCGCCGAAGAAGCGCTCCCGCATGTGGGCGGACAGCGAGGACGATGATGACGACGAGGAAGAAGAAGATGAGGAGGAGGAAGATGATTCCTCCTCCTCCGCTGGGTATCCTCCAACGAAGCGCTTCCGCAGCTGGGCAGATAGCGAGGATGATGATGATGACGAGGAGGAGGAGGAAGCTCCAGCCGACGGCTTTTCCTTCCCAGTTCCTCCCTGAGAAGATCATGATGCAGTGACAGCCGAGGTAACTCCAATCGGCTCTCAAAAATAGGGCACCTACCAGGCCTGTTGCCCCCCGAGTCTCAGCCAAGGCAAAACAGAGACGAGGACACGCAAATTAGCTGTATGGACTCTGGGCTTGATCATGTCCGAGGGAGCTTTTATGCGGAACCGACCCGATTGGAACATAAATCGGCTTCCCGGAGCAGAGAGCCTTCAAGGTGAGCTGCCCCCCGAGCTTCTTCAGTTCTTCCTGCATCTTGCCGGCTAGATCGGCTCCTTTCCTTTGGTGGATCTAATGCAATCCATCCTTGACCTGATCTGCACGTCCACGCTGCTCTTGGCTTTGTCCTTGAAGAGAGGATCCGAGCCCTTAAACTACTCCATTGAGGAGTTCTTCCATTAAAATCCCCCTTCGTGCTCCATTGATCCTCTGATCGTAACAGTTATTCCTCTTGAGTCGATGGCCATGCATCGGCTTTTATATCCTTAAGTCGATGTCTGCTGCATCGGCTGTGTTCAAAAAAATTCGAATTTTCCAAATTTTTTACGGCCGACTTGTGCATCGGCCCCCATACTTTAATACTCATTACCAAAGAATGAGGCACTTCACTGCATATCCTCGTGTTTTATCTACCTGGGTGCCCCCCGGAGCCGATTCTGTCAAGAGAATTGATGGTATCGGCTCTGTTGGATAACATGTCGAACCCAGGCAGAATGGTTGGTGAGGATAATTTTGGCCGATTGCTGGAATCGGCCTCCACGTTTGCTTGTTCGGTGAAGGTTTTGTAAGTTCCCTTCATAATTTTTTTTTTTGGGGCCGATCACCAGGATCAGCCTCGCCGCGTTTGCTCCTTGACGTGCTCTTGCTACTCGTTCAGGCCGGTAGATAAAACCAGCCCAATCTCTGACTTCATCATGTTGGTGCGCTTGCTGTCGCCCACCTTGAATGCATCGTGTAATCGTGGAGCACTAAGCTTCGTCGGAAGAACGAGCACCATGTTTGTACCAGCCGATGTTTCATCATCGGCTTTCCTTTGCTTGGGGCGCCACTCCATTTTCCGTGGACGACCCTCTTCATCCAGGGTTCGCTGAACCTTCGCAGCCAGATCGGGCCTTGCCTTCCTCAACGTATGCAAGTATAACCTCTCGGCTTCTTCCGGGCCGCGCAATCGTTGAACCCTGCGTTTCGGGAACGGCCGAGTCCATCGGGGCACCACCTTGGCCGGTGATACCTGTCTTCTTCTTCTCCCTCGTCTTCTGAATCTTCGAGATCTTTCAACCGAGGGGACTCAGCTCGTTTGCTCTATGGCGGGAGAGGTCCTAAGCGCTCGAACACGGACACGTTGGCTGCCTCCTTCTTCTTCCGGTTGCATTCTGGGCAATTGCCGATTGTTGGCAATCGGCTCATTCCTGAA
Source organism: Lolium rigidum (assembly GCF_022539505.1). NCBI lineage: Eukaryota > Viridiplantae > Streptophyta > Magnoliopsida > Poales > Poaceae > Lolium > Lolium rigidum. Next base: position 197,021,578 of record NC_061509.1, read on the forward strand.
TCCCAGCGAGTGCTCGAAGAAGGGACAATCCCGAGTGCTGTCCTCGTCGTCTCGCTCCCTTGCCTTTTCCTTGGCGCAACGCTCGTGCTCCTCCTCATCGCGATTATGCCAACGATGTCTTCTGGCTTCTCTAGCCAGACGATCTCTTTCATCATCATCGCTGGACCGTCGGCGTTGGTCGTACTGACTCACATACTTGTTGAGGAGGTGATCAGAGAGAGGTGCTGATACCTTATGTTCTTCACTTCTCCCTCTGTGACGTAGCGCTTGCCATCTTGGCGGAGCCGATCGCGCGGAGCGGCTTCCTCTGTACCTTTGCTATGAGAGCAGCTGCCCTCATCTCCATCCTTGCCAGCGTGGTGTCCAAGATCTACCATGTTGATTTTGCACGAGAAATCCGGCTGGCACCCTCCGTGGTAAGTATACTCCACCATGTTTACGGCGGGGAAGGGGTGTGCGTCGACCTTCATGGCGTACTGGTTAAAAATCAACCGTCCATTTTCTATCGCCATTTGGATCTGTTGCCGCCACACCCTGCAGTCGTTGGTGGTGTGGGAGAACGTGTTATGCCATTTGCGGTATGGCTTTCCGTTCAGCTCCTGCGCCGTGGGGATCTTGTGGCCTTCGGGTACCTTTATATGCTTCTCCGTGAGTAAGAGATCAAAAATCTGTTCGGTCTTGGTCACGTCGAAGTCGAACCCTTTTGGAGGGCCTTGTGGCTTCACCCATTTGCGAGGTCACGGGGCCTCGTCGCTCGAGTCCATTCAGCCACTTCTACCTCCCGATCTCCCATGGCACCTTCATCTTCGTCCGCCTCAACCAAGGTCACCGCACGCTTGAATTTGTCCCGGTAAACATCCGGGTGGCGCTCGTTCATATGCCGACGGCTCTCGCACCATGTGCGCCAACGAAGGGTAGTCCGCTTGGGAGGCCACGTCCTTGATTGATGATGAGAGACCCACCACCGCCAACTCGACCGCTTTTTTTCGCTTATATGAGCCGAAAAGCATCGGTTCCTAATGGTCCTGAAGCGCTGGACGTATTCTGACACTGTCTCCCCGCGCTTCTGTCGTACTTGCGCTAGATCGGCAATACCAACATCGGAAGCCTCTGAGTGATACTGCTCATGGAACTGCTCTTCCAACTGCTTCCAAGTCCGGATGGAGTTCGGTGGCAGCGATGTGTACCACCCGAAAGCCGATCCCGTGAGGGACTGTGCGAAGAACCTCACGCGCAACTCGTCTGATGCTGAGATCGTGCCCAGCTGTGCCAAATACCGGCTCACATGCTCGATGGAGCTGGAACCATCTGATCCACTAAACTTCGTGAAGTCCGGGAGCCGATATTTGGGTGGTAGCGGGATCAGTTCGTAGTCGTTGGGGTACGGCTTGGTGTAGCCGAACGTCTTCCTTTTCGGCATCATGCCGAACTGATCTTTCGGAATTGCACAAATCTGATCCGCTGTGATGGCTGAAGGTGTCGAACCCTGAAGATTCGCCGGGGTGGCATATTTAACCATCCATGCTTGCTTTTCCGGTTCTAATCCAACTGCAGGAGCTGGGCTTTGGAGGTTTGTCGGAGTGGCGTACTTAGCTAGCCACGATTGCTTCTCAGGATCGGCTCCTGACGTTCCTCCTGCCGTTCCAGAGGCTGCTGATATTGCAGCCTGGTTCGAGAGTGCCCAGGCGTTGCAGTCCGGTACGTATGCGCACGCGTATCCGTGCGGGATCTCCTTGGGTGCCTCGGGTAGGAATTGGTAGTCACTAGGATCACCACCAATCTTGTAGACGACGTATGCCGATGAGTTCGGCAGTTCCGGTGCTGCCCATGCGAACGGCTGGGGCTGGAGCGGCATCTCTCCCTTGAAAGTCCCCAGAGCTGGTCCCGATGGAGAATACCGGTGGCTCATGATTTCCTGGACGACACGCTCCAAAGTGTTCACCAGGCTCTCAGAGTGTTGGTGCAGCGAATGAGCCACCATGTAGTTGATCTCCTGCCGCAGCGACCTGGTGCGTTCTTCTGACGGGGCGGACAGATCCACTCCATCGAGTGCGCCTTCGGGTGTGAAACCCTTCCACCGACGCCATGGGAGCGGGTTCGGTGGAAAGAGCCGATGAGTTCGGCTTCGAGGACCGCCTTGATTTCGTCATGCTTCTTCTTGAGCTCAGCGGGCGGTTCCTCGTACTTGACCGGAGTGCCTTCCGCCATCTCGGATGCAGACGGCGACGTGGTGGATGTCGAAGGTCGTCCCACCGGGCGTGCCAGAATGTGTTGACGTCAGAAACCCCCTGGCGGGCAGAGATGGTCAACACGGTAGAGCCGGGAACAACTAGGGCTGCGGCTGGTCCCAGTCCCTCAGAGCGACGGCCCGCAAAGCCTCCCTGGTCGCACGCGCCGATGCCAACCGCAAGGGCGTGCCACCCGACCTATACCCGGTCGGGAAGGTGTGGATGATGCCTCGCTTAGTTTCCTGCATGGCATACACGTAAACATTAAATACGAGCCTCGATCGGCTCTCGAGTTATCTCGTGAATCGGCTCAAAGAGCCGATCCACCCATGATCCGGACAAGGTGTCCGAATATATGGTGGTCCCGCTTGATCAAGATAAAGCTGATTAGATCTACGACGATTTAGGGTTTTCACCGCATAATCGGATCATCCTACTCACGATTGGGCCTCGCGCTCGCGCACGGTGACCGTAAGCCGATCCTAGACAGGGCCTAAAAACCAACACGAGGTTGATCCCCGGAACATCCTCTCTAGGGCTAGCAAACGCCACCCTACACGCCGCCGGATCCTCCAACCCTTTGTAAGGCCTAACTATTGCGGATGTTAAACTAATCCTTGATGAAACAAGGAGCAACCGTAACGGATCAGATCTACTAAATTATGATCAAGCGGGTGCCGCCCCTACACCTAAGATAGGTGTAAGGGCGGCTAGACGTGCAAGGGTTGCATAACGAAAGCATGTAATTCGAAGAACAATGCTAACCCTAACACATCTAAGATAACTACGTTGCTCGCCATCAAAAAGGCTTCGATACGAGCAACGCATGAACAACGTGATAGGCATTACGCTGCCTAGATCGCAAGATGCGATCTAGGCAGCATGGTGCTTACCGGAGAAACCCTCGAGACGAAGGAGTTGGCGATGCGCCGAGATTTGTTTGTGGTTGAACGTTGGTTGTTGTCTTTTCCATAAACCCTAGATACATATTTATAGTCCAGGGGACTTTCTAATGTGGGCGTGCACCAAACCGTGCACGAGTAAGATTCTAACTTCTAAACTAAGATGCGATCTAATATGTTACAGATACATGGGCAAACAAGCCCAACTTGGTATAAAAGGCCGATTCACGTATTTCTTCTATATATATTTCTTCAAGTCCATCTTGATCGCGGCCCACCTCTGACTCGGTCAAATTCTGGTGATAACAGTACTACAAAGAGAAAATCAAGATGGCAGACTCAGGTTGTCATCAGGAGAGAGGTTTGATGTAGTAAGAAGGAAAACAACATTTCCTAAGTCACACATGTGTTTTATTAGGTGAGTTGTTCATTTTTCCACTAGGAGTGTTGTTCTTTGAGGTAGCTCAAGACAAAACTCAACAAGCAAATCAAGAAAATTCATCTACCAACAGATCAAGGCAATTCATCATAACCAACAGATCAAGGCAATTCATCTTAATTAGTCTAAAGAAAAAGTTTTTGTTCCCCCTAATTTTTGCATTATGGACAAATAAACAAGGTTGCAAAAAGTGGGGTGTTACAATGGAGGGGCGGAGGCAAGTGGCGTTGCCATGATCGGTTCCGACTTAGGAGGAGGAGAAGAAGACATCTGCACAGGAGAGCTAGCATAAGTTAAGCTAGCCGAAAATTCTTTGGTTCGTTCGTTCATCTCTACAAGCTCCAATCAACAGAAGCTTGAAGCCGAAGTTCTTATCGATAATGGCGGATGCGGCGGTCGGAGCTGCCGGCAGTGAGGTTTCGGCGCGGTGGCTCGTCGGACTTAAGAACACGCACAAAACACGGTGTGGTGGAGAAGCTCCGGCGAGACTCCGGAGAAGTTCCAGCGCGGCGGCGATGAAAGCTCGGAGGCGGCGCTTGACTGAGAGCGAGGCGAGGGAGGAATGAATGGATTAAAAGAGATAAACCCTTTGTGGTGATATTTATAGACTGGGAATGAGATTCGTGCTATGCATCCTGTGGTCGAAACGCAAGCGTCGCACCGTTGGATGAATGACACGTGTCCTAAACCCTAGCGGTAAATTCGGCCAAGGTATTAAGTTACCATTGAAATTACCCGAAATTGGAGCCTGGTTAGTCGGAACCATTTGATCCCTTTGGAGGATCCGGGAAACTTCGAGGTACTTAGTATGATTTCTGCGAGGTAGTTATCCGAAGAACCTTTTTCAAAATTTGGTTTGATGGATAAAGTCTCGCGGGAAGGAAGAATTTCCGACAAAGAAGCTGGAAAGGTACGGAGTTCTTCAAGATTTCGAAGACCTCCGGGAAGCTACCCAGAGATTTCAAAGGCATGAGCAAGACAGAAGACATGGTGAACCTCGGAGAACTCTAGGGGATATTGTTGTGGGTATATTTCATGGGGATACCATCGAAAGTGCCTAGATCCTGCAAACCCGGGTGGCCCAAAGATGGTGGATGGCCCACCGGGTGGCCCAGTTGCTGTTGATCAAGATGGAAGAAGTCCAGCCCGGGAACAAGGAGCCGGATCTAGCCCGACGTGCGTGAGGAGTCGGATCCGGCAAGGCCCATTAAGGTAGCCGGATCCGGTACGATGTTTTAGGTAGTAGGCGGATCCTTGACGTGCACGGCAATGTAATATTCTGTAGTTAGGCAAGATTGTAGTCCGACTAGGACTCTCCGTAGAAACCCTAGATCATGGCGCCTTTATAAACCGGATACTGGGAGCTAGAGGCACAACCAAAACTCATTGTAACAACGCGAAAGCGCCCAGATAATTCCAGACAAGCAACATTAGGCCCTGCCTCCGAGCAGCGTGTTCTGAAGCTGGGTAAACCGCGTACCACCGTCCCAATGGCTCTTCGCGCTATGGCCACTACTTCTTCCCCCACTTCGTGAGGATCCCTCCTCGGGGGTATCGTCGAATAGGCAATGACAGTCGCCCAGGTCCTGGCTAAGATAGAGTTGTTGCTACCCCCTACTGTCGGCACACGACTATACCATCGGTGCACCAGTACAAATGTGCACCGACGTTAAGTGGTGGCAGATTTCCACTTTACCGAAAAAATAAAAGAAAATGGTAGAAATTTCAAAATCATTCGAGATGTCCATATGTTATGTGTTCTAGTTTTATGGAAATTTACAAACATCAATTTTGTAAAAATTGCAAAATAGCGTCATGGTAAAGCGGCTCTCGAGATTGCATACGTCCTTCGATGAAAAAGTTTGTCAGTATGAAAATATTTCTACAGAAAAATTTACGTCCGATTTCAAAGGCCTACGGTCTTTACCGATCTTTTTAAATTCCAGAAAATAAAATTGAAAACGGAGTTTTTAAAGCTTTTAGAAAAAAATGCAAAACAATTTTAAAGAGGAAAAACTTACCGCCGGCGCACCACCATATTGGTGCGCCTGCGCTAACCTTCTTACCTTCACTATAAGTTGAAACCACCTGGCGTACCTTCCTCTTCTCCTCTTTATCTTCCTCATTTCTCCATCTTCCTCTTCCTACTCTTCCTCTTCTCCTCTTCCTCTTCACTTTTCCCTGTTCCTCTTCTCCTCTTCATCTTCCTCTTCCTACCCTTCCTCTTCATTCTTCCTCTTCTCCTCTTCCTACCATGATGCCACCTCCTCGAGCTCCGGCGAACACAATGTCGCCGATGTCGCCTCCTCCTCCTCGGCCTTGAGCTTTGCGGACCACGCCACCGGCGATGCCGCCCCTCCTCGGCATTGAACTCCTCCTCCTCGGCCTCAAGATCCGATGAACACGATGCCGCCGACACATCGCCTCGAACTCTAAAGCCGCCTCGAGCTCCTCCTCGGCCTCAAGATCTAGATCTCTTCAAAAACTGTGGACTCAATTGCTTCCCAGTTTTGAACATAGGGGACTGCTTGTAAAAGTTCCTCTGCTAGGCTTATTTTGTTTTCTGGAAAACCGCCGGCGCACCAGCCTGGTGCATCGGCAATAAGCCGTTGCTGCTAGCTGGCTACCGTCGGCGTGCGCTGATGCGCTGGAGCTAACTTTTTGGGTGCACCGGCGGTAAGATTTTTCCTAGTGGTGCGTCTGATGCATGTAAAATGCATACATGAACTCTGTAGTTTATTGTGTCAGCATCACTACTATTATGCAACTTTATTATATTTATTGGGACTAACTTATTAATAGTTTCAAAAGTGCACAAGTTCTTGTTTTAAATTTTGTTGTGTCGGAAATATGGAAGGAAGCCGCTCATTATGGCAAAATCAGGAATTTCCTGAAATCTGTCCTTGCAGGACACTTTTTAAAGATCGCCAAGGACCCGAAGATGGCCTCAAATTGAAAAAAGGCTAGAAATATAAGTTGCGATGAATTTCCATACCTTTCGTTTGACTGATTTAACGCCTCAAGTGGAGTTTGCATGTGACATGTGGACCCCTTTTACTGAAGGGTACAGAGGCAGTTTCAGGAACCCGGAAATTTGTGACGTGATTGACTCAAACTCTTTCCATACTTGAGGAATTCGGCCAAGCCAGGACTTTATGGGCTCATAAAGGACACAGGGGAGTTCTAGAAAGGTTCTAAAGGTGCTCCAGAGTCCTTAGATCAAAGGGGCATCCATCCTACGGCCAAGATTGCATCTCCCCCTCCTTGGTAGCCGCCAAGGAGGGGGAACCTCCTCCACACGAGCACCATGGCCAAGGAAGAAGAAGTAGCAAGGGGACTCCGCCCCCAAGGGCAGCCGCCGCCCTATGAGGGGGGCACCGCCGCCCTGCGCCACCGCCTCCTCCACACCGGGGCCACCTCTCCCCCATGTGGAGGCTCATCTCCATCGCCATCTACAACAACTCTCCATCACCCCCACTGTAATCTCTTGGCAAACATGATGTATGATGCAATATATCGTTTTCCCATGATCTATTTTATCTTTATGTGGACGTTTGAGTAGTGACTTGTTCTTGGCAATTGAGATATAGTTTCTTTATGGTTGCATACAAGTATATGCTATCTTCTATGATGACCTTGTTGTACTAACATATGAGTGCACACATATGTTTGGGGATGCACAAGGTTGTCACCGTTGCATGTTGATAGGATGAGAGATAGCCGTAGTTTGATAGAAACCGAATCCCAATTCTCAGTGATACATATTATATTAATTCATGGTTAATCAACAGGGGTATTATCATGGGGACCCTAGATCTAAATGCGGTGGTTGGACTTTATGTTAATTATTCCACTTTTTGCTCTTAATTGGCCTTGGGATCAATCACTAAGGTGTATTTGCTCATGTAAATGTGACATAGGTATGCCGAATAGGCATGCCAAATAAAGTGCCCGGGTTATCTGGAGGGGATGTGAAGCCCACGAACCCGAAGATTTGGAGGTCCAGAAGCCTTGAGAATTTTGGATAAGGTAAATAGAGTTGTATTAGGAATAATGTAGCAAAATAGGAAAGGCCCAATATGCCTCTCAAAGTTTGTAACTTATACGGCACGAAAAGCCTCGGCTCCACCTCCTATATAAAGGGGAGCCGAGGGAAGAGAAAAGGATCGAATCTATTGTCAATAGAACCACCATAACTTTAGTCGAAACACCTTTGTCGGCTGAAACCTTCGAGATCTACTTGCCCTCTACTTCTTACGAAACCCTAAGTCTACAATTTGTAGGCATTGACAAGTTAATCCCTTGTCAATCGGCACCGTCTGTGGGAATTGGAGGTCGCAAGGTCCTTGTCAACACCCGGATTTTTAAGTCCAGATGCCTATTATGCCATTCATCGCAATCCCAGGAATAATGTTGTTGCGAGACATAACAGTTGATACCATAAGTCATCATTCATTACAAGCCATAATCGTCTTACGAAAGTAGATCACATGATCCAATATTACAACCATAGTTGATCTATTGATCAACGAACATCACAAATATTACAAAGGCGGAAGCGTAGTAGTAGTAGTGGACTATCTAAATCCATAGGCCAACGCTTGACGTTAGAAGAACTCCTAGTTGTTGTAGCCGTCCTGCTGGCCGTCATCTTCGTACTACTGCTCCTCTTCATAGTCTGGCCATTTGAATAGCCAGGGACACAGCCGTGAGTACTTTTAAAGTACTCGCAAACTAATACTAAGGTAAGTAACACTATTTCACTAAAGAGGGTTCTAAGCTCTAGGTTTATTTGCATAAAGCCAATTTTAGTTCATAAGCATTTAGTAAAAGACTCATCATTTGCTAACTAGCTCAAGTGGGAACATTAGTGTCATTCCCACAACTCAGTTGTGATTCAAGTCAAGTCACCATTCACCATTATTTTCAAGAATCTGACACAGGAAACTGTATGGCCTTTCCAACCGTCTGTAACCGTGGACACGGCTATTCGAATAGGTTTACACTCTGCAGAGGTTGCACACTTGTGCCACAACATTTGATTACATCCGTTGGGGCGTGGACACGGCTATTCGAATAGGTTTATACTCTGCAGAGGTTGCACACTTGTGCCACAACATTTGATTACATCCGTCGGGGATAACCCCGAATCATCGTAACTCAGTACGCGGATCATCAACCATAACCTTTCACTTATACATCCTAGTATAGGCACCTCTCCCCATGAGCTTGGCCTCCCGAGTGAAGACAAACCGTCAGCCTGGGAACTGCACAGGGCTTGGCCGGACAATTCACCTCAGTTCACATCATTTCACTTTTAACGGAGGCAGCCTCGGCATAACCCCTATGATGCTTGTTCAGAGGGAACCCATACTAAGACACATAAACTTCCAGTTAAGCCTACCCATAATCAGGTATTGTGGGGTACTTGTAAATTGGAAAGGTATCGCATCCAAACCAATATCAGTTTTAGTCAAAAATCACCATCTTCTCCAAGTCATATTCACCTTCAAAATTCATTCAAGTCACTTCACTCTACCAAGTTCCCATCTAGAGTAGTCAATTTTATTTGTTAGCACTAGCAACTAATCATGAGGGGTGCTAACTTAGCTTTGCTTGTTCTAGGCTAAGTTTGGTACTCTTGTGCTATTCTAAACCAAGTGAATCATGAATCAAAAATTAACTTTGATAAATAAAATTCAATAAAACTTGTAAAGTAAAAACTTGGGATAGGACCATTAAGCATAAAGTAAAAATAGGGTGATGCATGGCTCTTGTAGAACTTTGCACTTTGCAAGTTTATTAGCTTGCCTTGGTTGGTGAACTGATCAAAGTGGTCTTCCTCTCCTTGGAAGTAGACCTCCTCCTCCTCTTGATACTCTTTGGTACTAGTGTCTAAAAACGAATATGATACATACAATCACTACACCAATCTTAAACACTAGACTAAGCACACACATAAGTCACACAACTTAAGCTAGCATCACACACTACTATTTAGTTAGTGGACTTGTTTTCTTATTTAAGAAAAATAATTTCCTCTCATACTAATTAAGGTGTTTCTTTTCCTTCTTTAGAGAAATAATTTCCTCTCATTCTCTTATTACAATTTAATTTCCTTCATGAATAATATATGACCTAGGTTGACCAAAGTCAACCTCTTCATACTCATCATTTAAGAAAATGATTTAAATGAGGTGAAGCACCTCATACAATTTAATCCTAACATAGAAATGATTTAATATCATCAAACAATTTCTCATGAGACCTAAATGACCAGGGTCTCTACCTCATTTTGAAATGTTTGTGACAAGATTTAAATGGGAGAAAAGCTCCCATATGATTTACAAATAGTTTTGGACAATATCTTTGACTAAGAATAGCCATATAGTCCTTTAATTAATCTAGGTCATGATCACTCAAAGTAACCATGCTATACTTTTGCAAAAAAAATTATTGTAAGTAAAATGTGAGCTATAGAAGTTGGAATCAACTTAATAGCATTTTTGGTTGATTTTTAAATATTATTTGAAATCACAAAAGTCCCTGCCTTGTTTATTTTGCAACTTTAATTCTACAGCAGATCTAGTTTTCAAACTAGTGTAGTTGGATAGAGCTTTTGACAAGCTTTCCAAATATATAAAATTTGTAAAATTTGGCCAAGTAGATTTGTCCCTATGGATTTTTGAAGTTGACATCAGACTGCAAAATAAACCTAAACTGAAATTTGAATTCAAACTAGTTGGGCTGGCGGGAAACGTTAACAGGCTAAGCCGAGCGAGAGGGACTTGGGCCGGCCCAGCATCGCAGCGGGCCAGCTAACAAGGTGGGAGCCACCCGTCAGTGGGATTTCTTCAGCGAAACGATACGCTGCGCGTGAGCCATGCGATTAGAAGAGGATCGCACGGTCGAGGGACGTCGTCGTCTCCGACGAGAGAGGGACTCACTGGCGGCGGCGGTAGGGGGTCGGCGAGCTCGTCGGAGCTCCAGCGGTCGTCGGAGAGGTGCGCAGCAACGTTGTCGACGATGACGAAGCGCCTGTTAGCAGTGGCGTCTCCTGGGGCGGCGTCTTACTCCGGCGATCTTTGGCGACGGTGCGCGGTAGTGAGCTAGCGATTGGGGTGCTCTGGTGGGTAATGTGGCGAGGCGAGGTGGCTAGGCGACTCAGGGTGAGGAGGGGAAGTGAGAGGTGTGCTCAATTTGGGGAGCGGGGTGCTCCTTTTATAGCAGCGAGGGGAGGCCGTGACGCGGCGGTGTGCTCATCGACGATGACGAGGCTACAGGGGCGGAGGTGCACTGGCGATGACGCAGCGGGGTTGGCGAGGCTCTGGCGATGACGCAGCGCTTGACGGTGTTGAAAACGAGGGAGAGACGAGCTCTGGCGCGTGACGGGAGCGACCAGTATCCGCGGCGGTCGTCGGCGAGATGGGCATCGTCTACGGCGTTCCCGCGGGCCAATGGCGGTGTCTGGGCGGTGCGCGGTGACGTCGTGAAGCGAATGGCGCAGAGAGAAAGGGCGGAGGTGACGCGAGTGAGCGAGGCGAGGCGTGCTCTGGGCGTGCCAGTGACGCTCGCCGTGCTCGCTCTATCGTGCGCGTGCACGTCTGGCACGTTTGGGCGTCGCGCGTTCCAGCGTGTCCGGTGCACCGTTCGATCGAGGCTCGTGTCCAGGGTGACCAGGAGAGTGGGAGGGACATGCTAGACACGGTGGTGCACGTTGAGGAGGGCCAGGGAGAGAGTTGGCAGGGTGAGCCACGGCATGGCAAGGTTTTGGTCAAATGGTGATGAATGCTTGTACCACAGCTTGTCTATTCTGCTTGGCAAGGTCCAGAGAGGTCAAGGAGGTACCAAGGATGACCTAGGGTTGATGGAGGAGGCAAAGATCTGCTGGATAATGCAATGTCTCGAGTTGGCAGATTCATGACCACAAGGTGTTTGAAGAAATGGCTGCAAGAACATTTTTTTGGAATTTTTGGATGAATTTTGGTGGGTTTGAATCATAAATGATTTGCAATAGAATGGTGGTGGTGGTGGTGGTCAAATTTGAAGTGTTTTGCAAAAATCCAAATTGCATATGATCTAACATATGCTTCATGGTCTCCACTTTGCTTGCTCACCATTTGAAATAGAGAAAGAATTTGGGATGATGGTTTTGGGCAAAGTTGTTCACCTAGATGTTGTCTTGGATGAGGTGCAAAGAGTTGGCAAAGTGTAGAAAAGAAATCTCTAAATATCAGGGCTCAAAGTGGGCATCAGGCTAAGAATTGCCAAAATGACCATAAGTGCATGTGAGTTGGTTTTGATTTCAAATTTGATTCAATTTGAGTTTCTTTGATTCCAAAAGTGGTAATAAGTGTTTAGTAACCATTTACAACCAATGGTGCAAGCCAAAATGGTCTACGTTAAGTATTTGCAAAAATGGCATAAGCCATATGTGTGTGTTGAGGTGATTCTTCTATTTTCTTTTCTCCTTTCTTTTTCCTCCCAATTGGATGATCAAGGGATCCTTGGTTAGGGTTTTAGTGCAATGGAAATCAAACAAGCAATCATCATGGCAAAAATGCACACTAACATAATTAACAAGGTGATCTATATGCATAGCACTATATGGTGATAAAAAGTTTTTGTTGGTTCATAAATTTGGTATTTTGGGAAACTCTCTATTTATCTCTTTATTGAAAAGTTGGGATGTTACAAAACCTTCCCCCTTACAAAAGATATCATCTCGAGATTTAAAGAAAAACTAGGTACTAAAGAGATCTGGGTATTCCTTCTTCATGTCTTTTTCGCGCTCCCAAGTGGCTTCTTCTTCGGTGTGATTGCTCCATTGAATCTTCAGGAACTTGATACTCCTGGTGCGGGTGGTTCGGTAAGCTTCTTCAACGAATAGGCACTTCGCGATAGGTCAGGTCCGTGTTGATATCCACCAAGCGGTGATCGATGTTCTTGAACACTTCGGTCTTCTCTGGCACTTCCAAGCACTTCCGAAGTAGTGAGATGTGAAACACGTTGTGCACAGCCGACATTTCCTCCGGTAGTTCCAGTTGATAAGATACTTCGCCTCGGCGACTCAGAACTTTGAAGGGTCCGACATAACGGGGTGCAAGCTTTCCTTTCAGCTGGAATCTCTGCATTCCTTTGAGGGGTGACACTTTGAGATAGACAAAGTCTCCAATCTCGAAGGTCATCTCTCGGCGTCTCTTGTCGGCGTAACTCTTCTGTCTTGACTGAGCTGTCTTGAGGTACTCGCGGATCTTGTGCACCTTCTCTTCAGCTTCTCGGAGAACATCTGGTCCAAAAACTTGGCTCTCTCCGACTTCCGACCAATTCAGGGGGGTACGACACTTCCTTCCGTACAGGGCTTCAAAGGGGGCCATCTGCAAGCTGGCTTGATAACTGTTGTTGTACGAGAATTCTGCGTCAGGCAGGCAGTCTTCCCACTTGGATCCATATTCCAGTACACAAGCTCTCAACATGTCTTCGAGTATCTCGGTTGACTCTTTCGATCCGTCCGTCGATCATGCGGGTGATATGCCGTGCTGAAATTCAGCCGGGTTCCTAGTCCTTCATGTACTTTCTCGCCGAATCTTGAGGTGAATTGTGATCCTCTATCCGATACTATTGACTTCGGGGTTCCGTGCAGGGCGACTATTCTGGAGATGTACAACTCAGCTAACTTGGGGCCTTGGTATGTGGTCTTGACGGCGATAAAATGGGCTACCTTGGTCAATCTGTCTACCACTACCCAGATAAATCATTTCCTTTGCTTGATTTGGGCAGTCCGGTGATAAAGTCCATTCCTACCGAATCCCACTTTTCCGGAATCTGCAGGGGCTGTAGCAGTCCTGCGGGTCGCTGATGTTCTGCTTTGACTCTCTGGCAGATATCACACTTGGCGATGTAGCTTCCGATCTCTCGCTTCATTCCGTGCCACCAAAATTTTTCCTTCAAATCTTGATACATCTTGGTACCTCCGGGGTGGATGGAATACAAGGTGTCGTGAGCTTCCTTCAGAATGACTTGCTTCAACTCTGAATCTGATGGCACACATAGGCGTCCGTTGTACCAAAGTACTCCTTCTTCATCTTCGGTGAATCCCGGTGCCTTTCCTGCGGTTATTTGGCTCTTGATTCCGTCAATACTGGCGTTTCACTTCTGGGCTTCCTTGATTTGACTCATCAAAGTAGGCTGAAGTTCTATGCTGGCTAGGTATCCTTCGCTAACTAGCTCCATTCTAAACTGCTCAAACTCTTGGTATAGGCTAGGTTGTTCTTCTGCTATCATGGAGTTCAACTGGCCCGGCAGTCTACTCAGGGCATCCGCTACCACATTGGCCTTGCCGGGGTGATAGTGAATTTCCATATCATAATCCTTGATTAACTCTAACCATCTTCTCTGTCTCATATTCAACTCCTTCTGTGTGAAGATATACTTCAGGCTCTTGTGATCTGAATAGATCTCGCATCGATTACCCATGAGGTAATGACGCCATACTTTCAAAGCTAAGACTACGGCTGCTAACTCCAAGTCATGTGTTGGGTAGTTCTGCTCATGCTGCTTCAGTTGCCTTGACAGGTATGATATCACCTTGCCTTCTTGCATCAACACACATCCAAGACCAATCTTGGATGCATCACAATATACGTCAAAGGGCTTGGTGATGTCTGGCATGATCAATATTGGGGCTGTAGTCAATCTTTTCTTGAGCTGTTGAAAACTCTCTTCACATTTATCAGTCCATTCAAACTTCTTATCCTTCTTCAACAGTTGAGTCATGGGTCGCGCGATGCTTGAAAATCCTTCAACGAACCTGCGGTAATATCCTGCTAATCCGAGAAATGCACGGACTTCAGTCTGGGTGGTAGGGGATTTCCATTCCTCAACAGTTTTGATCTTAGTGGGATCTACAGCAATTCCTCCTGCAGACAAGATGTGTCCCACGAATCCTACTTCCTTCAACCAAAACTCGCACTTGCTGAACTTGGCATACAACTTGTGATGTCTAAGGGTTTCTAGGATAACTTCGAAATGTTGTTCATGTTCTTCTTCGGATTTGGAGTAGATAAGGATGTCGTCGATGAATACAACGACAAATTTATCCAAAAAGTTCATGAAGATCTTATTCATGAGGTTCATGAAGTAAGCGGGGGCATTGGTTAATCCAAATGACATGACATTGTACTCATACAATCCATATCGGGTGGTGAAGGCAGTCTTCGGGATATCCGTTGCACGGATCTTCAGCTGATGATAACCAGTCCTAAGATCAATCTTAGAGAACACTTTGGCACCGGTCAACTGGTCAAACAGGTCTTCTATCTTTGGCAAGGGGTACTTGTTCTTGATGGTGACATCGTTAAGCTTACGGTAATCCATACATAAACGAGTGGCACCGTCTTTCTTATCCACAAACAACACTGGGGATCTCCAAGGCGACGCACTTGGTCGAATCAGACCTTTGTACAGCATATCATCCAGTTGCTTCTTCAGTTCCACTAACTCTGCGGGGTTCATGCTATAGGCTCTCTAGGCTATAGGTCCTGTTCGAGGGATTAACTCGATGATAAACTCGATATCCCGATCTGGGGCATACCGGGTAGATCATCCGGAAACACATCGGGGTATCGACAAACGACCCTGATTTGATCCAAAGTTGGCTTGGCTAAACTCTGGTTACAGGTGAATTTTCCGGCGCGTCTTTCGGACACATGTTCTACTACTACTCCGGTGCTACTAGTCATGGTGATGGCCTTCTTGGCACAATCAATCAATCCATGATGTTTCGACATCCAATCCATACCAAGTACTACTTCCAAACCTTTTGCTCCCAGTACAATCAAATTTGCATAAAAATCTATCTCATGAATTCTGATGGGTACATCTTTGCAAAATTTTCTAGCTTTGGTTGTTGATCCAGGTATTTGAACTATCATGACATGCTTCAAACTGATTGGTTGAATTTTACTAGTGCATGCAAAATCTTCAGTAACAAACGAATGCGATGCTCCAGAATCAAACAACACTCTGGCAGGTACTGAGTTAATAGAAAACATACCTAGCACGACATCGGGTGCTTCCTGGGCTTCCTCGGCGTTCATGTGAAAGAGGCGGCCGGTGCGGTTGTTGGGGTTGTTGGGGGTGAACTTCTTGCCGGTGGAGACTCGGCGTTGCTGCTGAGCAGGTGCAGCGGTGTTGGCGGAATTCTTGGCTAACCTATTGGGGAACTCATTGGAGTAGTGTCCCACAACTCCACACTCGTAACAACTGATGGTGGACTTGTCCTTGGGGGTGACGGGGATAGCATTGCTCCCAGTCCTCGGAGCGGTGTTGGTGTTGCTGTTGTTGTTGTTGGGGGCTCTCGGAGGAGCGCGGTTGAAGTTGTTGTTGTTGTTGTAGTTGCTGTTGTTGTTGTGGCCTCCTGGCCTGGGGTTTCCTCCACTCCGGTTTTGAAAACCCGGACGTGACATAGGTGCATTGGGCTTGTTGTTCCTTGGGGCAAAGCCTCCGCTTGAGCTGGGGCGATACCTTGGGGTATTGCTGGGCCCACTCTGGTGCATCATGCGGCGTTTGCGGTTCTCATTGGCTTGGTGTAGCTTGCCTTCCATCTGGATGGCGGAATCCACCAGGGCTTCAAGGTCGGCAAAGGGGATGTTGACTAAGACCGTCTGCATCTCATCATGCAGACCATTCAGGAATCTCTCCTTTCTCTTCTCTGTGGTGTCAGTTTCATCGGGGGCGTACCTTGACAGGGTGAGGAACCTATCGCGGTATTCTACCACTGACATTCTGCCTTGCTTCAGTTCGCGGAACTCATCCCTCATCTTCTTTATCAAACCCGGGGGCACATGATACTTGCTGAACTTGAGCTTGAAATCTGCCCAAGTCATGATCTGTCCGGCGTTCATAGCACGGGTGCTTGTCCACCAAGCTCTTGCTGGTCCTGCTAAGTAGTGCGTGGCGAACAGCACTTTCTCCTGGTCGTCTACTCCGGACACTTCTAGGTTGTTTTCCATAGTCTGGAGCCAATCATCGGCATCCAGCGGTTCTTCAGTCTTGCTGAAAACTGGTGGGTTGGTGTTTTGGAAGTTTTTGAGCTTTGACCCTGGGTGATCATGGTTCCCATGGCCATGGTTGTTGTTGGCAAGCTGTTGGAGTGCTGCAATATTGGCCTGTCGTTCTGCTCGTTCAGCTTCTCTATCTTCCAGCATGATCTGCAACATCTGCATCATAGCATCTTGATTCGCGCTACGGGTTGGAGGGGCCATCTGAATATGGGAATAGATCATGAGATGAGAGGGAAATTTCTATGGCTTATTTTGAGTAAGTTCAAGAATTTAAAACTTGAATTCTTTTGATGTTAACATAAACACACATTCATTCATTCATTCAACATATATTACAAGCTAACACCCAATGGTTTTAAGAACCATTTACTCGCGCTACGATACAATGGGACGGGATACAACTCACACCTACATAAGTGAACTAGTGCATCTACTCCTCATCATCATCCACATCGATCGGGATGATTCCATCCTCTCCGGCCTCCAGAAACTCGTAGTCCTCCTCCTCGGTGTTCTCGTCCTCCTCGAAGTCATCGTCATCACTCAGGAGGCTTCTCCTCCCTGAATGTCTTCACCGTCTTCTTCCATCTCATTCAGCTGGTCTTCTTGGGCCTTAACAGTGGCCTCCAAGGATGCTATCCTGGCGCGAAGGCGCTCAATGGTAGCGTCCCTCTTGGCACGCTGCAGGCGGAGTGTCTTGCGGTCCTTGGCAAGCATCTTGATTGCATCGGCATGATTTGCCAGTGCAAGGTGAGTCTGGTTGGCGTAGGCGCGGGCGTTGTCCAGATCCTGCTGGGTGTGGTACAGCATGAAGTCCAGGTGATCCACGTGGTGCCTCATCTGGGGGTGCAGTGGCAGGTCCATGGGTTCTCCAGCGGTGTTACGCCTTGCGAGATGCGCAAAGCGTTCCTCCTGAAGGGCTGCCACATTCTGTCCGCACAAACGAGCAAGTGCTTCCTGAAGAGCACGTGCAAGTCCGTCGAGCCGCTTGCTTTCCCTGAAGGAGAAGAGGATCCTCTCAGAGGTGGGAGGCTCCATCTTGCCCCTCAAGTCAGCGGTGATGATCCACTGCAGCTCCCCTCCAGGCTGGTCGTTGACCTCGACTCCGTGGAACTCGGGGTGCGGGCGTCCAAGAAAGTCCGACAGGGCATCCAAGTCCTGCTCGAAAATCAGACTCCCACCATTCCCCAACTGGTAAAACTTGGTGTTGTTTGGCTCCATCTGAAAGTGAAATGGATGAGTAAGTTAGAGAGGTAACAAGTGTGGCAAAAATTTATGTGGATTTATAAGGAAGAGCATGGCTTCTTATTTCAACAAGATCTTAAAGAGAAGAAAGTGGCTAAGTTTTTCAGAAATATTCACTTCATTTGTTTTTTGAACTTAAGTTTTTCCAGAACATCCATTCTAACTAGGGTCTCCTAAGGTCAAACAATGGCTCTGATACCAACTTGTCAACACCCGGATTTTTAAGTCCAGATGCCTATTATGCCATTCATCGCAATCCCAGGAATAATGTTGTTGCGAGACATAACAGTTGATACCATAAGTCATCATTCATTACAAGCCATAATCGTCTTACGAAAGTAGATCACATGATCCAATATTACAACCATAGTTGATCTATTGATCAACGAACATCACAAATATTACAAAGCGGAAGCATAGTAGTAGTAGTGGACTATCTAAATCCACAGGCCAACGCTTGACGTTAGAAGAACTCCTAGTTGTTGTAGCCGTCCCGCTGGCCGTCATCTTCGTATCGCTGCCCCTCTTCATAGTCTGGCCATTTGAATAGCCAGGGACACAGCCGTGAGTACTTTTAAAGTACTCGTAAACTAATACTAAGGTAAGTAACACTATTTCACTAAAGAGGGTTCTAAGCTCTAGGTTTATTTGCATAAAGCCAATTTTAGTTCATAAGCATTTAGTAAAAGACTCATCATTTGCTAACTAGCTCAAGTGGGAACATTAGTGTCATTCCCACAACTCAGTTGTGATTCAAGTCAAGTCACCATTCACCATTATTTTCAAGAATCTGACACAGGAAACTGTATGGCCTTTCCAACCGTCCGTAACCGTGGACACGGCTATTCGAAAAGGTTTACACTCTGCAGAGGTTACACACTTGTGCCACAACATTTGGTTACATCCATCGGGGATAACCCCGAATCATCGTAACTCAGTACGCGGATCATCAACCATAACCTTTCACTTATACATCCACCTCTCCCCATGAGCTTGGCCTCCCAGTGAAGACAAACCGTCAGCCTGGGAACTGCACAGGGCTTGGCCGGACAATTCACCTCAGTTCACATCATTTCACTTTTAACGGAGGCAGCCTCGGCATAACCCCTATGATGCTTGTTCAGAGGGAACCCATACTAAGACACATAAACTTCCAGTTAAGCCTACCCATAATCAGGTATTGTGGGGTACTTGTAAATTGGAAAGGTATCGCATCCAAACCAATATCAGTTTTAGTCAAAAATCACCATCTTCTCCAAGTCATATTCACCTTCAAAATTCATTCAATAAAACTTGTAAAGTAAAAACTTGGGATAGGACCATTAAGCATAAAGTAAAAATAGGGTGATGCATGGCTCTTGTAGAGCTTTGCACTTTGCAAGTTTATTAGCTTGCCTTGGTTGGTGTACTGATCAAAGTGGTCTTCCTCTCCTTGGAAGTAGACCTCCTCCTCCTCTTGATACTCTTCGGTACTAGTGTCTAAAAACGAATACGATACATACAATCACTACACCAATCTTAAACACTAGACTAAGCACACACATAAGTCACACAACTTAAGCTAGCATCACACACTACTATTTAGTTGGTGGACTTGTTTTCTTATTTAAGAAAAATAATTTCT
Organism: Lolium rigidum; assembly: GCF_022539505.1. Taxonomy (NCBI): domain Eukaryota; kingdom Viridiplantae; phylum Streptophyta; class Magnoliopsida; order Poales; family Poaceae; genus Lolium; species Lolium rigidum. The sequence continues at coordinate 197,041,080 of NC_061509.1, forward strand.
CATACTAATTAAGGTGTTTCTTTTCCTTCTTTAGAGAAATAATTTCCTCTCATTCTCTTATTACAATTTAATTTCCTTCATGAAGAATATATGACCTAGGTTGACCAAAGTCAACCTCTTCATACTCATCATTTAAGAAAATGATTTAAATAAGGTGAAGCACCTCATACAATTTAATCCTAACATTGAAATGATTTAATATCATCAAACAATTTCTCATGAGACCTAAATGACCAGGGTCTCTGCCTCATTTTGAAATGTTTGTGACAAGATTTAAATGGGAGAAAAGCTCCGATATGATTTACAAATAGTTTTGGACAATATCTTTGACTAAGAATAGCCATATAGTCCTTTAATTAATCTAGGTCATGATCACTCAAAGTAACCATGCTATACTTTTGCAAAAACAGTTAGTGTAAGTAAAATGTGAGCTATAGAAGTTGGAATCAACTTAATAGCATTTTTGGTTGATTTTTAAATATTATTTGAAATCACAAAAGTCCCTGCCTTGTTTATTTTGCTACTTTAATTCTACAACAGATCTAGTTTTCAAACCAGTATAGTTGGATAGAGCTTTTGACAAGATTTCCAAATATATAAAATTTGTAAAATTTGGCCAAGTAGATTTGTCCCTATGGATTTTTGAAGTTGACATCAGATTGCAAAATAAACCTAAAATGAAATTTGAATTCAAACTAGTTGGGCTGGCGGGAAACGTTAACAGGCTAAGACGAGCGAGAGGGACTTGGGCCGGCCCAGCATCGCAGCGGGCCAGCTGACAAGGTGGGAGCCACCCGTCAGTGGGATTTCTTCAGCGAAACGGTACGCTGCGCGTGAGCCGTGCGATTAGAAGAGGATCGCACTGGCCGAGGGACGTCGTCGTCTCCGACGAGAGAGGGACTCACTGGCGGCGGCGGTAGGGGGTCGGCGAGCTCGTCGGAGCTCCGGCGGTCGTCGGAGAGGTGCACAGCAACGTTGTCGACGATGACGAAGCTCCTGGTAGCAGTGGCGTCTCCTGGGGCGGCGTCTTTCTCCGGCGATCTTTGGCGATGGTGCGCGGCAGTGAGCTAGAGATTGGGGTGCTCTGGTGGGTAATGTGGTGAGGCGAGGTGGCTAGGCGACTCAGGGTGAGGAGTGGAAGTGAGAGGTGTGCTCAATTTGAGGAGCGGGCTGCTCCTTTTATAGCAGCGAGGGGAGGCCGTGACGCGGCGGTGTGCTCATCGACGATGACGAGGCTACATGGGCGGAGGTGCACTGGCGATGATGCAGCGGGGTTGGCGAGGCTCTGGCGATGACGCAGCGCTTGACAGCGTTGAAAACGAGGGAGAGACGAGCTCTGGCGCGTGACAGGACCGGCCAGTACCCGCGGCGGTCATCGGCGAGATGGGCGTCGTCTACGGCGTTCCCGCGGGCCAATGGCGGTGTCTGGGTGGTGCGCGGTGACGTCGTGAAGCGAATGGCGCAGAGAGAAAGGGCGGAGGTGACGCGAGTGAGCGAGGCGAGGCGTGCTCTGGGTGTGCCAGTGACGCTCGCCGTGCACGCGCTGTCGTGCGCGTGCACGTCTGGCACATCTGGGCGTCGCGCGTTCCAGCGTGTCCGGTGCACTGTTCGATCAAGGCTCGTGTCCAGGGTGACCAGGAGAGTGGGAGGGACATGCTAGACACGGTGGTGCACGCTGAGGAGGGCCAGGGAGAGAGTTGGCAGGGTGAGGTCATGCCATGCCACGGCATGGCAAGGTTTTGGTCAAATGGTGATGAATGCTTGTACCACAGCTTGTCTATTCTGCTTGGCAAGGTCCAGAGAGGTCAAGGAGGTACCAAGGATGACCTAGGGTTGATGGAGGAGGCAAAGATAATGCAATGTCTCGAGTTGGCAGATTCATGACCACAAGGTGTTTGAGGCAATGGCTGCAAGAACATTTTTTTGGAATTTTTGGATGAATTTTGGTGGGTTTGAATCATAAATGATTTGCAATAGAATGGTGGTGGTGGTGGTCAAATTTGAAGTGTTTTGCAAAAATCCAAATTGCATATGATCTAACATATGCTTCATGGTCTCCACTTTGCTTGCTCACCATTTAAAATAGAGAAAGAATGTGGGATGATGGTTTTGGGAAAAGTTGTTCACCTAGATGTTGTCTTAGATGAGGTGCAAAGAGTTGGCAAAGTGTAGAAAGGAATCCTCTAAATATCAGGGCTCAAAGCGGGCATCAGGCTAAGAATTGCCAAAATGACCATAAGTGCATGTGAGTTGGTTTTGATTTCAAATTTGATTCAATTTGAGTTTCTTTGATTCCAAAAGTGGTAGTAAGTGTTTAGTAACCATTTACAACCAATGGTGCAAGCCAAAATGGTCTAGGTTAAGTATTTGCAAAAATGGCATAAGCCATATGTGTGTGTTGAGGTGATTCTTCTATTTTCTTTTCTCCTTTCTTTTTCCTCCCAATTGGATGATCAAGGGATCCTTGGTTAGGGTTTTAGTGCAATGGAAATCAAACAAGCAATCATCATGGCAAAAATGCACACTCGCATAATTAACAAGGTGATCTATATGCATAGCACTTTATGGTGATAAATTTTTTTGTTGGTTCATAAATTTGGTATTTTGGGAAACTCTCTCTTTATCTCTTTATTGAAAAGTTGGGATGTTACAGTCCTGATTTCGATGGCATCGTCAACATCATCGTCTACTGCAAGCAACGCAATGGATGGAGGTAAACGAGTCCAACCTGATCTCGCTGATTTTGTTCCTCAACCCCCGCCCGTTTGGATGCATATGGCGATCTGGAGGAGTCGATGGAGATGGCGTTCAGGACCTTCCGCTTCCTCGTTGGGAAAGAAGGATCTCATCGTCTCGCGGCACTGATTTTTTTGGGACCGTTAGCGATCGATTCCGATTTCTCGAGATCATCAACATCATCCATCGAGTCAGACAACGAGGAAGTTTCGCCGCCATGCTTCACCAAGCCCACCGACGGCGGGGCACTCACCGATCTGTTCGGTGACATGACTTTCGGGTCGTTCACGGATTTCGATCTGGAAAGCGACTCGGAAAGCTTCAACAACAACAACTTCACCAACCACGGCTTCAGCAAGTTCGACTTCATCGACAACTCTACTGATAGTAAGGAGGTCTTCGCCAATGTATACGACGATGTCACCGACCCTGAGGCTGATGAGAACACAACTGCAATATATCACCAAATCCACGCGATCGGGGGAACAAGCCGACAAGAGGATGAAGCGTCTTAGGCTTTCGATGATTTGGGCAATCCTTACATCGATCTCGCAGATCTTACACGAGGAAATGGCAACAAGTACATTGGAACCATGCCGTGGGAAAAAAGTACAGCTGCCGCAGGAAGCATGGGATAGAGCTCAGAGAGCCATGTATGGCACAAAGCCGATGACCACTACAGCTACGCCGCAGGCGTTGCAAGCTTATCAATATAAAATTGCTCGTTCTAAACGAGAGCTAGAAAAACAAATGGCAATACTCGACGAAAGAAGAGCTGTAGCTGCTGCGTCAAGTGAGCGCAGGGCCAACCTGAGTCGACACTCGAGGACTTCGGGGGATAGTCACAGGAACACCCGCTCAAGAGCAAGATCTCGATTGGTAGACGTGCCTGAGCAAGATCAGGAGAACTTGATCCAAAATGTCGACATGTCCTTTAAGTCAATAGACATGAGAGGGCACATCATCCCTAAAACTCAGGAGGCGGGGTATATGGTGACACATGCTTACATAATGGCATCTAAACCACCTCAAGGAGATCCTAGGGCATCGCTGTATCAGATGGCCATGGCAGGAGTCGGTGTTATGGGGGCAGCGATAGCAGGAAGAGAAATTGCACCACAACCCGAAAGTGCTCCACGCAAAAATAGTCCAAGACAAAATAGTCCCCGACCCACTATGGTGGGGCCCGAGACGCTCCAAGAGATGGTGACGCGAGGAACACGGTAACCCAGGCTCGAGTTGACAGAGCACGCGAGGAGAGGAGTCGCAAAAATAGAACACAAGAACATTGACATTCACCAGAAGTTAACGATGAGGACTTGTGCGGACTCCCTTGCTTTACCCGACGGGTTCGCAAAACTCGAGTGCCCACTAGCTTCAAGTTACCTGACAACTATAAAAAGTTCGATGGACTGCAAGATCCAGAGGATTGGCTAGTCGATTATCTAGAGACATTGAAGCTGATGGGCGGAACCAGGGAAACGGCCATGTAGAGCATTCAGGTCCACCTCAGCGGAGCCACAAGATCCTGGATGAAGAAACTACCGGAAGAATCCATCGATAGCTGGGAAACTTTCGAGGACTTGTTCATGAGGAATTTTTGTTCCACGTGCAAGAAATATGCATATATAGAGCAACTAAGGACTTGCAAGCAGAAGTCGGAAGAATCGATGAGGATGTACATTCATCGGTGGAGCATCAAAAAAACTCGTCTGAGAACGTGTCTGATGAAAGAGCAATCGACATGTTTGTTGCAGGAATCCGACGAAGAGATCTAATCAAAGAATTGGGTAGGTCCAACCCATAGCAGACCTCATGGAAATAGCAAATCGCTGGGCTGACGGGCAAGATGTTGTTCATAACAAACGGTAGAGGTCACCTGATGTCTACGGGTGCTTCTATTCTTGTAGACAGTGTTGGGCCTCCAAGAGCAGAGGTTTGTAGAACAGCAGCAAGTTTCCCTTAAGTGGACCACCAAAGGTTTATCGAACTCAGGGAGGAAGAGGTCAAAGATATCCCTCTCAAGCAACCCTGCAATCACGATACAAGAAGTCTCTTGTGTCCCCAACACACCTAATACACTTGTCAGATGTATAGGTGCACTAGTTCGGCGAAGAGATAGTGAAATACAAGTAATATGGATGGATATGAGTGGTAATAGCAATCTGAATAAAATATGGCAGCGAGTAAACATGCAACAGAACAGTAAATAAACGGAGATTCGATGCTTAGAAACAAGGCCTAGGGATCATACTTTCACTAGTGGACACTCTCAACATTGATCACATAATAAAACCACTCTACACTCTTTTGTTGGATGATGAACACCACTAATTGTGTAGGGCTACAAGAGCACCTCAATGCCGGAGTTAACAAGCTCCACAACATTCAATGTTCATATTTAAATAACCTTAGAGTGCATGATAAACCAACGCAATCACACCGAGAACTAACATAGCATGCACACCGTCACCGACAGACTATGAAAGGAGGAATAAATTGCATCAATACCATCATAGTAATAGTTAACTTCATAATCTAAAAGAGATCACCATCATAAACTACGCCAAGTACTACACGATGCACACACTGTCACCATTACACCGTGGAGGAGGAATAGAATACTTTAATAACATCACTAGAGTAGCACATAGACAACTAGATCACAAAGAGAGAGATGAACCACATAGCTACAGCAGAGCCCTCAGCCCCGGGTTGAATTACTCCCTCCTCATCATGGAGACAGCGATGGCGGTGAAGATGGCGGTGGAGACGGCGATGGAGATGACTCGGGGGCAATTCCCCGTCCCGGCGGCGTGCCGGAACAGAGACTTCTGTCCCCCGAATTGGAGTTTCGCGATGGCGACGGCTCTGGAAGGTTTTCTCGGGTTTCGTCAATCGTGATAGGGTTTTCGCGACGGAGAACTTAAGTAGGCGGAAGGGCGGCCTCGGAGGGGGCCTGGTGGGCCCACACACTAGGGGGGCGCGCCCCACCCCTTGGCCGCGCCGCCCTGACGTGTGGGGCCCCCTGGCTCCTCTCCGATACTTCTTCGATGCACTGGAACCTTCCGGGAAAAATAAGGTGTTGGGCATTGATTTCGTCCGATTCCGAGAATATTTACTTACTAGGATTTCTGAAACCAAAAACAGCAGAAAACAGCAACTGGCCCTTCGGCATCTCGTCAATAGGTTAGTTCCGGAAAACACATATTAATGACATATAATGTGTATAAAACATGTAAGTATCATCATAAAAGTAGCATGGAACATAAGAAATTATAGATACGTTTGGGACGTATCAAGCATCCCCAAGCTTAGTTCCTACTCGCCCTCGAGTAGGTAAACGATAACAAAGATAATTTCTTAAGTGACATGCTATCATAATCTTGATCAATACAATTGTAAAGCATATGAGATGAATGCAGCGATTCAAAGCAATGGTAAAGATAATGACTAAACAATTGAATCATATAGCAAAGACTTTTCATGAACAGTACTTTTCAAGACAAGCATCAATAAGACTTGCATAAGAGTTACTCATAAAGCAATAGATTCTTAGTAAAAGGCATTGAAGCAACACAAAGGAAGATATAAGTTTCAGCAATTGCTTTCAACTTCAACATGTATATCTCATGGATATTTGTCAGCATAAAGTAATATAACAAGTGCAATAGGTAAACATGTAAGAATCAATGCACAGCTTAACACAAGTGTTTGCTTCTAAGATAGAAATAAGTAGGTAAACCGACTCAACAATAAACTAAAAGATAGGCCCTTCGCGAGAGGAAGCATGGATTACTGTTTTTGTGCTAGAGCTTTTCATTTTGAAAACATAGAAACAATTTTGTCAACGGTAGTAATAAATCATATGTGTTATGCATAATACATCTTATAAGTTGCAAGCCTCATGCATAGATTACCAATAGTGCTCGCACCTTGTCCTAATTAGCTTGGATTAACACTGATTATCATTGCATAGCATATGTTTCAACCAAGTGTCACAAAGGGGTACCTCCGTGCCGCTCGTACAAAGGTCTAAGGAGAAAGCTCGCATTGGATTTCTCGCTTTTGATTATTCTCAACTTAGACATCCATACCGGGACAACATAGACAACATATAATGGACTCCTCTTTAATGCATAAGCATTCAACAACAGTTAATATTCTCATAAGAGATTGAGGATTAATTGTCCACACTGAAACTTCCACCATGAATCATGGCTTTAGTTAGCGGCCCAATGTTCTTCTCTAACAGTATGCATACTCAAACCATTTGATTGTGAGAACCGCCCTTAGTTCAGACAAGACGAACATGCATAGCAACTCACATGATATTCAACAAAGGTAAAAGAGTTGATGGCATCCCCAGAAACATGGTTACCGCTCAACAAGCAACTTATTAAGAAATAAGACACATAAGTACATATTCTTCACCACGATAGTTTTTAAGGCTAATTGTCCCATGAGCTATATATTGCAAAGACAAAGAATAGAAATTTTAAAGGTAGCACTCAAGTAATTTACTTTGGAATGGCGGAGAAATACCATGTAGTAGGCAGGTATGGTGGACACAAATGGCATGGTTATTGGCTCAAGGATTTGGATGCACGAGAAGAATTCCTCTCAATACAAGACTAGGCTAGCAAGGTTGTTTGAAGCAAACTCAAGTATAAAAGGTGCAGCAAAGCTCACATATGAACATATTGTAACTATTATAAGACTTTACATTGTCTCCTTGTTGTTCAAACACCTTAATAAGAAAATATCTAGACTCTAGAGATCAATCATGCAAACCAAATTCTAAGAAGCTCTATGTAGTTATTCATTAATGAGTACAAGGTACATGATGCAAGAGCTTAAACAAGATCTATATGAGCACAACAATTGCCAAGTATCACTTTATTCAAGACATTAAACCATTTACCACATGCGGCATTTTCCGTTTCCAACCATATAACAATGAATGAAATAGTCCAACTTTCGCAATGAACATTAAAGATAAAGCTAAGAACATATGTGTTCATACGAAACATCGGAGCGTGTCTCTCTCCCAAACAAAGAATGCTAGGATCCGATTTTATTCAAACAAAAACAAAAACAAAAACAAAAACAAACAGACGCTCCAAGTAAAGCACATAAGATGTGATGGAATAAAAATATAGTTTCACTAGAGGAACCTGATAAGTTGTCGATGAAGAAGGGGATGCCTTGGGCATCCCCAAGCTTAGATGCTTGAGTCTTCTTAAAATATGCAGGGATGAACCACGGGGGCATCCCCAAGCTTAGACTTTTCACTCTTCTTGATCATATTGTATCATCCTCCTCTCTTGACCCTTGAAAACTTCCTCCACACCAAACTCGAAACAAACTCATTAGAGGGTTAGTGCATAATCAAAAAATTCACATATTCAGAGGTTACACAATCATTCTTAACACTTCTGGACATTGCACAAAGCTACTGGAAGTTAATGGAACAAAGAAATCCATCCAACACAGCAAAAGAGGCAATGCGAAATAAAAGGCAGAATCTATCAAAACAGAACAGTCCGTAAAGACGAATTTTAAAGAGGCACCAGACTTGCTCAGATGAAAATGCCCAAATTGAATGAAAGTTGCGTACATATCTGAGGATCACTCACGTAAATTGGCAGATTTTTCTGAGTTCCTACAGAGAACACTGCCCAAATTCGTGACAGCAAGAAATCTGTTTCTGCGCAGTAATCCAAATCTAGTATTGACTTTACTATCAAAGACTTTACTTGGAACAACAAATGCAATAAAATAAGATAAGGAGAGGTTGCTACCGTAGTAACAACTTCCAAGACTCAAATATAAAACAAAAGTACTGTAGTAAAATAAACACATGGGTTATCTCCCAAGAAGTTCTTTCTTTATAGCCATTAAGATGGGCTCAGCAATTTTAATGATGCACTCGCAAGAAATAAGAGTTGAAGCAAAAGAGAGCATCAAAAAGCAAATTCAAAACAAATTTAAGCCTAACCCACTTCCTATGAAAGGGAATCTTGTAAATAAACAAATTCATGAAGCATAATGCAACAAGCATAGAAAGATAAAACAAGTGCAGCTTCAAGATTTTCAGCGAAAAGAGAGGTGTTTTAGTAACATGAAAATCTCTACAACCATATTTTCCTCTCTCATAATAACTTTCAGTAGCATCATGAGCAAACTCAACAATATAACTATCACATAAAGCATTCTTATCATGAGTCTCATGCATAAAATTATTACTACTCCCAACATAAGCATAGTCATTCTTATTAATTGTAGTGGGAGCAAATTCAACAAAGTAACTATCATTATCATTCTCATCATCAAATATAGGAGGCATAGTATAATCACAATAAAATTTACTCTCCATAGTAGGCGGCACCAGAATACCACTATCATTATAATCATCATAAATAGGAGGCAAAGTATCATCAAAAAAAAAATTTCTCCTCAATGCTTGGGGGACTAAAAATGTCATGCTCATCAAAACCAGCTTCCCCAAGCTTAGAATTTTCCATATCATTAGCAACAATGGTGTTCAAAGCGTTCATACTAATATCATTGCTACTAGCATGCAAATAAGATTCCATAGGTTTTTTAATTTTCGCATTAAACCATTCATGTCTTGACTCAGGAAATAGTACAAAAAGCTCACAGATGTTTTCCATTATGCCTTACTAGTGTAAAACAAGAAACAAAAAGATGCAATTGCAGGATCTAAAGGAAATAGCTCCGAACACTCACACAACGGCAACAGAAAAGTACTTAGTTACCTGGGACCGGAGTATGAGTGCCTTTTACCTTTCCTCCCCGGCAACGGCGCCAGAAAAGTGCTTGATGTCTACGGGTGCTTCTATTCTTGTAGACAGTGTTGGGCCTCCAAGAGCGAGAGGTTTGTAGAACAGCAGCAAGTTTCCCTTAAGTGGATCACCCAAGGTTTATCGAACTCAGGGAGGAAGAGGTCAAAGATATCCCTCTCAAGCAACCCCGCAATCACGATACAAGAAGTCTCTTGTGTCCCCAACACACCTAATACACTTGTCAGATGTATAGGTGCACTAGTTCGGCGAAGAGATAGTGAAATACAAGTAATATGGATGGATATGAGTGGTAATAGCAATCTGAATAAAATATGGCAGCGAGTAAACATGCAACGGAACGATAAATAAACGGAGATTCGTTGCTTAGAAACAAGGCCTAGGGATCATACTTTCACTAGTGGACACTCTCAACATTGATCACATAATAAAACCACTCTACACTCTTTTGTTGGATGATGAACACCACTAATTGTGTAGGGCTACAAGAGCACCTCAATGCCGGAGTTAACAAGCTCCACAACATTCAATGTTCATATTTAAATAACCTTAGAGTGCATGATAAACCAACGCAATCACACCGAGAACTAACATAGCATGCACACCGTCACCGACCGACTATGAAAGGGGGAATAAATTGCATCAATACCATCATAGTAATAGTTAACTTCATAATCTACAAGAGATCACAATCATAAACTACGCCAAGTACTACACGATGCACACACTGTCACCATTACACCGTGGAGGAGGAATAGAATACTTTAATAACATCACTAGAGTAGCATATAGACAACTAGATCACAAAGAGAGAGATGAACCACATAGCTACAGCAGAGCCCTCAGCCCCGGGGGTGAATTACTCCCTCCTCATCATGGAGACAGCGATGACGGTGAAGATGGCGGTGGAGACGGCGGTGGAGATGACTCCGGGGGCAATTCCCCGTCCCGGCGGCGTGCCGGAACAGAGACTTCTGTCCCCCGAATTGGAGTTTCGCGATGGCGGCGGCTCTGGAAGGTTTTCTCGGGTTTCGTCAATCGTGATAGGGTTTTCGCGACGGAGACCTTAAGTAGGCGGAAGGGCGGCCTCGGAGGGGGCCTGGTGGGCCCACACACTAGGGGGGCGCGCCCTACCCCTTGGCCGCGCCGCCCTGACGTGTGGGGCCCCCCTGGCTCCTCTCCGATACTTCTTCGATGCACTGGAACCTTCCGGAAAAAATAAGGTGCTGGGCATTGATTTCGTCCGATTCCGAGAATATTTCCTTACTAGGATTTGTGAAACCAAAAACAGCAGAAAACAGCAACTGGCCCTTCGGCATCTCGTCAATAGGTTAGTTCCGAAAAACACATAATAATGACATATAATGTGTATAAAACATGTAAGTATCATCATAAAAGTAGCATGGAACATAAGAAATTATAGATTCATTTGGGACGTATCATCACCCGAGGAGGATCACAACAGAAATAACAATCAAAATAGGCGACGTTTTCGCCACTTCACAGATTATGACAGTCCCAGCCAAGTAGCGGCTGGCTTTCGAGGAAACAGTGGAGGAAACCATCGGGATGATTATCAAAGAAACAACTATCAGCGCAATGATTATAGAGATGCACCGAGTTCTAGCAGACAAAATAATCGGCCAAGATTCCCAAGGCCATACAACATGTCACCCGAAGATCTGCTGAATGGGCCATGCCAGATGCACTTTTACCTTGACAATGATGGAAAGAGACAGTCGGGTCATCTTCAGAAGGACTGCCGAACTTTCCAAGATTTGCGAAGATATACGGAGAATGCAAACATGCAAGCAACAAACACGGGGTATGTGCATGGGCCAAGGAGTGAAGTTCACCTGCCACCACCACCCGCAATTACTAGTGCGAAAAAAACATCAGTTGCAACTTGCGGCACCTCCAGGCAACAACAGCAACTTCATAGACACAACAGGAGCGGTGTCGATGATACAGAAGGGCAGACCTTTGAATAGAGCGCAGAAGCTAATTTCACGACAGGTGTACATGGCAGAAAAGTCGCCTCCACCAACCGTTGCGTACCTCAATTGGTCGGGACAGCCAATAGGATTCCCTCAAGAGGATCATCCACCTCAAGTTCCACAACCAGGGCAATCAGCTATGATCTTACCGGCGGTGATCGCAGGATTTGAGGTCTCCCGCATATTCGTAGACGGAGGAAGCAGTCTAAATCTCATATACGCAGATGCGCTGCGGAACATGAATATTTCTCTAGCAAACTTAACACCAACGGACACGCGTTTTCACGACATTGTACCAGAGAAACCAAACTATCCTCTGGGTAAGATTGCATTGGATGTACAGTTTGGAACACGAGAAAATTTCAAGAAGGAGAAACTGGAGTTCGAATTTATCGACTGGCCATCGCAATATCATGCCCTCTTGGGACGACCCTCATACGCAAGATTTATGGCTATGCCGCATTACACATACTTGCTATGGAGGATCCCTGGACCAAAGGGCAATATAAAAGTGAAAGGAAGTTTTGCGTTGGCACATAAATGTGACAAGGATTTCCAAAATCTTTCTGAAACATTCGGGATGCAGGCTGCGTACGAGGCATCCAAGCTTACCACCAACTACGACGTGTTACCTGACGGAGGTAGATCCTTGCAAGAGCAAGCCTTCAACACCTCCAATAACTCTAAGGAAGTGCAGATCCACCCGAAAGATCCAAAAAGATGACATCCATCGCTTCCAACTTGGACAGTGCATAGGAAAGTGCGCTCGTCGAGTTCCTCCGTGAACGCTGGGAAATCTTTGCATGGTGTCCAGCTGATATGCCAGGAGTACCCAGGGAACTTTCCAAGCACCCCCTCAACTTAGATCCAAGAGCTAGACCAATTCGACAACCTTTGCGGCGATTCTCCGAGCCAAACCGCAAAGCCATGCTATCTGAGATCCGTCGACTCAAAGAAGCGGGTTTCATCAAGGAACTGCACACCGATGCCACGTGGGTCGCTAACCTAGTGCTGGTCCCGAAGAAAAACACTGAAGTCCTTCGCATGTGCGTCGATTTCACGTGTCTCAATAAAAATTGTCCAGAGGATCACTTTACCCTCCCGAGGATCGACCAAATTATCGATTCCACGACAGGTTGCGAACGTCTTTCCTTCCTCGACGTGTATTCTGGTTACAATCAGATCCGCTTGAAAGAAGAAGATGAAGTCAAAACAGCTTTCATAACCCCTTATGGCGTGTTCTGCTACAGAATAATGTCTTTCGGGTTGAAAAACGCGGAGCCACGTATCAAAGTATGATGCAGAAGTGTCTCGTCACACAGGTCGGGAAAACGTCCAAGTATACATCAACGATGTGGTCATCACAACAAAGCAAAGGTCATCCCTAATTGATGATATTAAGGAAACCTTCGAAAACCTCGACAAGTTTCATCTCAAGTTGAACCCGACAAAGTGTTCCTTTGGTGTTCCTGCGGGAGAACTCCTCGTATACTTTGTGTCAACTAGGGGAATCGAGACCAATCCAGAGAAAATACAGGCTATCTTGACGATGAGAAAACCAACCAAGCTCCAAGAGATACATCAGCTGATTGGGCGAGTCACAGCTCTGAGTAGATTTGTCGCAAGATTAGGAGAAAAAGCGCTCCGCTTTTACGCAGTCATCAAGCAAGGAGAAAAGTTCGAGTGGAACGAGGAAGCAGACAAAGCTTTTGAGTGCCTGAAGCGGACTATTTCGACACCACCAGTATTGGTGGCACCCCGAGAAAAAGAACCTCTGTTGTTATACATTGCGGCCACACCTCAAGTGGTCAGCACAATCCTCGTGGTAGAATGAGAGGAAGAAGGGAAAATTCACGGGGTTCAGCGGCCAATATATTTCCTCAGTGAAGTCTTGTCACCATCCAAGCAACGTTACCCGCACTATCAGAAGTCGGCATATGGAGTTTTTATGTCAGCACGGAAGCTAAGACACTACTTTTCGGCACACCCGATAATAGTGGTCAACGAGGCGCCTCTCTCGAACATATTGAACAATCCAGAAGCCACATGACGTGTCTCCCAAATCGAGCTTTCCCCTCGAGACATCACATATGAAAAAAGAAAGGCAATCAAGTCGCAAATTTTGCCGGACTTTGTTGCAGAGTGGATGGAACTCCAAAATACGGAACCCCCAGATTTATCGAGTACCTGGCATATGAACTTTGATGGTTCCAAGAGATTGGAAGGAGATGGAGGCGTGGTACTTGTTCCACCGCAGGGTCACAAGATGAAGTATATATTGCGGATGACCTTCCCCAATGCATCAAATAATGAAGCAGAATATGAAGCCCTTATTCATGGGATGAAGATGGCAAAAGCGTGTGGCGCTACTCGCTTAAAAATCTTCGGCGACTCCCAGTTGGTGGCTCAACAGGTGATGAACAAGTGCGATGCAGTCAATGACAGTATGATAGCGTACAAGGAGGTGTACAATGAACTCGAGAAAACCTTCGATGGTTGTGAAGTTAATCACGTGAGCAGGCTCAACAACAATGAAGCCGACGTTTTGGCAAACATTGGCTCGCAGTGCCTACCCATACCACCTGGAGTTTTTTAGGAAGAAATCAGTGAAAGATCAACCAAGGCAAAGAAGGCACCGAAGCAACCAAAGAAAAAAGGAGAAACCCAAGAAAGACTCCGGGGCGGCTCAAACAGCTCTAGAAACACATACATCGGATGATGAGGAAGAACCAGAAGAGGTCATGATGATTCAAATTCCCTGGATGCAGATATACTTGACATATATCACGAAGAAAGAAATACCCGAAGATCCGGTTGAAGCAAGGCGGGTTATTCGACGATCCAAGGTATTTACCGTAGTCAAGGGAGAACTATACAAATGAAGCATATCAGGTGTGTTGCAAAGGTGCATTATACCCGAAGAAGGGCGAGTTATACTGAAGGACGTACACGAAGGAATATGTGGCCACCACGCAAGCACTCGAGCAATAGCAACCAAAGCTTTTCGCGCAGGATTTTATTGGATGACAGCAATAGAGGATGCAAAGGACATCGTACGCACTTGTGAAGCTTGCCAGAGGTTCGCATCTAAGCCGCACTATCCAGCAGCAGAATTAATGCCAATACCCTTGGCATGGCCTTTCACACAGTGGGGACTAGACATGGTGGGAAAATTACACAAGTCCTGGACAGGAGGACACATATATTTGCTCGTGGCTGTCGACAGATTCACCAAGTGGATTGAAGCAATACCAGTAACTTCACCAGATGCAACATCATCACTAAACTTCATCAAGGGGATAGTTTTTCGGTTCGGCGTCCCCAACAAAGATAGTCACGGACAATGGCAGCAACTTCACTTCCCGAGAATTCTAGGACTATTGCGAAGGTGTAGGCATCAAGCTGCAGTTTGCATCGGTGGCGCACCCGCAAACCAATGGTCAAGACGAAAAAGCAAACGACCTCATCTGCAACGGCATCAAGAAACGTCTGTTGACACCACTTGAAAACGCGCGGCACACCAGGGTCGATGAGTTGCCCTATTTGTTGTGGAGCTTATGAACAACGCCGAACGCAGCAACTCAAGAAACTCCGTTCTTTTTGGTCCATGGAGCTAAAGCAGTGCTCCCGATAGAAATAGAACACAATTCTCCCAGAGTCGTGGAATATGAAGAAGAAACTTCGCAGAAGGCACTGGAGGATGATGTCGAGGAAATTGATGACGCAAGAGATGTGGTGTTATCAAGAGTAAGTGCATACCAGCAGAACCTCAAAAATTGTCACAACCGATGTTTGCGGCCCAGATCATTTGAAGTCGGCGATCTAGTCCTTCGACTCTAGCAAGATGGACACGAGAAATTTGAATCTCCATGGCTGGGACTATATATTATTACTGAAGTTATTCCGGGGGGAGCCTATCGACTGAAGGACAAGAAGACGGGCAAGGACGAACCGAAAACGTGGAACGTTGCACAGCTGCGACGTTTTTATGCTTAGAAGGAAATCAATATAGTACCAACTATGTAAACATACATTGTATCTGAAGAGCTTGCAAGTTTTTAGACGCGCTCTTTTCCTTTCAGGGCACTGATACGTCCCAAACGTATCTATAATTTCTTATGTTCCATGCTACTTTTATGATGATACTCACATGTTTTATACACATTATATGTCATTATTATGCATTTTCCGGCACTAACCTATTGACGAGATGCCAAAGAGTCAGTTGATGTTTTCTGCTGTTTTTGGTTTCAGAAATCCTACAAAGGAAATATTCTCGGAATTGGACAAAATCAACGCCCAGGGTCTTATTTTTCCACGAAGATTCCAGAAGACCGAAAGGGAAACGAAGTGGGGCAACGAGGCGACGCCACGCCAGGGCCGCGCGGCCAAGGGTGGGGCTGCGCCGCCCTAGTGTGTGGGTCCCTCGCGTCGCCCCTAAACCTATCCTTCCGCCTACTTAAACCCTTCGTCGCGAAACCCCCAGTACCGAGAGCCACGATACGGAAAACCTTCCAGAGACGTCGCCGCCGCCAATCCCATCTCGGGGGATTCAGGAGATCGCCTCCGGCACCCTGCCGGAGAGGGGAATCATCTCCCGGAGGTCTCTTCATCACCATGATCGCCTCCGGATCGATGTGTGAGTAGTTCACCCCTGGACTATGGGTCCATAGCAGTAGCTAGATGGTTGTCTTCTCCTCATTGTGCTATCATGTTAGATCTAGTGAGCTGCCTATCATGATCAAGATCATCTATTTGTAATGCTACATGTTGTGTTTGTTGGGATCCGATGAATATTGAATACTATGTCAAGTTGATTATCAATCTATCATATATGTTGTTCATGTTCTTGCATGCTCTCCGTTGCTAGTAGAGGCTCTGGCCAAGTTGATACTTGTGACTCCAAGAGGGAGTATTTATGCTCGATAGTGGGTTCGTGCCTCCATTGAATCTGGGACAGTGATAGAAAGTTCTAAGGTTGTGGATGTGTTGTTGCCACTAGGGATAAAACATCGATGCTTTGTCTAAGGATATTTGTGTTGATTACATTACGCACCATACTTAATGCAATTGTCCATTGTTTGCAACTTAATACCGGAAGGGGTTCGGATGATAACCCGAAGGTGGACTTTTTAGGCATAGATGCATGCTCGGATAGCGGTCTATGTACTTTGTCGTAATGCCCTGATTAAATCTCATAGTACTCATCATGATATATGTATGTGCATTGTTATGCCTTCTTTATTTGTCAATTGCCCAACCGTAATTTGTTCACCCAACATGCTATTTATCTTATGGGAGAGACACCACTAGTGAACTGTGGATCCCGGTCCATTCTTTACATCTGAAATACAATCTACCGCAATACTTGTTCTTTACTCGTTCTTCGCAAACAACCATCATCATCCACACTATACATCTAATCCTTTGTTTACAGCAAGCCAGGTGAGATTGACAACTGGTTCGATAAACCTTGGTTTCTTACTGAGGGAAACTTGCTGTTGTACGCATCACACCTTCCACTTGGGGTTCCCAACGGGCGTGTGCTTTACGCGTCATCAAGCTAAATTTCTGGCACCGTTGCCGGGGAGATCAAGACACGCTGCAAGGGGAGTCTCCCACATCCAATCTCTTTACTTTGTTTTTGTCTTGCTTTACTTTACTTTATTTACTGTTTTGTTGGCTCTTATATCAAAAACACAAAAAAAATAGTTGCTAGCTTTACTTTATTTACTGTCTTGTTCTCCATATTAAAAACACAAAAAAATTAGTTACTTGCATTTACTTTATTTAGTTTGCTTTATTTACTCCTGCTAAAATGGGTACTGCTGAGAATACTAAGTTGTGTGACTTCACTAGCACAAATAATAATGATTTCCTATGCACACCTATTGCTCCACCTCGCTACTACAAGCAGAATTCTTTGAAATTAAACCTGCTTTACTAAATCTTGTTATGAGAGAGCAATTTTCTGGTGTTAGTTCTGATGCTGCTGCTGCCCATCTTAATAATTTTGTTGAACTATGTGAAATGCAAAAGTATAAGGATGTAGATGGTGACATTATAAAATTAAAATTGTTTCCTTTCTCCTTAAGAGGAAGAGCTAAAGATTGGTTGCTATCTCTGCCTAGAAATAGTATTGATTCATGGACTAAATGTAAGGATGCTTTTATTGGTAGATATTATCCTCCCACTAAAATTATATCTTTGAGAAGTAGCATAATGAATTTTAAGCAATTAGATAATGAACATGTTGCTCAAGCATGGGAGAAAATGAAATCTCTGGTAAAGAATTGCCCTACCCATGGACTAACTACTTGGATGATCATCCAAACCTTTTATGCAGGATTGAATTTTTCTTTGCGGAACCTATTGGATTCAGCTGCTGGAGGTACCTTTATGTCCATTACTTTGGGGGCGGCAACAAATCTTCTTGATGATATGATGATAAATTACTCCGAATGGCACACGGAAAGAGCTCCACAAGGTAAGAAGGTAAATTCGTTGAAGAAACCTCCTCCTTGAGTGATAAGATTGATGCTATTATGTCCATGCTTGTGAATGGTAGATCTAATGTTGATCCTAATAATGTTCCTTTAGCTTCATTGGTTGCCCAAGAAGAACATGTTGATGTGAACTTCATTAAAAATAATAATTTCAACAACAATGCTTATAGGAATAATTCGGCAACAACTATAGGCCATATCCTTCTGCTAATGGTAATGGTTATGGTAATTCTTATGGGAATTCTTACAACAATAATAGGAGTGTACCCCTGGTCTTGAAGCCATGCTTAAAGAATTTATTAGTACACAAACTGCTTTTAACAAATCTGTTGAGGAAAAGCTTGATAAAATTGATATTCTTGCTTCTAAGGTTGATAGACTTGCCTCTGATGTTGATGCCTAATAAGGATAATGATAATAAAATTGTTACTACAGCAAACGCCATCCAAGTTCGAATTAATGAAAATATTAGATTGATGGCTGAATTGCATGCTAGGTGGGAAAGAGAAGAAAACGAAAAACTAGCTAGAGAGAATAATGTAGCTAAAGTTTGGACTATTACCACCACTAGTAATGTTAATGCTTCACATGTTGCTACACCTCCTACAATCAATGGTAAAATAATTGGTGTTGACAATGTTTCTACTGCTAGTGCAAAGCGTGCAAAATTGCCTGAAACTGCTAAAACTGCCGAAACTGTTTGTGATAAAACTGCTGAAATTTTTCAAAGTATTGGGGACAATGATCCCATTGCTGTAGATCATAATGGTTTAGATTTTAATGATTGTCACATCTCTGGAGTTATAAAGTTCTTACAAAAACTTGCTAAAATTCCCAATGCTAGTGCTATAAATTTGGCCTTTACAAAACATATTACAAATGCTCTCATAAAAGCTAGAGAGGAGAAACTAAAACTTGAAACTTCTATTCCTAGGAAGTTAGAAGATGGTTGGGAGCCCATCATTAAGATGAGGGTCAATGATTTTGATTGTAATGCTTTATGTGATCTTGGTGCAAGTATTTCGTTATGCCTAAGAAAATCTATGATATGCTTGACTTGCCACCATTGAAAAATTGTTATTTGGATGTTAATCTTGCTGATCATGCTATAAAGAAACCTTTGGGGAGGATTGATAATGTTTGTATTATGGTTAACAATAACCTTGTCCCCTTTGATTTTGTTTTCTTGGATATTGAATGCAATGCATCTTGTCCCATTATATTGGGAAGACATTTTCTTCGTACTGTTGGTGCTACCATTGATATGAAGGAAGGTAATATTAAATATCAATTTCATCTCAAGAAAGGTATGGAACACTTCCCTAGAAAGAGAATGAAGTTACCTTATGATTCTATTATTAGAACAAATTATGATGTTGATGCTTCATCTCTTGATAATACTTGATTCACACTTTCCGCGCCTAGCTGAAAGGCGTTAAAGAAAAGCGCTTATGGGAGACAACCCATTATTTTACTTCTGCACTTTGTTTTATATTTGAGTCTTGGAAGTTGTTACTACTGTAGCAACCTCTCCTTATCTTTATTTTATTGCATTGTTGTGCCAAGTAAAGTCTTTGATAGTAAAGTCAATACTAGATTTGGATTACTCGCGCAGGAACAGATTTCTTGCTGTCACGAAATTGAGCCGCCCCTGCTGTAGAAAATTTATAAAAATCTGCCAATTTACGTGTGTGATCCTCAGATATGTACGCAACTTTCATTCAATTTGGGCATTTCCATCTGAGCAAGTCCAGCGCCTCTAAAAAATTCGTCTTTACGGACTGTTCTATTTTGACAGATTCTGCCTTTTATTTCGCATTGCCTGTTTTGCTATGTTTGATGGATTTCTTTGTTCCATTAACTTTCAGTAGCTTTGCAAAAATGTCCAGAAGTGTTAAGAATGATTATGTCACCACTGAATATATGAATTTTCAATTATGCACTAACCCTCTAAAGAGTTTGTTTTGAGTTTGGTGTGGAGGAAGTTTTCAA
The DNA here is from genome assembly GCF_022539505.1 of Lolium rigidum. Lineage (NCBI taxonomy): Eukaryota > Viridiplantae > Streptophyta > Magnoliopsida > Poales > Poaceae > Lolium > Lolium rigidum. Next base: position 197,061,138 of record NC_061509.1, read on the forward strand.
GGGTCAGGAGAGGAGGATGATACAATATGATCAATAAGAGTGAAAAGTCTAAGCTTGGGGATGCCCCCGTGGTTCATCCCTGCATATTTTAAGAAGACTCAAGCATCTAAGCTTGGGGATGCCCAAGGCATCCCTTCTTCATCGACAACTTATCAGGTCACCTCTAGTGAAACTATATTTTTATTCCGTCACATCTTATGTGCTTTACTTGGAGCGTCTCGTTTGTTTTTATTTTTGTTTTTGTTTGAATAAAATCGGATCCTAGCATTCTTTGTTTGGGAGAGAGACACGCTCCGCTGTTTCGTATGAACACATATGTTCTTAGCTTTATTCTTAATGTTCATGGCGAAGATTGAACTACTTCGTTCATTGTTATATGGTTGGAAACAGAAAATGCTGCATGTGATAATTGGTATAATGTCTTGAATAATTTGATACTTGGCAATTTTTGTGCTCATATAGATCATGTTTAAGCTCTTGCATCATGTACTTTGTACCTATTAATGAAGAACTACATAGAGCTTGTTAAAATTTGGTTTGCATGATTAGTTTCTCCAGAGTCTAGATATTTTCTGGTTGAGGTGTTTGAACAACAAGGAGACGATGTAAAGTCTTATAATGCTTGCAATATGTTCATATGTAAGCTTTGCTGCACCGTTTCATACTTGAGTTTGCTTCAAACAACCTTGCTAGCCTAGCCTTGTATTGAGAGGAATTCTTCTCGTGCATCCAAATCCTTGAGCCAAAAACTATGCCATTTGTGTCCACCATACCTACCTACTACATGGTATTTCTCTGCCATTCCAAAGTAAATTACTTGAGTGCTACCTTTAAAATTCTATCCTTTGTCTTTGCAACATATAGCTCATGGGAAAATAGCCTTAAAAACTATTGTGGTGAAGAATATGTACTTATGTATCTTATTTCTTAATAAGTTGCTTGTTGAGCGGTAACCATGTTTCTGGGGACGCCATCAACTTACACCTTTGTTGAATATCATGTGAGTTGCTATGCATGTTCGTCTTGTCTGAAGTAAGGACGATTTTCATGATCAAATGCTTTGAGTATGCATATTGTTAGAGAAGAACATTGGGCCGCTAACTAAAGCCATGAATCATGGTGGAAGTTTCAGTTTGGACAATTAATCCTCAATCTCTTATGAGAATATTATCTGTTGTTGAATGCTTATGCATTAAAGAGGAGTCCATTATCTGTTGTCTATGTTGTTCCGGTATGGATGTCTAAGTTGAGAATAATCAAAAGCGAGAAATCCAATGCGAGCTTTCTCCTTAGACCTTTGTACAGGCGGCATAGAGGTACCCCTTTGTGACACTTGGTTGAAACATATGCTATGCAATGATAATCCATGTTAATCCAAGCTAATTAGGACAAGGTGCGAGCACTATTGGTATACTATGCATGAGGCTTGCAACTTATAGGATATCTTATACATAACACATATGATTTATTACTACCGTTGACACACATTATATGTCATTATTATGCATTTTCCGGCACTAACCTATTGATGAGATACCGAAGAGCCAGTTGTTGTTTTCTGCTGTTTTTGGTTTCAGAAATCCTACAAAGGAAATATTCTCGGAATTGGACGAAATCAACGCCCAGGGTCTTATTTTTCCACGAAGATTCCAGAAGACCGAAAGGGAAACGAAGTGGGGCGACGAGGCGACGCCACGCCAGGGCCGCGCGGCCAAGGGTGGGGCCGCGCCGCCCTAGTGTGTGGGTCCCTCGCATCGCCCCTAAACCTACCCTTCCGCCTACTTAAAGCCTTCGTCGCGAAACCCCCAGTACCGAGAGCCACGATACGGAAAACCTTCCAGAGACGCCGCCACCGCCAATCCCATCTCGGGGGATTCAGGAGATCGCCTTCGGCACCCTGCCGGAGAGGGGAATCATCTCCGGAGGTCTCTTCATCACCATGATCGCCTCCGGATCAATGTGTGAGTAGTTCACCCCTGGACTATGGGTCCATAGCAGTAGCTAGATGGTTGTCTTCTCCTCATTGTGCTATCATGTTAGATCTTGTGAGCTTCCTATCATGATCAAGATCATCTATTTGTAATGCTACATGTTGTGTTTGTTGGGATCCGATGAATATTGAATACTATGTCAAGTTGATTATCAATCTATCATATATGTTGTTCATGTTCTTGCATGCTCTCCGTTGCTAGTAGAGGCTCTGGCCAAGTTGATACTTGTGACTCCAAGAGGGAGTATTTATGCTCGATAGTGGGTTCATGCCTCCATTGAATCTGGGACAGTGATAGAAAGTTCTAAGGTTGTGGATGTGTTGTTGCCACTAGGGATAAAACATCGATGCTTTGTCTAAGGATATTTGTGTTGATTACATTACGCACCATACTTAATGCAATTGTCTGTTGTTTGCAACTTAATACTGGAAGGGGTTCGGATGATAACCTGAAGGTGGACTTTTTAGGCATAGATGCATGCTGGATAGCGGTCTATGTACTTTGTCGTAATGCCCCGATTAAATCTCATAGTACTCATCATGATATATGTATGTGCATTGTTATGCCTTCTTTATTTGTCAATTGCCCAAAAGTAATTTGTTCACCCAACATGCTATTTATCTTATGGGAGAGACACCACTAGTGAACTGTGGATCCCGGTCCATTCTTTACATCTGAAATACAATCTACTGCAATACTTGTTCTTTACTGTTCTTCGCAAACAACCATCATCATCCACACTATACATCTAATCCTTTGTTTACAGCAAGCCGGTGAGATTGACAACCTCGTTGTTACGTTGGGGCAAAGTACTTTGATTGTGTTGTGCAGGTTCCACGTGGCGCCGGAATCCCTGGTGTTGCGCCGCACTACACTCCGTCACCAACGACCTTCACGTGATCCTTGACTCCTACTGGTTCAATAAACCTTGGTTTCTTACTGAGGGAAACTTGCTACTGTACGCATCACACCTTCCACTCTGGGTTCCCAACGGGCGTGTGCTTTACGCGTCATCAGGCACCGAGTGGGACTGAAAGGTTTTTAATGAGGTGGGCTTGCGATGCTACAATATAGCATGGTTGAAATAAAAATAGTGATGACATATACTTCTTTCTTTACGGGCAACGCTCGGGGGCTCGAACCCGAAAAACTTAAAACCTCACGAAAAATAAACATAATCATGACAGTCGAGATACTCGGGGGGGGGGCTCAAACACAACCGGAAGAACTTGCCTTGACCTCATAAATGTCTCACAAGAAATTTACAATATATGCGACATATATACATATACAACTCTGCGCCTTGGTCCAAACCTAACACATTGAGTAAAATGAAAGAACTCCTATATCAACTTGTCTATGTTTTCTCTTGCAGCACGAACATTTTGTGTAGAACCATCGTATCGATACTCCTTGAAGAAAGCGGTGTCCACCTTAAGAAGCTCATCAATCATTTTTTCAGCGACAGGAGATACAACCGCATTATGCTTGTCAATGTTTACTCTCCTCTTCGATGCCTTGAGGTAAAAAGTGTCGACAACCTTGCCAAAGTCCAGCTTTGAATGGAAGATCTTCAACCAGATCAAGGCCAACCTGGTACTAGCCACCATTTGAGCCTTCACGAAGCCGTAGATACTGCGCACGTCCTTAAATTTGCCATGAGCTTGGTAAGATTATCGGGCTGATGGTTCCGAGGAAACATGGCATTATACACCATGGCCAAGGGGCTGGTGCAGAAGTAAAGAAATTCTCAAACTTGGGCGGCTCGATCCTGAAATTGAATAATACGGCGAGTGCGATCTTCATCCGCCCAAAAATCAATGCCATTCGCCTTAGCAAGTCGAAGAAGGGCTTCAACTTGCGAATTCACTCTTTCTTCTTCGGCGACAGAATCCAGGAACGAACCTATGAGAAACATAAGCAAAAATCAATGTAGCATAATGGAGGGATACAGAAAAACAACAAGGAAACAGTGAGATAGAAGTAACATACCAGCCATATCTTGACTTGCATCAGTCATAAAGTCAAGCATATAACTCTCGCGTTGAGCAGATCGAGTGGCGTTAGCAGTCGCAGTTTCCTTCAACTCAAGAGCATCCTACGCATGACGAAGGGCAGCTCGTTCCCGATCCGAGGATTTACGAGATTGATCCAGTCACGGTTTGCTTTTTCATCGACTGCAACTGTTGTCCCAGGTCAGCTATCTCTTGGTCAATAGAGCCAAGACATGAAGAAACATCCAAGGAGACACCAACATGTAATCTCGCAGAATGGGAGGTAGCAGGAGAATCCTTGGAAGGTCCAGCCCCAGTATAGTTGTAAAAAATCAACTGAAAGACAATAAAATATCGATATCAATCATTCAGCAAGACACGTTTTTCATTTATATTCCGAGCACATTACATGAACGAGTATTTACAAAATACGGCTTACAGGAAGCCTACACAAATGATCGGGAGCAGCAAAAGGCAGTAGTATCTACAAAAAGGAAAAGAAAAGAAAGTGCAAGTTGGTCTACTTGACCTCCGTTTGGGCAGCGCTAGTAGAGGCGGAGGACTTCGGGTCAAGGAAGGCGATAAGCTTCTTCGAGTAAAGCTTGGCGTCCTTCACCAGAGCCTTCCACTTCTCAGAATTCAAACCCTTGGGAGCACCAGTCTTCACCCAGTCGACTTTTTGGCCGCTGGCCGCCACAAGAGCAATGGTCCCTTCGATTCCAATCTTCAAGCTCGCTTGACGATAGGCCAAAGCTGGATCATCCTTTGCCAGAAAATGTTGGGCAAGCTGGGAGAAAATCTCGGGTTGAGTGTCCTTCGGGAAGAAGTGGGGGAAGACGCGCTTCAATGCATTCCGCGCAGAAGTCAAGCACTTGCGCGCCAGGTTGCAATTCAACTCAAGAATATCGAGAGTGTCCAGGAGACGGTCATACGATTCTTGGCTCAAGGTGTACTGCTCACCCATCTTCCCTGCTGGAGAAAAGCAGGACTTCGTCAACACCAAAGATAATTTTAGCACAAGGAAAAGCGGAATGACAAAAGGAAAGATAGTATTACTCGAGAATCTTCGGGATTGCGTCTCGAGGCGCATGATTATATCATTATCGCGCTCGACCTGCTTGGCCTCCTTGTTGCTCAAAGCGTCTTCAGCGGCTTGAAGCCTTCGGCGAAGATCTTCGACACCGACATCATCCTTTTCAGCCCTCTTGCGAGCTTCCTTGTTGGCTATAAGCTTGGCCTCCAGATCATCAGCGCGTTCCTCGGCACGACGCAACGCTTCTGGAAGAAAAAGGTAAGAGAGGACGCAAAAACAAGATAGGGATATACAAAATGCCAAGAGCGGCAAAGCTTTACCTCTTAAAGTTGTGGCCTCGTCGCGGAACCCGATAAATCGGGAGCCCAAGTTGACCAACTCCTTCATCAAGGGTTGCCAAAAAAAAGTCGACAAGAAAGAAATATAGTACTAGGAAGTACAAAATCGGTCGAGCTAAACAAAAAAGGCGACAAACAGGAAAAGGTAACTTACATCGTCAAGGAGAGGAGCCGACATACTTCCGGTAGCAAGCTCATGTTTGCCAGCAGCCCCGGTTTTAGCCTTCTTCGGCTTCGGTGCTTGGGGGCTGGGCACTGGAGTCAATCCTTCTGGATCATCTTGCGGGGGAGGCGACGCTTCTGGCGCGACACGACGATCCTCAGAAAGGACTAACGTGTTGGAGGTGCTCATGTTGGCTGGCCCATGAGCTTCGGGCTCTACCTCTTCTTCGTCAGCTCTGTCAACATAACAACAAAATAAATATAAGGGAACCAAAAGAAAGAAGATAGTAAGGGACAAGAAAGAGAAACTTACGAGCTAACGGCGCCGGTCATGGCGTAGGGGTCAAAGACCTCTTGATCTTCGGGAGAAGATTCTTCGGCGGCTGGTTCGGCGAGTTTGGACGCGCCAGGATCTTCTTCGTCGTCGTCTCTTTTCCTCTTGCGTTTATCCGGATAAGAGGCAAGAGGAGGAGAAACAGAATGAGCAGAGTCAGAGTGTTGTTCTGATTTTGAGTCTTTGTCAGAGGAACCCGCAGTTCTTTGAGATTCTGCGGGTTCACTTTCTGGAATGGAGGATTCTTGCGAGTCATCGGTGACAACAGCTCACTCATCCACTTCCCCACCTTCAGGTGGTGGGGGAAGAGAGGAAAGAGATTGATGGTCCTACAGGCAAAAAAGAATGAGAACGAAAGGGAAAATTACCAAAGCATGAAGGAAGAACAATGGTAGTCGAAAAACAGGAATACAACTCGAAAAGACAGTACTTACTTCGGGAAGGGCGTGGTCACCGCTGAATAGTTCCACACGACAGGAAGAAGGAACTTCATGATTTTTGCTCAAGGAGGTGAAGCGGCGAACAAGCTTCTCCAAGTCCTTCAAGGAAAGATCGTCAGAAATCCTGGCAGTGTCTTCAGCACCCGAGTACGTCTAGAGGGGATTTTTCCGAGCTTGCAGAGGCTACACTCGAATCAGCAGAAAAGTGTGCAATGATTTGTACACCCGACAGTTTTTCCCCATTGGTGTTCTGAAGCTCTCAGATGCGAGCAATAAGAGCATCAGTGGCTGCCTTTTCTTTGGATGTAGTCTCTGCGTCCCAAGATTTGCGCCTTTGAATATCTTCTGAAGCATCTGTCGAGGGTACTCCTCGCCAATGCCCTCCGATAGGGGCTTAGGGTTGATGGAATCCTGCAAGCTGACACGAGACATCGGTTCACAGACAAGCGGGGAGAGCGATTTACCCAGGTTCGGGGCCCTCGATGAGGTAAAACCCTTACGTCCAGCCTGTCTGTTCTTGATTATGATGATAATGGGTTACAATGGGGTGCCGAATAGTTCGACCGAGATCTCGTCGCGATTTACCCGGAGTTCGGGGCCCTCGATGAAATTAAAACCCACTACGACCAACGCATACATTCTTGAGATTATGATGATAATAGGTTACAATGGGGTGCCGAATAGTTTCGGCGAGATCTGCGTGAGATGGCTATTATTATGTTTGACCTAGCTCTAAGCTATTACGGCTAAGATTGCTAA
>NC_061509.1:197068288-197088953 GCF_022539505.1 Lolium rigidum
TTGCTATGATGACCTAGCTCTAAGCTTCTTCTGGATAAGATTGCTAAGATTGATTCTGTCCCTCGGCAGCCCCTCTCCTGGCCTTTATATAGGAGGCCAGGTCTCAAGAGGTCTCACCGAGCACGACTAGGTTTACAGTAATTTTAGATCCGACCTTTTCTTGTTCGATCGCTTCCTTGCCTTGCTCGTCAAGGAACCTTTTGGTGCGCCGCCCTAGTGGCCCATCTCACCTTCATGTGTCTTCATGGGCCTTCAGTTAGTCAATACAGGATAGGGTAATGTGGGTTACCCGAAGGGTAGTGCCCACGTCAGCATCAAAGGGGGCAAGACCGTACTCCTGGGCATCCGAAGATTCGTCCTCGACGTAAAGCCACTTCCTGCGCCAGCCTTGAACAGAGTCAGCGAACTTCACATCAAAATAGCCGACCTCTGGACGAACACAGGTGCACACACCACCTACGTTGTAGATGGTGGTCTTCGAGTTGTTGCGGCGGAGGTAGATGATGCCCTTCCATAGGCCCCAGTGAGGTTGGATGCCCAAGAAGCACTCACGGAGAGTGATGAAGATGGAGATATGAAGGAGAGAACTTGGGGTCAGCTGGTGCAGCTAGATCCCGTAGATAAAGAGGAGGCCACGAAGAAATTCGTGAACAGGAACGGAGAGGCCGCGAATGAGGAAATCAACAAAGATTACCTGGAAATCGGAAGGAGGATGGGGAGAACTCTCGTCTCCTGGCATCCTCGTGGCTTCATTGCTAAGCAGGCCCATCTTCTTCAGCAGCTTCTTGTCCTGCGCGGAGAGCTTTGACCTCTCCCATCCGGAGATCTTGGTCTTCTCCACGCGCTCCTCGGTGCCTGGGGCGCGGTTCTTGCACTGCTTGGAGTGCGGAGCCATGTCGGAAGTACGGCCAAGGAAACAGAGAGGCAACAGAGGGTGCGCGTGCGAGGTGCTCGAGGAGGAAGAAGGATAGAGAGAGAAAGATGGTGTGTTGCGAAGCGAAGGGGGAAATGAGGACAATGGTCCAACTTATAGGAAGAAGACGATACGCTAAGCCGTCGGATGAAAAGGGAAGGATTCTGAACCCTACGCGTGTCCAAGTGGTAGAGTGGTCTTTTCAGTATAATTTTACCGAGGGAAAGTTACCGCGCGCGTGCCGGGACGTGCGTGCCCCACTTGCGTGACGTGGAGGAAGTGCAGAACTTTGGACCCACGAAACAGTGGTTTGCCAGGAGTCGTGTCTTCCCAAGGTGGCCATACGTGGCTGTCGTCAGTAACGACGTCATTGTCAAAAAAATTCGAGTGATGGAGCAAAATAGTGGAAAGAAAACTTCGAGATCTAAAGAAATGTATGGCTAAAAAGAAAATTCGAGAGCCTATGACCAGATGCAAGCACATTTTGATATGCTCGGGGGCTACTCTTATCAGAAGTATTATGCATACTTCTGATAAGATGACGTGGTAAAAGAAAAAATAAAGAGTTGATCAAAATAACAAAAGTTGACCCTACAACCAAGTGCAAACACTCGGCTGTAGCCTCGGGGGCTACTCCCAACGAGAGTGCTGGTCGCGCACCTGATGAAATATGAAGAAAAAAGAAGAAGAGAGTAACAAGTCAATATAGAATTGCAGACGAAGAACTTCCTTCATACATCTTCGAGTTATATATAACTCGTCATGTACTCCCATCGGGAGATCAAGATATTATCCCAAGTGTCAACTCGAAAAAATAAAGAATTCCAGCAACCGACAAAGACACTCGACAAAATATTCTCAGAGCGCATCCGCCACGGTAAAAACTCTGAATGTCGTAACTCGAAAGAGATTACGAAGGTAAGACCCCAGGATCTGTCCTGTGTGGCGTGGTATCGCACCCGAATGTGCTCTCCCAGTTTATCCGTGTCAGCAGATGCGAAGAAAAATCCTAACGTTAGGTATTCGAAGAAAATGAGATAGAAGAGCAAAAGGAACACGTAGAGGAAGAATAGAATAGCAACCCATCTTCTATTCACAACAATGTTAGTGTAAGATTTCAACCAAAAATAAAATTTGTAAAATTAATGAGAAGGATGAGCAATGGAGAAGTTGGGATCGACCTTGAGCATGTGTTGTTCATGCCAATGGAACCATTGCAAAGCCTACATCATTAAAACTTTTCCCATACTAAAAAAACAAAAAAGAGTGTCATGGTTTCCCAATAATTATTATATATAGTTTCCATCTTGGTAGAAATTAGCATATCGTTTGTTTGGAGAACTAACCATTTTGTAGGCATTGGAGTATCATGGAGATGAACATATTTCTTTGTTTGAGATGAGTAACATGATATAATGGGGACGAATTAGAGGACAAGAAGTTGGAAGATCATAAGTTTGGGGATACCCATGCATCCCCCTCTTCTTTCAAGTATCTCAAGTAATATCATCTCAAACTCATGTTTTAATTTTACCTTCATGTTCTTGTTTGTATTCTTTGTGGAAACCATGATCTTAGTTTCTTTGTTAGTTTAAGAACTTATTCTCTGTTATAATATGTTGTTTAGCTTAAGTTTGCATGTTCCAAGAATAAAGTACCAAGTTTAACCCATTTGGATGTCTTAAAGTTGTGAAACATAAGAGGAGTTGCTGATTTCTTCATGCTACTTTTTGGTGCGTCATTTTTGTAATCTGTTTGGTAACTCTAAAATCACTAAAAAAATCACTTAAGCTGCAACTTTTCATCCTATATAAGCACAAAAATTGGCAAAAATTCCTGACATGTATAAGTGGTCGAATTCAACATGTTTTGCTGCAACTAAAATTAGGATAGATTCTGCCTATTAGTGTTTGAGCCATTACTTTGTGTTCCAAAATGATTTGCCATGAATATTTTGATATGCTAGGAATGTGTTGGACACGTGTGCTTTCTGGACCATTAAGGATTTTTTTTGTCTTTGGATTATATCGTAGCAATCATCCAATTCTTGTACCAAACACCCACTATACCTACCTATGTGGCACTTGCTACTCCAAGTATGATATGTGTGCTATATATGCCTCCAGATACTTCAAAATATCTATTTTGTGCAGTTTTAAGCTCATGAGAAAGTAAGGTGTGGGGTGATACCACTATGGAAATTTATGTGGTTGACATTTTGTAAGTTGTTTGTTAGCTCAACCATATTATTATGGAGAAATATTTTATTTGATATCATGTTATTTTTGCTATGGATGCCCATCGGTGTGAAATGAAATGGAACAGTATGGAGTTCTCATATAATGAGAGAGACGCCTGGGCCACCAACTAAAGCCATGCTGAATCATGGTGGAAATTTGCAGCATGAACATTATGTGAAGCCTTTTAATAAAAAGCCATGCAAATAGTAAATTAAAGAAAGTGTTGAGGTGATTCATTTGTCTATTGTATTTTCTTCTCGAGTATGGATATGGCCCGCCAACCATGAAAATAAGAATTCCAAAAGGGCATTTCCTACCAAGGTGCGAGAGGTGCCCCAGTTGACGCTCTTGAGGACATTATATGTTTATGATGACATGCTTAAGTTTCCTAACTATTCAACATGGGGTGTGGGTACTCATGGTGAAGGTGCATGAGACATTCAACTTGTAGGATGTCAAGCACATAAACCATAGAATCTCTAAAACAATGTAAAAAAATAGATACTTGGAACTCCATCCTTATGAGTACCATTGACATGAACTATTTTATACTTCCAACTATCTTTTACTTTATTGGAGGTCTAGCACATATGTTCCCTACTTACTTTTTGTAGTCAAAAGAATCAAAATAAGAGTATCCACGAAAAAGAAGAAAAAACAAAAAGAGTCTTCCATAAATTATATATATTCATCCAAGCATGCTTTATGGTCTATAATACTTCTCATTTGTTTGAACACAAGACCACTTATTGTTGAGAGTGTAAAAGATATCACTTTATAGCTCATTTGCTTGTTGTTATTCTTTAAAGATTGAACCTTGTGATCTTTGTGTGACAATGAAAGAGAAGCAAAGCAATAAACTCCAAAGTAATGTGAGTTTTATCACCTTTATGATCGAGGACGACATGAACTTTGTAGTTTATTTTGTCAAAAACCACTATTATTATGCAAATTTATTATATTTATTGGGACTAACCTATTAATAGTTGCAAAAGTGCACAAGTTTATGTTTTAAACTTTGTTGTGAAGGAAATAGGGAAATATGGAAGAAAACCACTCATTATGGAGAAATCTGGAGTTTCTTGAAATTTGTCCATGCATTACACTTTTTCAAGATCGCCCAAAAAGGACCGGAAGATGACCTCAATGCATCGATACGATCTTAGTGAATCTTCCTTTATCCCCTCTTCCATACGATAAAGTGCCACCACGATAATGTCACTGCTCGCTGTAGATTTTATCATACTTCAAAGGGTAGTTCCCTCTCTTGTCCCGGAGGCAAATATTATGTGGTGCACTTCACATAACATCAAGAGAGAGAACTAACACACAGTTCATATCAAAGTTATATTTCATCTTTATTTCACATCATAATATTACTAGAGTTTCTCCATATCTCCCTAAGAACAAAGGAACTACTCATACATGAAGGGGATCAACATCATGACAATAATATGGATTGAATATGAAGGTACAATTGTATACAAGTGCAAATCCTAATAGAGTTTGGATCAGAATCAAGTAGACAAAGGGGATCGTCGATGGAGACGTTGATGATGATGATGATGATGATGATGATGATAATGATGGAGACCGATACGTTGCCCTTCAAGATCCTCGCCCCCTCTTCCTCTTGTGTGTTGGTGGAGCTAGTGATGGAGGTGGCGGCTGAGGAGAGGCGGCAGCTATGGAGGCGACAGTAGGGCTCCGCCCCCAAGCAGGACGTGTATGGATGTTGTCTCCTCATTAGCTTCTCCCCTCTTTATATAGGCACTCTGGAGGTCGGTTTCGCAAACCAACGGAGCTCAGGGCCGAATATTCCCATTGTGCCTTCACAAATGTTGTTATGTTTGATGAAATAGAGCCGACGGAGGTCCGTATGGCCGTACGGTACGGGTGGGGTCTGTCTGTACCGATGGTCGCTATTCCCTCTGATGCTTTCATATTTTGTTCGCCATTTCTTCATACAGACTCTGATTGAGGTGTTCTTCGGCTCATTGGGATCGTATGGACGAGGGCTATAATACCATGGCCTTCGATCTTAAATATAAGTTGTTGGAAAAATATCACTTTTCCCACACCTCATATGGCTAAGTTAGGTGCTTGTAACTCTCCAATATTGTATCCTCTTTGTACCTTTTGCCTTTTTTATCCATGATTGACCACAACACCTACACACATGTCAAAGACAAGGGCAAAATAGTAAAATCCTACTAAAACTACTAAATGTGCAAAGCTAATATGAAAATGAACAAGAACTCGTAAGTACACAAAATAGGCATGGTTGTAGCTAGATGGAGCATGAAATGAGTGAAAATATGAGTAATTGTATACTTCAAAACCTCGGTAGAAAGTGTTAAAAATTGGAGCTATCACAGCTATATCTTGAATTTTTCTACTCCACAGATGTTTGGGCCATATATCATCTATGCTTATGTATGTTTTTGAAATTTCCTTATTTCTCTTAACATTTCTGTCTATGGAGACATTTAATCTCCACGATGATTCTATTTTTGTGGAATTATTCATGTTTTTTCTATTTTCTTCTGATTTGTTCAGGAATTATAATTAATAGGCATTTTCTGTCGGGATTATGGCGAGGAAAAAATCCAGCCTAAGATATCTACTTTTCCATGGTAAGAATTATCAAAGAGTTCCAACTTTGATGAGTTCCCAAATTTACTAATAAGAAAGAAGGGCATGCCATCAAGGCTAGGGGCTCCATAGAATAAGAGTAAATTTTTTTTTACTTATTTTTCTTTGAAAGGGGCTTTAAGGATATCATTTTGTGCATTGGAAACTTTGTTCTCCTTGCAAAATGAAATCTTGATTAAGAGTACACTGTTGGGTATATTGTTTTTTAGGGAAGCGGTGGGATTTTGCTGCAGCCCTTGGCTTTCCTCTAGTTTTAACAGCCCTGATAAAAGTTTTTGTCGACCTCTAGCATGTCACTTGTTTCCATAACTTCTCTTGTTGGGCCCCCTCAAGAGAATGCATGAAACATGGTCTTCCTCCTTCTCATGTTAGCAACTACATGGAAATATGTGGTGTTCCTTTTACCTTCTTTAGTTTCTCTATCTCCAGATTTTTGCTTTGCTTTTGTTCCTATTTATGTTAAATTCTATTTATTTCAACATGAATGTGTTTCATCCTATCTATCTATCCTTGGGAGAATTGTTCTATTTCAAACTTAATTGACAAAATTTATGAAAACTTATCAAGATCATGCTAGTTTTTGTACAAGGACGGGTTGTCATGTTTGTTGTTGCCATTCTGCTCCACCGATTGTTGGGCCATGTATCCTCTACGCTTATGTATGTTTTTGCAATTTCCCAGTTTTCTCTCTTAACATTTCTTTCTATGGAGACTTTTTAATATCCATGACGATTCTATTTTTTTGGGAATTATTCATGTTTTGTTTTTGTTTTCTTCTCATTTGTTCAAGGATTATAACTATATATATTTTGTTTGGGGATCAGGGCAAGGAAAGAAAAAACCAGTCTAAGATATCTACTTTTCTGTGATAAGAATTATCAAAGAGTTCCAACTTTTATGAGTTCCCAAATTTAATGATAAAAAATGAGGGCATGCAATCAGGGCTAGGGCCTCCATCAGAGTAAGAGTAAATAAGAACTTTTTTTTACTTCTTTTTCCTGTCTAAGGGGCTTAAGGGATATCATTTTCTGCATTGGAAACTTTGTTCTCCTCACAAAATGAGATCTTGATTGATACACCCTTGGCTATATTATTTTTGAGGGAAGCAGGAGGACTCTGCTGCCTTCCATGGTTATCTTGTAGTTTGAACAAGTCCTTATAAAAGTTTGTGGTTACCTCTAGCATGTTGGTGCCCCTCAACAGAATGAAACAGGGTCTTCCTCCTTCTCATGTTACCAACTGCATGGAAGTATGTGGTGTTCCTATTACCTTCTTTAGTTTCTCTATCTCTAGGTCTTTGCTTTGCTTTTGTTCCTATTTATGTTAAATTATATTTACTTCAACATGAATGTGTTTTCCTATCTCTCTCTCCTTCAGAGAGTTATTCTGTTTCAAACCTAATTAACTAAATTTATGGAAACTTATGAAGATAATGCTAGTTTTGTACAAGGACGGGTTGTCATGTCAATTATCTTCATAAGTTTCCATAAATTTATCTTCATAAGTACAAAACTAGCATTATACAACAAATACTTGAACATATGAATGGTATATTAGATAGAGTAGAAGATATAATATTATATAGGGATTTCTAGTTTCGTGCCCCTGCTTCGTTAGTTGTACTCAGTTTTCCCCAGCTCGTTAGTTTTTCCTCAGTTTTCCCCTCCCTCTAGTTTGAAACCCCTCGAAGACGCGGGTTGCCGTCAGGTCAGAGGCCTTACCGTTACCGTGAGGTCAGTTCCTCGGCTCGACCGTCTCGTGCCGACGGGTGGATCCATCTACCGGCCGACGCGTGGGCCGTTTTATTTCCTCGATTGTATACGCGGTGCTGCCAATGACAAATGGGGCCGCTCTATGGGGCTGCCGCAGCCAATGACCAGTGGGTCGTCTATTTATTTATAGAAAATTATATATTGCCGCTCCGTGGGGCCTCCGCAGCCAATGACCGCTGTGGTCGTCTATTTTATTTAGAGAATATAATATAGAGCCGCTCTGTAGGGGTCGCCTCAGCCCATGGCACGTGACTATTTTCGCAGCTTAATCTAAAGTGACTCTTATGCTAAACATTGTGCATCCCGACGTTGACCTAGCAGTGGCGGCGAGCATAGCCGTTCTGACCATGCCGATATCGGCATCGGCATCGTTTGGAGGATGTGGTGCTCGAATAATAGTGGAAATGCGATATTATTTTTTACATGCATAATATATAGAAAATAGCTAGATCTCTAAATCGATGCATATGAAGCTACATATATATTCTTGGTCATAATCCCCTTAATTATCTAAAGGGGATGGATGCATGGCTTCACGTCGTCGTCGCTTTCATCGTCGGTATCTTCGTCGTCCGAGTAGTAGTACCTCCTGCACATTGTTCCGTCGAACACCTTCACTGTGAGCACATCATCGCCTTCATATTTGAAGTGTACGAACCAGCCGAAATCCACACCGTGCGCGATGGCGAATTTCTCCCAGCCCTTGTCGAGGTACATCCGGCCTTGTCCGTCAAATAGGACCTCCACGGTCCGGAGACGAGGACCGCAGTCAGCCTGCTCGCGGATACACCTTAGCCGGCTCCTTGCCGTCAAGATAGTCCGCAAATTTTTTTGGGAGTTCCTGCAAAGAGATCGAGCGCCGATCGTTTGAAATTAGGGAACCCTTGAAATTAAAGGTTTTTTAGAACATGCCCATAATTAATCACATGCATCATATATGTGGGAACGCGTACATACCTTCTTGACCAAAGGGTCTTCATAGACGACGATGAAGAACTCCTCTATGATCAATGGCAGTGTTGACGGTGGTGGTGGCAATGATGATGATCCACTTCCCCTTCCCCTTCCCCTTCCCCTTCCGGTCCGCGTCCGAGACGTGGAAGCCATGGCAATGGATAAAGTGTATGTGAACGAAAAGAAGAGAGAGGCGAGAACCTATTGACACAAGGGATGGCCGTGTGGGTGTTTATAAGGGAGAGATGACCGTTGTAGGGTTTACACAATAAAATAAGGAGGAGATGACCGTTGTGGGGGTTTATACACAATAAATTAAGGAGGAGACGACCGTTGTGGGGGTATAGTTTATCATTTTACCGTGAAAAGTAATGCCTAAAAGGAAAGTAATGGCTACAAGAAATCGGTGATGGTTTATCGTTTTTTGCGTGAAAAGTAATGGGTACAAGAAATGGGTGATGGTGTATCATTTTTTGCGTGAAAAGTAATGGCTACACGAAATGGGTGATGGTGTATCATTTTTGTGCGTGAAAAGTAATGGCTACAACAAATCGGTGATGGTTTATCATTTTTGTGCGTGAAAAGTAATGGCTACAACAAAATCGGTGATGGTTTATCATTTTTTGCGTGAAAAGTAATGGGTACACGAAATGGGTGATGGTGTATCATTTTTGTGCGTGAAAAGTAATGGCTACAACAAATCGGTGATGGTTTATCGTTTTTGCGTGAAAAGTAATGGCTACAAGAAATGGGTGATGGTGTATCATTTTTTGCGTGAAAAGTAATGGCTACAACAAATCGGTGATGATTTATCGTTTTTTGCGTGAAAAGTAATGGGTACAAGAAATGGGTGATGGTGTATCATTTTTTTTGCGTGAAAAGTAATGGCTACAACAAATCGGTGATGGTTTATCATTTTTTGCGTGAAAAGTAATGCCTAAAAAGAGTTTATAATTTAGCTCGTGAAAAATAATGCAGAAAACCAAACTTTGCGTGAAGCTAACCGACGACGAGAGAGAGAGAGGGTGGTGGCCCCGACCGGAGAGAGAGATAGGGGTTATCCTGCCCGTTAGATCATACGATCAACGGTCGTCGGGCACGATCCGCGTGACATGGGCTAGACCAATCGGGGCAATGTTGGGCGTCCGTGAGAGTTTGTGAAGGGAGAGGGCAAAGCTGAGTAGTATCAAGAAACCAAGGGCAAGTGAGTAGTAAACGGACTAAGGGATTCAAATATGAGATTTAAAAAATGGAAAATGCGTGTTTTGTACAATGAAACCCATCTTGGCCTACCTCAAACTATTTGCAATACAAATCTACATGAGTGTGAAAATTATGGTCTCATTCGGACAAAGTATGTTTTGGGGAAAGCTGTTTTGGGTAGGGCTTATTATGGAAAACCATGCACCTTCATAGCTACTAGGTGATTTGAGAAGTGGCAATTTGTGGTGAAACTTGATTTATCTACGATTTATCTATGATTTGAGAAGTGGAAATTTGTGGTAAAGACTCCATGAGTAAGTGCCACTCTTTTCGGAATTTTTTGCACATTAAATATCTCATTTAACTAGTTAATCCCATTTGTTGACTCTCTCGTTGACCAGCCACTTGAGGGTAAAACTGAGTATATTGCACTAGCCGATATTAGCACTCAAGGTGAAAACCGAGCATACAAAAAATGCTAGTATATGACTCGAGGGTATACCTGAGTATATCTAAATTTCCAGGGTTAGACTCGAGGACGCGTGTTGCGGTGCGAAGTGGAAGACGTGCCATTGTTGACGCGTGTCGCGGTGCGGACGTGGAAGACGTGCCATTGTTGACGCGGGTCGCATTTAGGACGCGTAAGCCCCTCTCTCCCTCCCTCTGCACACAGTACGTCTCATTATCGCTCACGCACGAAACCACCCCTGTCACGTCCCATCAACTTCTCCAAAAAAAACCCCAACCGCCGTACGAGCCCTCCCCTACCGGCGATGGAGAAGAAGAATGCGCCGGCGGCCATCGCCCCCGAGCCCGTCGCCTCCGAGCCTATCGCCTCCGAGCCCGTCGCCTCCGAGCCCGTCGCCGCCGAGCCCGTCGCCTCCGAGGGCGGCGCATCCGAGGGCGGCGCATCCAAGCGCGGCGCCTCCGTGAACCGGGCCGGTCTCACGGCTGACGGACCACTTCACAAGATCGGCGAATGCTTATTGGCGAAAGAGGAGTACGTGGACAGCTACTCGCTATGAGGCAAGTCTCGTAGAAATTGGCGCTCGGGTTTACCCGATCCCGACGTGCACCCGCACGAATGGATCATGCTACACCACGCCCTTCCACGCGCCGCTGAGTTCACCTTCCTCCATCTCGGCACATCCCGCTACGTCACCATAGATCTATCTGCAGTTCGTGCAAGGTTCAAATTCCTCGGCTTTTCCCGTGGCGTCACCATAGATCTTATTTTCAATCTTAGTGCTGAATGTTATCTTTTCAATATATTTTAGATTCTACTTCGTCGGCTTTTCCCGTGGCGTCATCGTGCTTGCCCGGAAGAACCCGCCGCACAAGATACGGCTGCTGAACCCACTCACAAAGAAATCGAACACTATGTTTGAGGCGCGGATGCCATCTCGTTTTTACGAAATCGATCGTCTGTTATCAAATCCCCGACTATGGTCTTCGTTGCCGCACATTACCCGCCGGAAATTGGTTGGGTCGATGAGAGCACTCCAACTAAGGATATAAATGAAGATGGGGATTGGGGAGAAGGAAGATTTTCGATCAAGAACCATTGTTTGCGTTGCATTACCCCGTTCAATGGTGAACTGTATGCGATAGCTGCGGACAATTTTGAGATCGGAAGAATAGTGTGCACCAATGTACGGTTGCAGCAGCGCGCGAGCACTCGTCAAGATGGAGACACTAATTTCATTTCCGAACTTGGACGTCGAAGTTCTACCTTGTGAAGTCGGATGGTGATCTGCTGCTTGTGTTGTTGGTCGGCGCGGCTTTGGCGGGCAAACCATTGGTGTACCGTGTGGACACTCGCAGCCGCTCTCTCCATCCGGTCGGTAACATTGGCGATAATGCCTTCTTCGTGAATTATATCCGGTGTATCTCCGTCGACACCGGAGTGTACCCGACACTTCAACCTCGGCAGCATCTACTACACGGATTTGGGTTATATCGGAGAGTACTCTCATGATACAAATGCCCGGGATGAGTGGCCACTACGTGTGAATAGAATAGGACTCTACGGTTTGAGAAATGAACACATGCCATACCGTTTGGAGGATGTATTGGCCTCACACTTGCAGACGGAAGGAGTTCAATGAATATTTCCTTGGGGAAATGCACGAATGGAGCGACGAAGAAATATATGGGGAGGAATGAAGAACAAATTCATTCATCCTAATCTTCTTGTTGTCCATACATTGCATGCGTGATCTTGTATATTTTTGCAGCTTAGTTTGTCGTGAACATTAACAATGTTATTGGCTGCTTTTGGCTACTGTATGCGGTTTACCTATGTATTATACTTAGTTTTCTGATTATGCTGCTGTGAATTTATCATATAATAGCTTCTAGATTTGCTACTAGATTTGCTGCCATATTGGGCAAAAAACGAGGGCCAAAAGGCATAAATAACCCCAGAGATTTGCTACTAGATTTGCTGCCATATTGAAGAAAGACAGAAATAGAAGCTTCTCTAGATTTGATACTAATTTGGTGAAAAAGACGAGAGAGAGAAAGAGGGGAAAAGGTGCTCTTAAAAATGCCAATTTGGGCCGAGAGAGACAAAACCCAGCTCCTGCTCACGTGCAACCAAACGCTTCTCGTCCTGTCCCACGCGGTCCCTTTCTACCAGCCCCACGCGACGCGGCCCCACACGACGCGGCCCCACAGACGACGCGGCGCAACACATCAGCACAGAACGTCCAAATAAACGGATTCCTTCCGTCTGAGCTCCTTCTGCGGGTCTTCAGACAAAGGCTAGGGTAAAACTGAGGAAAAACTAAGGGGCTGGGGAAAACTGAGCACAACTAAGGAACCGAGGGCACGAAAATAGAAATCCCTATTATATAATCCAAATAATGATACTTTTAAGTTGAAGTTAAATGAAATAAATGAAGGGGGTATCCAAGTTCAGAAGTTCTGAATGTTGTTTGGATTAGTAGGATCCTTTTGGTGTAGGTGTTGCACTGCCACTGCTCTTTGGCTCTTTGAATGGGGACTGCTTTAGGACCCACCAAATCCACAGCAAAAGGAGACACATCCCAGAACAAGCCAAGAATGATGAAAGAGTAAAGGAGAATAAAGCAACAGCTCCAGCACAAGAAACTGCTCTTAAAGAAAGCACAAGACGATGTGTTCTCCTGTGTTGTTCTGCATTGAGAAGTGTGTTAAAAGAGAAGCTTCTGGTGTGCACTGTACACAAACAAAGTTGAAACCCTATTGATGCAGCATAAAGCATTATACTAGTAGTTTGGCCTGGAGGGTTTCCTTGCCTATCCCCAAGAAGAAGAAAAACATCTAGGTAATTGGGCCTCCGTAGGCCAGTTTCATGTTTTACTTTTCACCAGAATCTACATAAACAGCCTTTAGTCAGCAGAGTGCAATTTCTTTCACTTCGAAGGATAAGTATTTGTTGTTTGTATCAATGGGCTTGGTGGTAATAAAGTGATCACTTGGGGCTTATCACTTTGAGCTTTACTCTTTTGGACCAAGATCTTCTTACCCGTCACTATGGTGGATGCAATTTAAGAGGACCTATATCAACAGACACATACAGCTTCCGCTCTCCAGATTTCTGTCTCAAGTTCAGACAGGCACGTCGTCACACACTCACACAAACACGAACTACCACCACCTTCTACCACCATTAGATCCACTGCAAGTTCAAGGAGAATGGGGGTTCACTGCCATCACCTGGCCATTTTCGTTGTGCTTGTTCTTTTGGCCTCTGCATCAGAGACTCTTGCCCTTCGAAGCCTGGGAGTTTTTGCCCAAACAGAGGGTGCGAATGTCTCACCAGCAGGGCAACCACGAGAGCTTGCAGAGGGAGAAGCTGCCGCTGCTGCTAAAAGATTTGATGTGCCGGAGAAGCACACTCCAACCACGAGCTCCTCCCCCCCGACGGTGTTCGACCCCGACAGAATGAGCAAGCGGCGTGTCCGAAGAGGTTCCGATCCGATTCACAACAAATGCTAAGGTTACATGATCTTCAGACTAACATCCTTTGGAGTGTTTTGGCTTCTTCTTGCGCTTTTTGTGTTTCTTGTATGGATCTGAGTTGTTCCACGAAATGTCCAGTCCTCTTACCATACGAATGGATTACCTGTATAGTCATGGGGAGAGCCTGCAAGGGTGTGGCAATGTGTATACATCGCGGTGTAAATCATACAAATGAAGAGAGGTTTTGTATTAATGCAAGGAAATGAAAAGGTTCCAGTGATATGGCTTGTCTGGTTCCCCGTAACTATGGCAAACAGATATCAACTACAGGGTACTATGTACTGAGTAATCATGTTGAGTTCATAAGTACAGTTCTTGCCGTTGGCAGGGAAAGTGAGTTTTCTTGAATATCGAACGCATCTCTCACTGCTGAGCTTTCATTTGTTTGTTTTTACGATGAAACTTTCTGAGTGTATACTGAATAAGTTTTCATGTCATCGGGTACTATTTTCATGTTTTTGCGATAGTTCTTAACAAGGAAACATTCACTACCACATGTTTATTTTGCAATGGAATATTTATGCCGAAACCGTGCCTAAGTTGGCAGGGGTCCCTTTATCTCCTCTTTCAAGGTCCATTCCAGGAGGCTCACGTTGTAGTTCCGGAAACAGACGGTAGCAAGGGGAGCTCACCAATGCTTCAGCACCCGTAAGCTGCTTCTGGTCCGTTTGAGGGACTTCTTTCAACCGTCCGTCCAGCTAGGGTGGCAAGGTGCGACCGCAAACCGTCTGTCCAGCTAGGGCAGCCCTACATCTACATTAGTCCTCAACCTCTAGATCCTCTACAGGAAGGTCACTACTCATAAGGAGGCCTGGAGCTTTCACTCGGAGCTGGTGACTGCCGCAGGGTCAAGCTCTTCCAACAGTCCAGCACATGTCCATCTCCGGTGCCTTCCGTGCCAAATCAGTCCTCAACCTCTAGATCCTCTACAGTGAAGGTCACAAGGAGGCCTGGAGCTTTCACTCAAAAGCTTGTGACTGCCATAGGGTCAAGCTCACTAGGGATGGTAGTTGCTAGCCGGCAGAGTTCCAAAACCGTAGACATCATGTTCAAATTAGAATCAAAACCATGATGAGAATTATGGAACAGACGGAGTACTACTTTGCATGTTACATTTCCGTTTGGGGTACATCTACTACACCACGCCAATTTTTGTACGGAGTACTCTATTTGATAAGCAGTACATATCAGCGTTATATTTATTAAATTTGATCTTGAGTATTAGGGACACAGCGAACCTAATCTTAAACCATTTGGGCTAACACGATATACCTCTTGTTAATTCAGCCTGCATTTAGTTACTGAAAGAGAGTGCTATATCTTTATGTACAGGTCCCATCACAGAAACACTAGCTGATGCAACAAGGTTGCGTCATGTTCCACCTGAACCGCAGATGCTAAGGCCCATCATATCTTGTACAAAATGATCCTGCTGCTGATAAATTTCTACTGGGCTGGTTCCAGACGAGGTGAGGCAGGAATTTCAGGTGACACAGTGAACTGCATCGTCCCATTCGGATGGAGAATGATTGCCACTTCTGTTGGTAATAGCATTGCTTCTTCCTGTTCACCAAACAATGTAGACCGTTAATAACCATATTGAAAACAAGGACAACCAAGAGTTTCCAGATAATGGTGTTGCCTATTAAAAAGAAGAAAAAAAGTGCATAGTATTCCAGTTTCAAACCTATGCAATTCGCGGATACTGAACCATGGTTTTAAAGGCGTTAAGGCGTCTTAGAACGGTTTGGGAGCGCTCTGACGCCTAAGCGGGTGCTCTAGATGCCTAGGCGCCTAAAGCGGTCGATTTTCCAAGGCGGGGGGGGGGGGGGGCTTGACGCCTAAGCGTCGCCTAGGCGACACCTTAGGGACGCCTTTAAAACCATGTACTGAACTACTCGTAAGCTAACCAGCTAGGTAACATTTTGTTTCCTGATATAGCAACATCAAGTATGTTTGGATGGTGGCCGAAACTCACCCTGCCAATTTTTTGGCTATGACATAAAAAAATTGCTCGTTGTTTGGATGGTTGCCAAATTTGTGGTATGCCAATGGTTATTTGCCCACTCTGCTCCATTTTTCTTCCCAATGTGGGCCAACTCATGCGCAACCAAAACGTCAACCAAAGTTCTGGCCAGCCAAATATTTGGTACGGAACCAAACATGCCAGATATCATGTCTGATTAGTAAGGATCAAACTGCACCAGCCCCAACTTCGAAGTAGAGTATATGCGTAGTCAAAGGAACAACAGTAAATACTTGTCCACGTGATTTTATAAATACTAAGAAACCAAAGCTTCATTTATGAACCGTCTATAGAACAAAAGCAATTTGCATCAGCCACCAACCTGTCTTTGTCTTTGACGCTGCATGATACTAATAGCCCAGGCCATGATGTAGCATGGTAGAAGAAATCCAGCCGCCCTCAAAAGGAATAACTGTCAAAGAACAACAATTAAACAAATGTACAGCGAAGGACTAAACACACGACATCAGATGTGAACCAAATGCTAGCCACAAAGATTAGAACTAGTCTAAATTGATAACAACAACTGGCAATAGTAAGTAGTGCATTAAAAATCTAATATATACCGAGAAAATAGCAGATGCATCATCTTCATCATCACTACTAGTGATGGTTAGTGTGTGCCTCAAGAGCAGAAGAGCCATTAGCTGGATAAACAGAGCAAGGACATGTCAACTATCACCCAATATAACATTGTGCCAATGCAACATTAATAAAAGGAAGAACAACGTACTGAACATTACAAAGAAATAAGCAAGAAAAAGATCTTTCTGAGTTGTCTGGTTAACCAGGTAAGGCCAGGTCAAGGGACTCAACTGCATATCACACAAAATAAAGAAAAGAGTGCACCTTTTCAAAGCAAAAATTATCATCTTAAGAAATACTTACAATCAGAAATATTGAGCGGCAAAAGGCAGCAGCGTTATTGTTTGTTGTGGTATATTGATCATACTCATCTTCAAGTAAATGGTGCTGAGCAGCCGCCATGGCCAAGATTCGAGGATCATGTAATTCCAAATGATTGCCAGAGATGGACCAATTGCCACTAGTACAAAAAAAAATATAGAAATGACACATGCGATATCAAAATAACTTTATGCTTTAGGAATAAATTGCAAACTGCTGACAAAAAATATTAATAAGATGACAAAAGATCAGTTCAAGAATGATTATACAAACCTTATCTCTATAGTAGTCTCATCGTGCTGTATCCGGGGTGGGGCGGTGTAACCAGGCTTGTACGACTGACCAACAAAGAATAAAAACTTATAATCTGATTCCCAGCAACAAAGTTGACGGCAAATCCACAAAGGAACCATGAATACTGAATAGTACTACTATGCAAAGACATTTGGAAAAAGAAATCTTTAAAACAATCACGAAATTCTCTAGAAAAATCTTTAACGCCATTTTTTTTAGAATGGGTCATGATGCATATGCAGATATGGATGATCACACTTGTATTAATGGTAGTTTTTCTGTACTAGTTACGAATGCCTGGTGTGCAAATAATAGTTAGAAATAAAATATACGAATTCCCAGCTTGCTAAACTTTTGCTGAAATAAAAAAGTAGGGGGAAAAGGCCAAAGATCTGATTTAGAGCGACAGAGTTAAAATACTACGCTAAGGGATCACATAGGATATAGCACATAATGTATGCTAGATGAACCAAGTTTATATGCAAAGAGAACTCGTACAAAATACGTGTGAACCTAGCATGAGGGCGGGGGCACAGGAATGGCAAAATAGGAAACGTATTATTATCATTGCACCGACAAAAAGAACTAAAGATGCAACAGTTGCTTACGGCATGGCAGATTTCACAGATTATGTCCCCCTTCTCATTACACCATCGCTGCACACACTCCCTGTGAGCATACTGCACAATAAAATGTTGTAAACAACATTTAGCCAACATATGTAACTGAATGTAAAGGCCCTCATAAACACACACTACATCCTTCATATAAATGCTAGCAAGGATATGGGATATATTTAGGTGAGCAGTTATATCATTTGTCCACTGAGAATGACTAAAAGCGCCTTCAGTTAAAGGCTACTCACACAAGATAGCTAGTCATTATGACTTCATCCATAAGCTTGTTGCAAGTAGCTATCCACATGCAAGAAAAAGGATGCCCAACTCTTTAAGCAACAATATGACAACCCAAACATGCACCTATTCAGCCATACCATCATTACTTCACCTAACTACTTTGCCCTGCAACTATCAGGAGACAAAGCAACAAAGAAGATTATATCATAAAACTCAAGAGGCACCCCACCTAACATATAGATGCATCTAAAAGGCACGTCACAATATACCAACGGCATGTTCATATGGCATGAGCTACCAATTAGCTTTCAATCCAACTGCATTGGTATTCATTTCTTGTGCCCTTCGCAAGCGTGCGTTCTGTACACTTGTGAACATTTCACATTGTTTGACAGCCTAAATTCATTATTATTATGTAACAAGATCAATAGAATTTTGAAGAGAAAACAACATTAGCAAGATGGACTGTAAGCAGAAGCCTAGTTCAGAGCAGGAAGCATGCACCTTTAGGCTGCCGTTGCAAGCACAGGGGCTCTCAAGGTTCTTGGCCAGGTCCTCCTCTTGGCAGATGCGGCACTCCACCATCCCAATCAGCGCCTCCACTTCTTCCCCGCAGGACGGCAGCCCCAGTGCCTCACCGGCGCGGGACGCTATGAGCCCCCCGACATCCACCGCAACATGATCCCCCATCCGAGCAAACTTCCCCCCGAAATGTTACGCCCCAAAGCTCCAATTTCTGGAGGAATTCGATACCTGCAACCCTCAGAATCGTCAAAAATAGGCAGTCTTGCCGCAGATCAGACGAATTGCAGGAAGAAGCGAGTGCTAAAACCCTAGAAACTCCGATGGGGACTGAACCAAGGCCAAATCCAGGCGGACGACTCTGTGTCCCCGTAAATCGAGAAAAAATAAAGATACGCGGAGATTACCAGCGAACAGAAAGGAAATGGAGATTACCTCAGCGGGCGAGCAGACGCACGGTGTCTCCACTCTCCAGTCACTGCTCTTCCAAATATCCCCAGGTTTTCTTCGCCAGCAGACGCGCGGTATTTTATCCCTCGCCCCGTGACGGCGCCGGCCGTTCGCCGTTTACTGACTTGTGGTTCCCACCAAGGTGGGCCAGGTTATTTTATCAGTTTGTCGAGTTAGCCCACTTCTTTCCCGCTTCTAGAAGAGATATTTCTAGAAGCTATCCTGGCTTGGCTTCTTCCACCAAATTATACTCCCTCCGATTCATATTAATTGACTTCAATATGGATGTATCTAGAACTAAAATGTGTCTAGATACATCTATATTAGAGTCAATTAATATGAACCGGAGGGAGTAGCAGACAGGTTTCTACACTCATTAGCAACCAGCTGCTAGCCTGCTCTGTATTAACTTTGAATGATAGTCGGCGGACCTTTTTTTACCTGGCGGCTCTAGCGACAGAGGTGACTAGGGTTTTGCCTCCGCCCCCCACCTTGATTCGGTGAGGGAGTTGAGATCGGAAGGGGCTGGTGACTGGTGTCCTTGGGGAATCGGTAGAGGAGCACACGGCAGGCCTGGTGCTTTTGTTTGTGGAGGTCTCCAAGGGAGGTTGAGGTCGTCGGCTTCCTTGGTTGGGACCGGGTGGGACGATGGCGGCTCCATCGGAAAATTCTGGTACCAGGCCAGGAGGATCGAGTAATCAAAAGAAAGAAGGCATTGATGACATGCTTCACTATCTGGGTATAAGAGAGGGTGACTTTGATGATCTACTTTTTGAAGAAGTGGAAGGCATATCGCAAGAGGGCATGAAGTGAATGGCCCTAGCTAGGGTTCATACCACAAACTACTTCAGTGCTTCTACGTTTGAGCAGCATATGCAAGTGGCGTGGAGTCCCGCACGTGAGATAATTTTCCAGCATATTGAAGGTAATCTATTCACTCTACAATGTTTCTGTCCTGGAGATTGGATAAAAGTAGAGAAGGGAGGGCCATGGCTATTTAGACAATATATGGTTTGTATTGAACCTTATGATAGACTTGTTGATCCCTACCTAATCGATCTGAATTACTTTACAACTTGGGTGCAAATCCAGAAGTTGCAAATTGGATACTGTGATCATGCTATAGTTAAAAATTTGATGCAGAAGGAAGTGGGACAGGTTGTTGAAATTCAGACAGATGTTCAGGGGGCTGGAAATTTTATTCGGGCAAAGGTGAAACTACATATTCGTAAGGTGCTGGAAAGATTTATCTCTATGATCGATAGGGAAATAGGGAAGTCTTCTTGCTTAAATATGAGAAGATGCCTAGGTGTAACGGCCCCGGGTAATATCCCTATTAGTTTTGCCAGTTTTTTTTTTCTTTTGTGCATCATCATGGCATCGTGCATGCATCATATCCATGTTTTCAACAAAATAAAATTATTTTGAAAGCCTAGCTACTTTGTTTTCCCCTCTCATATGGTTATAAAACAAAACCCTAAAACAAAAGTTATAAAAAAATTATTATTTTGTTTATTTCTCTCTCATCTCCGTTTGAATTCAAGTGAATTTGAACTTGTTTGAAACTAGTTTTCAAATCAGCAAAAGAAAAAAAAGGATTTAAAAAGGAAACCCCAAAACCCTCCTCTCCTCCTGGACCCTATCTCCATCCCGGCGGCCCACCTCTCCTTCTGGCCCATCTCCTTCTCTCCACCGCAGGCCTAAGCCAGCTCGACACCCACCTTGGCCCATACCCCTTCGGAGAAAAGGTTCCCCTCGCTCGTCGCCTTCTCCAGCTCAGCACGCAGGGCGCGTGAGGCGTGGTCCTCCCCTCCCCATCCACTGTGCACTCACCTACTCCCTCCCCTCTCCCTTTTAAGCGCCTC
>NC_061509.1:197089053-197126073 GCF_022539505.1 Lolium rigidum
GTTAACACAAAGACACCAAACAACTTTCTTCAGCACCTCACATAAAATACATATTGTAAACATTATAAGATTCTACACCGTCTTCCTTGTTGTTCAAAACTCAATACTAGATGTTATCTAGACTCTAGAGAAACCAAATATGCAAACCAAATTAGCAAGCTCTAAGTGTTTCTTCATTAATGGGTGCAAAGTATATGATGCAAGAGCTTAAACATGAGCACAACAATTGCCAAGTATCAAATTATCCAAGACATTTTAGAGTTACTACATGTAGTATTTTCCAATTCCAACCATATAACAATTTAACGAAGAAGAAACTTCGCCATGAATACTATGAGTAGAGCCTAAGGACATACTTGTCCATATGCTACAGCGGAGCGTGTCTCTCTCCCACAAAGTGAATGCTAGGATCCATTTTATTCAAACAAAACAAAAAACAAAAACAAACAGACGCTCCAAGCAAAGTGCATAAGATGTGACGGAATAAAAATATAGTTTCAGGGGAGGAACCTGATAATGTTGTCGATGAAGAAGGGGATGCCTTGGGCATCCCCAAGCTTAGACGCTTGAGTCTTCTTAGAATATGCAGGGGTGAACCACCGGGGCATCCCCAAGCTTAGAGCTTTCACTCTCCTTGATCATATTGTATCATACTCCTCTCTTGATCCTTGAAAACTTCCTCCACACCAAACTCGAAATAACTCATTAGAGGGTTAGTGCACAATAAAAATTCACATGTTCAGAGGTGACACAATCATTCTTAACACTTCTGGACATTGCATAAAGCTACTGGACATTAATGGACCAAAAAAATTCATCCAACATAGCAAAAGAGGCAATGCGAAATAAAAGGCAGAATCTGTCAAAACAGAACAGTCCGTAAAGATGGATTTTATTAGGGCACCAGACTTGCTCAAATGAAAATGCCCAAATTGAATGAAAGTTGCGTACATATCTGAGGATCATGCACGTAAATTGGCTTAATTTTCTGAGCTACCTACAGGGAGGTAGACCCAGATTCGTGACAAAGAAATCTGGAACTGTGCAGTAATCCAAATCTAGTACTTACTTTACTATCAAAGACTTTACTTGGCACAACAAAACTCAAAACTAAGATAAGGAGAGGTTGCTACAGTAGTAAACAACTTCCAAGACTCAAATATAAAACAAAAATACTGTAGTAAAAACATGGGTTGTCTCCCATAAGCGCTTTTCTTTAACGCCTTTCAGCTAGGCGTAGAAAGTGTAACTCAAGTGTTATCGAAGAGTGGTGCATTGACATTACCTTGGGCTTTATCCTTACCTTTCTTGTCCTTACTCTTTGGCTTAGGGAATGTATGGCTACCCCCGGGTGTAGAGGTGAATTTTAGGGTGCCTTCTCTCACGTCTATGACTCGCTCCCAATAATTTCAGCGGGGATCTTCCGAGTGTGATTTGTCCTGTTCTTGCGCATTCAATGACAAGGTAATCAATGGATATTGTTATCCCAAGAATGGTTGTATGCACACCCGCAGCTATCCCTTTAGGAATTATAACAGAGTTATCAATAAGAGTTATTCCTTCTCCCCCTTCAGTGAATTCCCAAAGTTTCAAAGATTTATGAATACCCTTAGGCATTAGGCAAAATTCAGTCATAATATCACAATTAGCATGAAGAGTTTGGTCCCCTATGACAATTTTAATAGTAGGATTCCACAATGAAGGTTCAGAGTTCACTAAAACTTGATCAAGACGGTTACGAATATATCCATAATTTTCATTTAAGCGAGATGCACTTGTCTCAAGAGTGTTTAATATATTATGAATGCTAATAAGGGTTGAATCAAAGTTATTAGATGAATCATGTGATGCAACCAACTTCTTTATGGCATTAAAAGCTTGATCCCCATTACAATGAAGGAAATCTCCTCCCACTAGAGCATCCAAGGCATATCTATAGCGAATCATAAGACCAAAATAAAAATTACTAAGGAGCAAACTTAGAGTCATTGGAGGTTCGGCTTTACGATAAGAAGTAAAAATCCTGGACCAAGCATCTTTAAAACTTTCCTCATCCCCTTGTTTAAAAGTAAAAACTAATTCCTCGGGTGAAGAAGTAACAGGTACAGAGCTAGACATGATAACAAAAGTAAACTAAATGCAAGTAACTAATTTTTTTGTGTTTTTGATATAGAGTGCAAGACAGTAAATAAAGTAAAGCTAGCAACTAATTTTTTTGTGTTTTGATATAATGCAGCAAACAAAGTAGTAAATAAAATAAAGCAAGACAAAAACAAAGTAAAGAGATTGAGAAGTGGAGACTCCCCTTGCAGCGTGTCTTGATCTCCCCGGCAACGGCGCCGAAAAAGAGCTTGATGGCGTGTAACTCACACGTTCGTTGGGAACCCCAAGAGGAAGGTATGATGCGCACAGCAGCAAGTTTTCCCTCGAAAGAAACCAAGGTTTATCGAACCAGGAGGAGCCAAGAAGCACGTTGAAGGTTGATGGCGGCGGGATGTAGTGCGGCGCAACACCGGGGATTCCGGCGCCAACGTGGAACCTGCACAACACAATCCAAAGTACTTTGCCCCAACGAAACAAGTGAGGTTGTCAATCTCACCGGCTTGCTGTAATAAAGGATTAATCGTATTGTGTGGAAGATGATTGTTTGCAGAGAAAACAGTAAAACAAGTATTGCAGCAGATTTGTATTTCAGTATTAAAGAATGGACCGAGGTCCACAGTTCACTAGAGGTGTCTCTCCCATAAGATAAAAGCATGTTGGGTGAACAAATTACAGTCGGGCAATTGACAAATAGAGAGGGCATAACAATGCACATACATGTCATGATAAGTATAGTGAGATTTAATTGGGCATTACGACAAAGTACATAGACCGCCATCCAACCGCATCTATGCCTAAAAGTCCACCTTCAGGGTTATCGTCCGAACCCCTTCCAGTATTAAGTTGCAAAGCAACAGACAATTGCATTAAGTATGGTGCGTAATGTAATCAATAACTACATCCTCGGACATAGCATCAATGTTTTATCCCTAGTGGCAACAGCACAACACAACCTTAGAACTTTCTGTCACTGTCCCAGGTGTCAATGCAGGCATGAACCCACTATCGAGCATAGATACTCCCTCTTGGAGTTACTAGCAAAAACTTGGCCAGAGCCTCTACTAATAACGAAGAGCATGCAAGATCATAAACAACACATATGTAATAACTTGATAATTAACATAACATGGTATTCTCTATCCATCGGATCCCGACAAACACAACATAGAGTATTACAGATAGATGATCTTGATCATGTTAGGCAGCTCACAAGATCCAACAATGAAGAACAATGAGGAGAAGACAACCATCTAGCTACTTCTATGGACCCATAGTCCAGGGGTGAACTACTCACTCATCACTCCGGAGGCGACCATGGCGGTGTAGAGTCCTCCGGGAGATGAATCCCCTCTCCGGCAGGGTGCCGGAGGAGATCTCCCGAATCCCCGAGATGGGATTGGCGGCGGCGGCGTCTCTGGAAGGTTTTCCGTATCGTGGTTCTTCGCATCAGGGGTTTCGCGACGGAGGCTTTAAGTAGGCGGAAGGGCAACGTGGGGGGCCACACGGGGGCCCCACACCACAGGTCGGCGCGGCCAGGGCTTGGGCCGCGCCGCCCTATGGTGGCGGCTCCTCGTGGCCCCACTTCGACTCCTCTTCGGTCTTCCGGAAGCTTCGTGGCAAAATAGGACCCTAGGTCTTGATTTCGTCCAATTCCGAGAATATTTCGTTACTAGGATTTCTGAAACCAAAAACAGCGATAAAACAGCAATCGGCTCTTCGGCATCTTGTTAATAGGTTAGTTCCAGAAAATGCACGAATATGACATAAAGTGTGCATAAAACATGTAGGTATCATCAATAATATGGCATGGATCATAAGAAATTATCGATACGTCGGAGACGTATCATCTACCAAAGTCCACACTTTGTTATCATACATGGATCCCATTTCGGATTTCATGGCTTCTTGCCATTTGTTGGAATCTGGGCTCATCATCGCTTCTTCATACGTCGCAGGGTCTTCATCATTGTTGTCCACAATCATGACATTTAGACAAGGATCATACCAATCAGGAGTGGCACGTTCCCTTGTCGATCTGCGAGGTTCAGTAGCTATCTCATTTGAAGTTTCATGATCATTATCATTAGCTTCCTCTGTTGCCGGTGTAGGCGGCACAGGAACAACTTCCGGTACTGCGCTACTCTGATCAACAAGTGAAGATTCATCAATCTCATCGAGTTCTACTTTTCTTCCAGTCATTTCTTTAGTGAGAAATTCTTTCTCAAGAAAGGTTCCGTTCTTAGCAACAAAGATTTTTCCTTCGGATCTGTGATAGAAAGTGTACCCTATAGTTTCCTTAGGGTATCCTATGAAGACGCATTTCTCCGCTTTGGGTTCTAGCTTGTCCGGTTGTAACTTTTTACATAGGCTTCGCAACCCCAAACTTTAAGGAACGACGACTTAGGTTTCTTATTAAACCATAATTCATACGGTGTCGTTTCAACGGATTTTGATGGTGCTCTATTTAAAGTGAATGCGGCTGTCTCTAATGCATAACTCCAAAATGATAAAGGTAAATCAGTAAGAGACATCATAGAACGAACCATATCTAAGAGTGTTCGATTACGACGTTCGTAGAAATTTAATCTTCTTGTTACGTTGATTTTCTACTTCACTTTGGAATTCCTTAAACTTCTCGAAAGTTTCGGATTTATGTTTCATGAAATATATATACCCATATCTACTCAGATCATCTGTGAAGGTTAGAACATAACGATAACCACCGCGCGATGCTACACTCATTGGTCCGCACACATCGGTATGTATGATTTCCAATAAGTCAGTAGCTCGCTCCATCATACCCGAGAATGGAGTCTTAGTCATTTTTCCCATTAGACATGCTTCACATCTATCAAGTGACTCAAAGTCAAGTGATTCAAGTAATCCATCGGTATGGAGTTTCTTCATGCGTTTCACTCCAATATGACCAAGACGATAGTGCCACATATAAGTAGAATTATCATTCGAGTTTAATTCGCTTAGCATCAATGTTATGTATATGTGTATCACTACTATCGAGATCTAACAGAAATAAGCCATTCTTTTCAGGTGCTCGACCATAAAAGATATTATTCATAAAAATAGAACAACCATTATTCTCAGACTTGAATGAATAACCGTCTTGCATTAAACAAAATCCAGATATAATGTTCATGCTCAACGCGGGTACAGAATAACAATTATTGAGGCTTAAAACTAATCCCGAAGGTAGATGTAGAGGAAGTGTGCCGACAGCGATTACATCGACTTTGGATCCATTTCCAACGAGCATCGTTACTTCATCCTTTAGTAGTCTTCGTTTATTCTTTAGTTCCTGTTTCGAGTTACAAATATGAGCAACCGAACCAATTTCAAATACCCAGGTACTAGTACGAGAACCAGTAAGATAAACATCTATAACATGTATATCAGATATACCTTCTTTCTTCTTCTTGACAAGGCCGCTCTTCAGATCCGCTAAATACTTGGAGCAATTACGCTTCTAGTGTCCCTTTTCCTTGCAGTAATAGCACTCAGCATCAGGCTTAGGGCCAGGCTTAGGTTTCACAGGAGGCGTGGCAGCTTTCTTGCCACTCTTCTTGAATTTTCCCTTAGACTTGCCTTGTTTCTTGAAACTGGTGGTCTTGTTGACCATCAACACTTGGTGCTCTTTCTTGATCTCAATCTCAGCAGATTTCGAAGCATGGCGAAGAGTTCGGGTAACTCTTTGTTCATGTTCCGCATATTGTAGTTCATCACAAAGTTCTTGTAACTAGGTGGCAGTGATTGAAGGACACGATTAATCCCCGGTCCGTTAGGAATCACTATTCCCGGATCACCGAGTTTCTTCGCATGCCCGGTCATGGCGAGCATGTGCTCACTAACGGAGCTGCCTTCTTCCATCATGCAGTCGAAGAAGTGTTTCGATGCTTCATAGCATTCCACGGCCGCATGAGTTTCAAATATAGCTTTCAGCTCATTGACCAACTCATGAGGATCGTGGTGCTCAAAACGTTTTTGAAGATCGGCTTCAGATCGCTGACGTACGTCTCCGACGTATCGATAATTTCTTATGTTCTATGCCATATTATTGATGATACCTACATGTTTTATGCACACTTTATGTCATATTCGTGCATTTTCCGGAACTAACCTATTAACAAGATGTCGAAGTGCCGGTTCTCGTTTTCGCTGTTTTTGGTTTCGAAATCCTAGTAACGAAATATTCTCGGAATCGGACGAAATCAAGACCCGGGTTCCTATTTTCACCGGAAGCATCCGGAACACCCGGGAAGGACCGAGAGGGGGGCACCGGGCCCCCGGACCATAGGCCGGCGCGGCCCGGGCCCCGGCCGTGCCGCCATATGGTGTGGCCACCCCTTCGACCCTCCTGCGCCGCCTCTTCGCCTATATAAAGCCTCCGTTGCGAAACCCCGATGCGAAGAACCACGATACGGAAAACCTTCCGAGCCGCCGCCATCGCGAAGCCAAGATCCGGGGACAGGAGTCTCCGTTCCGGCACCCTGCCGGAGCGGGGAAGTGCCCCGGAAGGCTTCTCCATCGACACCGCTGCCATCTCCACCGCCATCTTCATCACCGCTGCTGCTCCCATGAGGAGGGAGTAGTTCTCCATCGAGGCTCGGGGCTGTACCAGGTAGCTATGTGGTTCATCTCTCTCCTATGTGCTTCAATACAATAATCTCATGAGCTGCCTTACATGATTGAGATTCATATGATGATGCTTGTAATCTAGATGTCATTATGCTAGTCAAGTGAGTTTTACTTATGTGATCTCCGGAGACTCCTTGTCCCACGTGTGTAAAGGTGACGAGTGTGTGCACCGTGTGGGTCTCTTAGGCTATATTTCACAGAATACTTATTCACTCGTTGAATGGCATAGTGAGGTGCTTATTTATATCTCTTTATGATTGCAATGTGTTTGTATCACAATTTATCTATGTGCTACTCTAGCAATGTTATTAAAGTAGTTTTATTCCTCCCGCACGTGTGCAAAGGTGACGAGTGTGTGCACCGTGTTAGTACTTGGTTTATGCTATGATCATGATCTCTTGTAGATTGCGAAGTTAACTATTGCTATGATAATATTGATGTGATCTATTCCTCCTACATATGCATGAAGGTGACAGTGTGCATGCTATGTTAGTACTTGGTTTAGTCTTTTGATCTATCTTACACTAAAGGTTACTAAAATATGAGCATTATTGTGGAGCTTGTTAACTCCGGCATTGAGGGTTCGTGTAATCCTACGCAATGTGTTCATCATCCAACAAGAGTGTAGAGTATGCATTTATCCGTTCGTTATGTGATCAATGTTGAGAGTGTCCACTAGTGAAAGTCTAATCCCTAGGCCTTGTTCCTAAATACTCGCTATCGTCTGCTTGTTTACTCGTTTCTATCGTGTTACTACTCGCTGCGTTACTACTCGCTGCGTTACTATCGCTTGTTTACTTGTCCTGGGCAAAGCACTTTTCCGGTGCCGTTGCTATTACTTATTCATACCACCCGTATTTCACTATCTCTTCGCCGAACTAGTGCACCTATTAGGTGTGTTGGGGACACAAGAGACTTCTTGCTTTGTGGTTGCGGGGTTGCATGAGAGGGATATCTTTGACCTCTTCCTCCACGAGTTCGATAAACCTTGGGTGATCCACTTAAGGGAAACTTGCTGCTGTTCTACAAACCTCTGCTCTTGGAGGCCCAACACTGTCTACAAGAATAGAAGCTCCCGTAGACATCAAGCTACTTTTCTGGCGCCGTTGCCGGGGAGGAAAGGTAAAAGGCACTCATACTCCGTCCCGTGTACGGTACTTTTCCGGCGCCGTTGTGTTTGTGCTCGAAGCTATTTCCTTTAGATCCCGCAATTGCATCTTTTTGTTTCTTGTTTACACTAGTTTGGCATAATGGACAACAATGAGCTTCTTATTCTATTTCCTGATTTAAAACATGGATTGTTTGATGCGAAAATTAAAAAACCTATGGAATCTTATTTGCATGCTTGGTAGTAATATTAGTATGAACGCTTTGAACACCATTGTTGATAATAATATAGAAAGTTCTAAGCTTGGGGAAGCTGGTTTTCATGATATTTTTAGTCACCCAAGCATTGAGGAGAAAATTTTCTTTGATGATACTTTGCCTCCTATTTATGATGATAATGATAGTGGTCTTTGGTGCCACCTACTATGGAGAGTAAATTTTGTTGTGATTATACTATGCCTCCTACACTTGATGAGAATAATAATGATAGCTACTTTGTTGAATTTGCTCCCACTACAACTAATAAAATTGATTATGCCTATGTGGAGAGTAATAATTTTATGCATGAGACTCATGATAAGAATGCTTTATGTGATAGTTATATTGTTGAGTTTGCTCATGTTGCTACTGAAAGTTATTATGAGAGAGGAAAATATGGTTGTAGAAATTTTCATGTTACTAAAATGCCTCTCTATGTGCTGAAATTTTTGAAGCTACACTTGTTTTATCTTCCTATGCTTGTTACTTTGCTCTTCATGAACTTATTTATTTACAAGATTCTTATGCATAGGAAGCATGTTAGACTTAAATGTGTTTTGAATTTGCCTCTTGATGCTCTCTTTTGCTTCACATACTATCTCTTGCGAGTGCATCATTAAAACTGCTGAGCCCATCTTAATGGCTAAAAAGAAAGAACTTCTTTGGAAATAACCCATGTGTTTATTTTGCTACAGTACTTTGTTTTATATTTGTGTCTTGGAAGTTGTTTACTACTGTAGCAACCTCTCCTTATCTTAGTTTTGAGTTTTGTTGTGCCAAGTAAAGTCTTTGATAGTAAAGTAAGTACTAGATTTGGATTACTGCGCAGTTCCAGATTTCTTTGCTGTCACGAATCTGGGTCTACCTCCCTGTAGGAAGTTCAGAAAATTAAGCCAATTTACGAGCATGATCCTCGGATATGTACGCAACTTTCATTCAATTTGAGCATTTTCGTTTGAGCAAGTCTGGTGTCCTAATAAAATCCATCTTTACGGACTGTTCTGTTTTGACAGATTCTGTCTTTTATTTCGCATTGCCTCTTTTGCTATGTTGGATGAATTTCTTTGATCCATTAATGTCCAAGTAGCTTTATGCAATGTCCAGAAGTGTTAAGAATGATTGTGTCACCTCTGAACATGTGAATTTTTATTGTGCACTAACCCTCTAATGAGTTGTTTCGAGTTTGGTGTGGAGGAAGTTTTCAAGGGTCAAGAGAGGAGGATGATATACTATGATCAAGGAGAGTGAAAGCTCTAAGCTTGGGGATGCCCCGGTGGTTCACCCCTGCATATTTCAAGAAGACTCAAGCATATAAGCTTGGGGATGCCCAAGGCATCCCCTTCTTCATCGACAAATTATCAGGTTCCTTCTCTTGAAACTATATTTTTATTCGGCCACATCTTATGTACTTTACTTGGAGCGTCTGTGTGCTTTTATTTTTGTTTTGTTATTTTCATTCTCTGAATAAATGCTTGTGTGGGAGAGAGACACGCTCCGCTGGTTCGTATGAACACATGTGTTCTTAGCTTTTAATTTTCATGGCGAAGTTTCTTCTTCGTTAATTTGTTATATGGTTGGAATTGGAAAATGATACATGTAGTAAATTGCTATAATGTCTTGGATAATTTGATACTTGGCAATTGTTGTGCTCATGTTTAAGCTCTTGCATCATATACTTTGCACCCATTAATGAAGAAATACTTAGAGCTCGTTAATTTGGTTTGCATATTTGGTTTCTCTAGAGTCTAGATAACATCTAGTATTGAGTTTTGAACAACAAGGAAGACGGTATGGAGTCTTATAATGTTTACCATATGTCTTTTATGTGAGTTTTGCTGTACCGTTCATCCTTGTGTTTGTTTCAAATAACCTTGCTAGCCTAAACCTTGTATCGAGAGGGAATACTTCTCATGCATCCAAAATACTTGAGCCAACCACTATGCCATTTGTGTCCACCATACCTACCTACTACATGGTATTTATCCGCCATTCCAAAGTAAATTGCTTGAGTGCTACCTTTAAAATTCCATCATTCACCTTTGCAATATATAGCTCATGGGACAAATAGCTTAAAAACTATTGTGGTATTGAATATGTACTTATGCACTTTATCTCTTATTAAGTTGCTTGTTGTGCGATAACCATGCTTCGGGGACGCCATCAACTATTCTTTGTTGAATATCATGTGAGTTGCTAT
Organism: Lolium rigidum; assembly: GCF_022539505.1. NCBI lineage: Eukaryota > Viridiplantae > Streptophyta > Magnoliopsida > Poales > Poaceae > Lolium > Lolium rigidum. The sequence goes on from NC_061509.1 coordinate 197,099,369, forward strand.
GCATGTCCGTCTTGTCTGAAGTAAGAGAGATCTACCACCTTTATGGTTGGAGCATGCATATTGTTAGAGAAGAGCATTGGGCCGCTAACTAAAGCCATGATTCATGGTGGAAGTTTCAGTTTTGGACATATATCCTCAATCTCATATGAGAATAATAATTGTTGCCACATGCTTATGCATTAAAGAGGAGTCCATTATCTCGTTGTCCATGTTGTCCCGGTATGGATGTCTAAGTTGAGAATAATCAAAAGCGAGAAATCCAAAATGCGAGCTTTCTCCTTAGACCTTTGTACGGGCGACATGGAGGTACCCCATTGTGACACTTGGTCAAAACATGTGCATTGCAAAGATCCGGTAGTCCAAGTTAATTAGGACAAGGTGCGGGCACTATTAGTATACTATGCATGAGACTTGCAACTTGTAAGATATAATGTACATAACTCATATGCTTTATTACTACCGTTGACAAAATTGTTTCATGTTTTCAAAATAAAAGCTCTAGCACAAATATAGCAATCGATGCTTTCCTCTTTGAAGGACCATTCTCTTTACTTTTATGTTGAGTCAGTTCACCTATCTCTCTCCACCTCAAGAAGCAAACACTTGTGTGAACTGTGCATTGATTCCTACATATTTGCATATTGTACTTGTTATATTACTCTATGTTGACTATTATCCATGAGATATACATGTTACAAGTTGAAAGCAACCGCTGAAACTTAATCTTCCTTTGTGTTGCTTCAATACCTTTACTTTGATTTGTTGCTTTATGAGTTAACTCTTATGCAAGACTTATTAATACTTGTCTTGAAGTACTATTCATGAAAAGTCTTTGCTTTATGATTCACTTGTTTACTCATGTCATTACCATTGTTTTGATCGCTGCATTCACTACATATGTTTACAAATAGTATGATCAAGGTTATGATGGCATATCACTTCAGAAATTATCTTTGTTATCGTTTTACCTGCTCGGGACGAGCAGAACAAAGCTTGGGGATGCTTGATACGTCTCCGACGTATCGATAATTTCTTATGTTCTATGCCATATTATTGATGATACCTACATGTTTTATGCACACTTTATGTCATATTCCCGCATTTTCTGGAACTAACCTATTAACAAGATGCCGAAGTGCCGGTTCCGTTTTCTCGCTGTTTTTGGTTTCAGAAATCCTAGTAACGAAATATTCTCGGAATCGGACGAAATCAAGACCCGGGTTCCTATTTTCACCGGAAGCATCCAGAACACCCGGAAGGACCGGAGGGGGGCACTGGGCCCCCGGACCATAGGCCGGCGCGGCCCAGGCCCCGGCCGCGCCGCCATATGGTGTGGCCACCCCTTCGACCCCCCTGCGCCGCCTCTTCGCCTATATAAAGCCTCCGTCGCGAAACCCCTGATGCGAAGAACCACGATACGGAAAACCTTCCAGAGCCGCCGCCATCGCGAAGCCAAGATCTGGGGGACAGGAGTCTCTGTTCCGGCACCCTGCCGGAGCGGGGAAGTGCCCCCGGAAGGCTTCTCCATCGACACCGCTGCCATCTCCACCGCCATCTTCATCATCGCTGCTGCTCCCATGAGGAGGGAGTAGTTCTCCATCGAGGCTCGGGGCTGTACCGGTAGCTATGTGGTTCATCTCTCTCCTATGTGCTTCAATACAATAATCTCATGAGCTGCCTTACATGATTGAGATTCATATGATGATGCTTGTAATCTAGATGTCATTATGCTAGTCAAGTGAGTTTTACTTATGTGATCTCCGGAGACTCCTTGTCCCACGTGTGTAAAGGTGACGGTGTGTGCACCGTGTGGGTCTCTTAGGCTATATTTCACGTGAATACTTATTCACTCGTTGAATGGCATAGTGAGGTGCTTATTTATATCTCTTTATGATTGCAATGTGTTTGTATCACAATTTATCTATGTGCTACTCTAGCAATGTTATTAAAGTAGTTTTATTCCTCCCGCACGTGTGCAAAGGTGACAAGTGTGTGCACCGTGTTAGTACTTGGTTTATGCTATGATCATGATCTCTTGTAGATTGCGAAGTTAACTATTGCTATGATAATATTGATGTGATCTATTCCTCCTACATATGCATGAAGGTGACAAGTGTGCATGCTATGTTAGTACTTGGTTTAGTCTTTTGATCTATCTTACACTAAAGGTTACTAAAATATGAGCATTATTGTGGAGCTTGTTAACTCCGGCATTGAGGGTTCGTGTAATCCTACGCAATGTGTTCATCATCCAACAAGAGTGTAGAGTATGCATTTATCTGTTCGTTATGTGATCAATGTTGAGAGTGTCCACTAGTGAAAGTCTAATCCCTAGGCCTTGTTCCTAAATATCGCTATCGCTGCTTGTTTACTCGTTTTATCGTGTTACTACTCCTGCGTTACTACTGCTGCGTTACTACTGCTTGTTTACTGTCCTGGGCAAAGCACTTTTCTGGTGCCGTTGCTATTACTTATTCATACCACCTGTATTTCACTATCTCTTCGCCGAACTAGTGCACCTATTAGGTGTGTTGGGGACACAAGAGACTTCTTGCTTTGTGGTTGCAGGGTTGCATGAGAGGGATATCTTTGACCTCTTCCTCCCTGAGTTCGATAAACCTTGGGTGATCCACTTAAGGGAAACTTGTCTGCTGTTCTACAAACCTCTGCTCTTGGAGGCCCAACACTGTCTACAAGAATAGAAGCTCCCGTAGACATCAATCGCACAGGATGGCACACCGAACTTGAGAGTACCGAGTTTTCCGAGTCTCGTAAACATTCTTTACTTCATCGGTTTCAGTTTCGCAGGAGGGTCACCTAGCGGTGCATGAAGCACATATTGCAGGCTTCCACCATTGAGGAAAATCCTCACATGACGGAACCAGATCGGTGAAGTTGCTACCGTTGCTCTTAAGCTTTTCTTTCTCTAGGAACTGGTTAAAATTGATTGGGGACGCCATATCTACAACATATATTTGCAATAGTTTAGACTAATGTTTATGACAAATTGAGTTCAAATTTTAATTCAACATAATTAAAAATCTAGGTGAACTCCCACTCAAAACAATATCCCTCGCATTGTCTTAGTGATCACACGAACCAAATCCACCACACCTAAGTCCGATCATCACGAGACAAGGTGTAATTTCAATGGCGAACACTCAAAGTGTTCATCATATCAATCATATGATTCATGCTCTACCTTTCGGTATCACGTGTTCCGAGACCATGTCTGTACATGCTAGGCTCGTCAAGGCCACCTTAGTATCCGCATGTGCAAAACTGGCTTGCACCCGTTGTATGCACTTGTTGATTCTATCACACCCGATCATCACGAGATGCTTCGAAACGACAAGTCTTGGCAACGGTGCTACTAAGGATGAACACTTTATTATCTTGATATTTTAGTGAGGGATCATCTTATAATGCTACCGTCGCGATCTAAGCAAAATAAGATGCATAAAAGGATTAACATCACATGCAGTTCATATGTGATATGATATGGCCCTTTTGTCTTTGCGCCTTTGATCTTCATCTCCAAAGCACGGACATGATCTCCATCATCTTCGGGCATGATCTCCATCATCGTCGGCGTAGCGTCAAGGTCAATGGCGCCGTCTTCATGGTTGTTCACCTCATGTAGCAACTATTACAACTACTTTGAAATACTACTCAACATGAAATTTAAAGACAACCATAAGGCTCCTGCCGGTTGCCACAATACAATAATGATCATCTCATACATATTCATCATCACATTATGGCCATATCACATCACCAAACCCTGCAAAAACAAGTTAGACGTCTCTAATTTGGTTTGCATATTTTACGTGGTTTAGGGTTTTCGAGTAATATCTAATCTACCTACGAACATGAACCACAACGGTGATACTAGTGTTGTCAATAGAAGAGTAAATTGAATCTTCACTATAGTAGGAGAGACAGACACCCGCAAAGCCACTTATGCAATACAAGTTGCATGTCGAGCGTGGAGCAAATCTCATGAACGCGGTCATGTAAAGTTAGCCCGAGCCGCTTCATCTCACTATGCCACAAAGATGCAAAGTACTCAAACTAAAGACAACATAAGCATCAACGCCCACAAAAACATTGTGTTCTACTCGTGCAACCATCTATGCATAGACACGGCTCTGATACCACTGTAGGGATACGTTGCATAGAAAACAAAAAATTTCCTACCGCGAGAACGCAATCCAAGCCAAGATGCAATCTAGAAGACGGGAGCAAAGAGGAGATGATCGAGACTCACCCTTGAAGATTTCCAAAGCCTACAAGATGAGGCTCTTGTTGCTGCGGTAGACGATCACTTGCCGCTTGCAAAAGCGCGTAGAAGATCTTGATCACGGCGCCACGATCGGGCAGCACCTCCGTACTCGGTCACACGTTCGGTGTTGATGAAGACGACGTCCTTCTCCCCGTTCCAGCGGGCAGTGGAAGTAGTAGCTCCTCCTTGAATCCGGCAGCACGACGGCGTGGTGGCGGTGGAGATGGAGAACTCCGGCGGAGCTTAGCTAAGCGTGCGGGAGAGGTGGAGGAGAGAGGGGGCGGCTAGGGTTTGGGAGAGGGGTGGCCGGCCACTATGGGGTGCGGCCTCCTTGAGGGCTTGTGGTGGCCGGCCCCCTCCCCTATGCCCCTCATTATATAGGTGGAACCCCAAGTGTTGGACTACAAGTCTTCGAATAAGACCCCAACCCATAACCTTCCATGTTGTAGGGAAACCTACCCAAGGTGGGACTCCCACCTCAAGTGGGATTCCCACCCTTCCATGTGGGGGCGTGGCCGGCCCCTATGGTGGAGTCCACTTGGGACTCCACCCCTCTAGGGTTGGCCGGCCATGGTGGTGGAGTCCCCCCGGGACTCCGCCTTCCAAAGTGATTTCTTCCGGACTTTTCTAGAACCTTCTAGAACCTTCCATAAATGCACCGGATCATTTTCAAACTTATAAAATGACTTCCTATATATGAATCTTATTCTCCGGACCATTCCGGAACTCCTCGTGATGTCCGGGATCTCATCCGAGACTTCGAACAGTTACTTCGAACTCCATTCCATATTCAAGTTCTACTATTACAACATCAAACCTTAAGTGTGTCACCCTACGGTTTGCGAACTATGTGGACATGGGTGAGAACTCTCTCCGACCAATAACCAATAGCGGGATCTGGAGATCCATAATGGCTCCCACATATTCAACGATGACTTAGTGATCGAATGAACCATTCACATACGATACCAATTCCCTTTGTCACGCGATATTTTACTTGTCCAAGGTTTGATCATCGGTATCACTCTATACCTTGTTCAACCTCGTCTCCGACAAGTACTCTTTACTCGTACCGTGGTATGTGGTCTCTTATGAACTTATTCATATGCTTGCAAGACATTAGACGACATTCCACCGAGAGGGCCCAGAGTATATCTATCCTTCATCGGGATGGACAAATCCCACTGTTGACCCATATGCCTCAACTCATACTTTCCGGATACTTAATCCCACCTTTATAACCACCCATTTACGCAGTGGCGTTTGATGTAATCAAAGTACCTTTCCAATATAAGTGATTTACATGATCTCATGGTCATAAGGACTAGGTAACTATGTATCGAAAGTTTATAGCAAATAACTTAATGACGTGATCTTATGTTACGCTTAATTGGGTGTGTCCATTACATCATTCATATAATGATATAACCTTGTTATTAATAACATCCAATGTTCATGATTATGAAACTAATCATCTATTAATCAACAAGCTAGTTAAGAGGCATACTAGGGACTCTTTGTTGTTTACATATCACACATGTATCAATGTTTCGGTTAATACAATTATAGCATGGTATATAAACATTTATCATAAACATAAAGATATATAATAACCACTTTTATTATTGCCTCTTGGGCATATCTCCAACAGTTTGTAGACAGAAAGTTTGGTGGTGTCGAGGTTTCGACCTCGCGGGGCTCTTGTGAAACAGATCGTCCAGGGGTTGTGGATAGGGTTTTTTGGGAGAAATCCTTGTCAGCTCACCCGACACCAGCGCGGTGCCGCCTGCGGGTGGCACCATTCCTTCCTGGAGGGCATCGTGGCTACCCTTCGCCCACTTCACTCAGTGTACCGAGGGAAAATCGTAGGACCATCTGGTCCGGGCAGCAGTGTTGTCGCTTATTGAAGGTGTTGCTTGGTACTTGACGATCCGGTGCTAGGAGCGTGGTGGTACTTCTCTGAAGGGTGCATCGGCTGCGGGTCTCTTTAGTTTAGTATCATCTTCAGTCTCCATTTTGTTTCTTCTTTTTCTTGGTTGGGCGTGTGTTTGCTGCTGCCCCATCATTTTGTTTCGTTTTGAGACTGATCTGGTGGTTGTATCCTATGGTAGCTATATTAATATAGTAGGGAGAAAACCGGTTTCGAGGAGAATAGTTGGCGAGATTGTTATATCACCAACCACTACATCATATTTCTTCCTGCAACATATACGAACAAATTAGAGAAACATTTGACTTATGGGTATACCCCTAGTTGCTTAGCATCCTTTCATATATGGTGTAGATTGTAACACTAATTTTCGAAGAGGCAAACACTGATAGACAAGCTAAAAACAAGTTCAATTGCAACACATATTTTTTCGGTTCACGATAATTCAATGTGTCTTGTATTGCATATAAAGTAGTGAAGAGAAAGAAGATCGGCAATGATCAATAGAGGCATCTTGCTGTAGTTGCTGACAATCTACAAGAAAATTGGTCTCAGTGAAAAAAAATACTTCCAATCATGAATCTATATCATGGTCTTGGATGTGGAACTGGCACATGAGAGAGATCTGAGAAGATCTCAAAGAAACAGGAGAAGAAGAGAGGGTGATCCCGAGTGGCTAATATGTCTACACTGAAAGTGTTAATGCTGGACTAGTTGTAGGCATGTCCGGAGACTTCAGAGACTAACTTCAGATATGCATCAACTGCTTGAGAAAGAGTGTGATGGTGCATCTTACTACTGACGAGCACCATTGCTCACATGTGTTACTTGACTTTGCGTGTCACTTTTGCAAACTCAATCTGGCGTCCGGTAAGGTCATCACTAACCGGTATCCGTCACCGACATACTATTATGAACTATGTTTAGGCAAAATTGATTAGTCGGTTGGAGGTTTTGGTTACCCGTTGAACATTTTTACAAGATCAGAGGACTAGTATTTATCGGCGGTAAGGAAAAAAAATTGGCAATTTAACACCTAGTGTTTGAAACAAACTTCGAAATTTACCCACTATTTATTAATTTTCTTACATAACTGTGACCTACACAAAATTGGCAAGTGTGGTTACCAACAATACTGGCCGGTTACTATCAATCTGCTTAGAGCTCGCCAAACCTGCACGTACTCCACTTATCTACCAGAAGAACATCGTGCGACTACTCTTGCTACATGCTTTTGCCTATCACATCGCATATTCGGTCACTCACTCCTTATCATGTCGTGTGATCACCATACTTGTAAGGCATGTACTCTCACGAACGCGCGCTGCTGCTAGTCGGTGCCGCTAGACAAGACAAATGTACAACCATAGTCTCAGCACCATCCGTAAATTCGTTGGTTCGATCAAAGAAGTGCTGCACAAGATAGTCACCGGAGGAAGCTAGCTTACGGCTAATTTGCGTGGCCCGAGGCAGGCCGACGCAGGACCATATCCATAATCATACCTAGACAGAAAACTCGTTGTAGGCACATCCGGAGACTTTAGAGACTAACTCCAGATGTATGCATCAGTTGCCTCTGAAAGAGTGGGACGGTGTATCTTACTACTGACTATCACCATTGCTCACATGTGTTACTGTTGATTTCACGTGCCACTTTTTACTACATCAGCTAGTAGGACTAGTATTTATTGGCGGTAAAGGGATTTTTTTTTGGCAATTTAACACCTAGTGTTTGAAATGAACTACGAAATTTACTCAATATTATTTATGAAATTTCTTACACCACTGTAACCTACACAAAATTGGGCAGTACTGTTACCAACAATAGTGACGGGTTACTAACAATCTGCTTAGCGCTCGCCAAACCTGCAAGTAGTCCACCTATCTACGAGGACATCGCGTGACTACTCTTGCTACATGCATTTTCCTGATTACATCGCATATTAGGTCACTCAAACCCTGATCATGTGACATGTGTGATCACCATACTTGTAAGTCAGGTAGTCCCACGAACATGCATGTACAGTCACAGCCAAAGCAGCACCATCCGTTTGTTCCGATCAAAGAAGCGCCACACAAGATAGTTACCGAATAGGGGAGGAAGCTAGCCTACCGCTAATTTACGCGGCACGAGGCAGATCGGTACAGGACCATATCCATAACCATACCCAGACAGAAGACTCGATATTGTAGGTGGTCACACAGACCAAGGAAAGGAACTACGAGGCCACTTTATATCTTCTCGCCTCCGCGCACGTCTGCATAAGCAGCTAGCACCAGTGCTCTTCTAGGTGACTGTAGATTTCTTACACTGCAACACCTTGTGATGAAAATGGCGAGAGCCCTGCATCCACTGTTTGTCGCCGTTCTTGCCTCGTGCCTTGTGACGGTGCTGGGTCTGTCCGGCGGCGCTGCCGATGCAGGTGCCGGGAGGAAGATGGTTGGCGTCTATGAGCTCAAGAAGGGGGATTTCTCCATCAAGGTCACTAACTGGGGCGCTACTCTCATGTCTGTCGTTCTCCCCGACTCCAGAGGTAATGATATGCTTCTTTCTTACCAGAGTTCTTTGATCTGTTCTTAACTTTATCTACATGAGTTATCCGGACCTTGACAATTTTCGAACCTTCCATTTTCATTGTAGGAAATTTGGCAGATGTAGTCCTCGGCTACGATACAGTTGCTGAATATGTTGTAAGAACATAGATCCCTCTGTTCTTTATTGTCTTTTTAGCTGGCACTAGTATTTAACTATTTATAGAGGTGCTAGGCAAATATTGTGCATGCAGCTTGTACTCTCAATTTTCGTGTCCAATTCAGAATGCATCTGGTCTTTCTTCATCATGTTAAGTTATGTACATAGCATGTATTCCCCCTTCCTTGTCTCTCAGCATCTTAAATCCTAACCTGTTTGCTTAATTCGTCCTCTGCTCCTCATCTGCTAACCATTTCCTTTTTGTCGAATGATGCCAATCACCATTCCTCACTCCGTTCATAAATAGATGTCTTAGATTTGTTAAAACCACGTAGTATTTGATATCTTGAAGTGGTTGAAACCTCAAAATTATAGCACTTCTTTGTTTCCACTCTCAGTCTCAAATCTGGCGTTTTATGTGCAGAACGGCACGGCCTACTTCGGAGGGCTGATCGGCCGCGTTGCCAACAGGATTTCTGGTGCCAGGTTTACGCTGGACGGCAAAGCCTACCGGCTGTTCCCCAACGATGGCAAGAACACCCTCCACGGTACGTACAGTACAAGAGGATTTTCTTTTTTTCTTTTCCCCCTCTTGCAAGAGGCCATGCTAGGAGCTGTGATCGGTCATCTTTTTTCCCGTTGTTGTTCAGGTGGCCACCGAGGATTCAGCAAGGTCGTATGGACGGTGAAGGAGCACGTCGGAGGTGGCAGCTCCCCGTTCATCACTCTGTACTACCATAGCTTCGACGGAGAGCAAGGTAAGGAGTTTTGGAGCAACCATAGGCTCATAGCTACAGCTCTTTGAGTTTCCACTTGCCCTTGCAATTTTCTGGTATGACCAAGCGTTTTTCCTTTTTCTTTTCTATATCTCGAGTGCGTGCGCAAGTAGCTAGATGGGGTGTGCCAGGATACATAAGACTTGTTACCTCCTTTTGCAATGAAGAACTTTGGCACCTGTGTTGCAGCTGCCTGCAGATTCCTATGTTTGATATGTATATCACAATATGGGGGAAATCATTTTGCGTGCGTAGGTATTGGCCCTTTTTCCCCTTCCTTTTCATTGTGGAATAGCAACAACAGTAGTGACTAGTGAGCTGGTCTCATGCGCATCATGCTGGTCAGCTGGCATATACACTTGTAGACGAGCCTAGTGGAACAAGAATGATATGACATGATCCAAGTAAATTTCAGGAGGTAAAATTCCGACTCGTAGAGTGTACTATACCCACTTTCTAGAGAGAGAAATTCCTGAAATTAATAGTATAAAAAAGGGTTATTTGAAGCACAATGCTTGAGACATGGTTTCAGTAGATTGGTGGCCCAGCTCTCTAAAACCTTACCTTTAGAGATGGTTTAGTGAAGATGCAAAAGATGGAGCTCGAGTGCCTCGAGTCCACTTCGAAAGGCTTTGATGTAATTCATGTTGGTATAACAATTAACAACTCTTCGTTGCAGGTTTTTGTTGGGGTGTGACTATTTCCCAATCGACTTGTTCTCAGTCAGATGATGTCATTAAATTTTAGTTACAATAATTTTTTTAAACCACACTCATAAAAAATATACAAAAAAACAGTTATCGCAGGAGATAGGTATTGACAGCGCAAGGCAACATGAAGGATGATTCTTTGCACCTAACCATCACGCCACTGATAGGTCTTTGTTAAACAAAGTATACGTTAGCTATTTTATAGAGATTTCAATTTAAAATTCAAATTAAGCCAAGTTTTATTGGCCGGTATTAGCATTTCCTAAGGGTAACGAAAATTTTGGTTTTCGGCCGGTTTCTGAAATTCTCAGCCAAAAACAACTCATAACTAGCACGATCACGAAGAAAATCTAACGATCTGGATCATTTTTCCTTAATTGCTTCAGTGGCGAAGCTAGAGCATAGTTTTATTGGGTTCAACTCTATTGCTTATGACACAATCTTTCGCTAAAAAGCGTTGGCAGGACTAAGTTAGTGAATGATCTGCAAAAACCATTGGTTCATTTGCGCCCCATCGTTCTATACCAGCTCTAGTCACTGGTTGCATCATCATTTACAACTAAACGAATCTCATTTGCAACTCTACTTAGAATTTATATACACAAATCACAATGCAATCAAACGGTAAACAGTGCAGAAGTTAACCGAGCATAAACTAAGTTCTTAGCTAGCTGAGAACTAGCATATTCCTTTTGTTAGACCTAACAATTAATAACTGGTCCAAACATTTTGTGTAAAATACCATTGGCTAGTGCATAATTAAGGGTGTATTTTACACCCCAGCAGAAATAACACCACTCTCATTACAAGCAACCTTTGTTACATTTACCTGTAGTTTTTTTAGTATTAAAAGCCATATAGATCAATTGAAGCAGAGGGTGTGTTCCCCATTTCGGAAAAAAAATGTAGTTCTCTCACCGTTATTGCGCTATTGTCACTTTTCCTAGTAACATGATTGCCCTATTGTTACTGAATTGATGTATTTATATGCATGGATTTTAACCAAGTAGTAGAGCTGAACTTCAACAGGTTTTCCAGGCGACCTGGACGTGTATGTGACGTACCAGATCTCGGACGCGCACGTGCTGAGCGTGCACATGAACGCGACGGCGCGGGACAAGGCCACCCCGGTGAACTTGGCACACCACGCCTACTGGAACCTCGGCGGCCACGGCAGCGGCAGCATCCTCGGCGAGAAGGTCCGTCTCTTCGCGTCCCGGTACACGCCCGTGGACGCCGCGCTCATCCCGACGGGGCGGCTCGCGCCCGTGGCCCGCACGCCCTACGACTTCCGCAAGCCGGCGACCGTGGGCGCGCGGATCGGCGGGCTCCTGCACCGCGGCGTCACGGGGTACGACACCAACTACGCGGTGGACGGCGGGGAGCGCGGCGGGCTGCGGCGCCAGCTGCGGCGGGTGGCGGTGGTCCGGGACGGCGCGTCCGGCAGGGCGATGGAGCTGTGGGCCGACCAGCCCGGGGTGCAGTTCTACACGGCCAACGGGCTGAGCGGGGTGAGGGGGAAGGGCGGCAAGGTGTACGACCGGCACGACGCGCTGTGCCTGGAGACGCAGGGGTTCCCCGACGCCGTGAACCGCCCCAATTTCCCGTCGCAGATCGTCAGGCCCGGGCAGGTGTACAGCCATGACATGGTGTTCAAGTTCTCCTTCTAGTGCTAGTAGTGGTGCTAGAACTCCACTGATGGCCAGGTTTTGGTGCATGGATCCCAATCGCTTTGTTAGCGTGTACCTTCAGAATTTGATGGTTTGAGTTTGAGCTTGAAGGAGAGGAATAACAGCATGCATGCTGCAGGTTTCAGGGTAGTTCTGCGTAGATTATTTCCCGGCGATTAATTAGGCACCTCGATCACTTTGGGGATCGGAGCAGCGAAATTGGGGAAGCTGCCCTTGCTGATAGGATAACAAGCATATAAAACATTGACTAGCCCTTAAAAGCCCGGGTGATCCAGACAAGAGCAGCTATAGTTGATTCAAGTTTGAGGCTTGCTTCAGTACAACCCCTTCCCCTCTAAACTCAAACTCATCAAGGGCTCATGAGTTTGAGTTTGGGGGGAGAGGGTTATGATAGGGCTGGGTACTAGCAGCAGGAGGTGGATTTCGAATGAGCTAATCCAGAAGGATACAATCACTTATTACTGTGTCCATGGAACAATTTCCACCATACATGCAGCTAGCACAACAGAAGCACCAGCTAAATATCATAGGCCATTGATAAAACCCAGTTAAGCTTGGCCAAAGATAACTTTTGAGAACATGTGACGGACACCTAGATCGCTAGCTCCGGCGGAGACCTTGCGAGGCAGGGCACCTGCCGTGGCCGGTCCTGCGGCGACCTCCAAAGTGGACTGTCCTTCGGCGGCGATGAGAGGGGCGTCCCCGGGGCCACAGCATTCGCGGTCGCCGTTGCAACAGTTGAAGCGGCAGCAAGGGGGCGGCAACACCTGGCCATCGCTGTGGGTGAGCGCCAGCAGGAGGACCAGGAAGAGGGCGCCGATCATCTTGGAAGCCATCGCCGTCCCAGTGGTAGCCTTCACAGGTGGTTTTGTTATAACTTGCTTGTGCTACGGGGCTAAAACCTCTCTGTGATGTGAGCGGCGTTGGTATGTGTGAGGTGTGCTCGCTCTTGGTCCGCTTCCTCTTTATAGGCCTGAGCAGCAGGTCCTCTTGGTCACATTGATGGAAGAAATTGAACCGGAGATCTGAAGCATTAAAGATCCGTAATCCAGCCATGATATAGCATTAAGATTACACCTCAATGAATGAGTACAAATAGTAGATGGTTGATATCCATGAAAGGTGGTCACAAGTTATCATGGATCGTCCGAAGATTTGTATGGCCAATTAATGTACCATTAGAAGTAAAAGAACAAAATATTGACATATCCCATTAACAGAGGGATACCAAATGTAGGAAATAATTAATGATTGCAAATCTTTTGACAGATATTTTGATATCGGACGTTTAAAGCTAAGGAAGCGCTAAGCGTCCCCGGTGTTTGGTGCGGGTACAGAACGTACAGAAACGCCAGGTGCATGTGGCTGGACCCCACCGCCCAAAGGACCGCACAAGTTTATAGAGAAAGGAAAAAAATCCACGTCGTCTCCGCAAGATTGCAACGCCCGTACACTTTCATCAGCAATAGCAACTCCGGCGAGATTGCCGCTGCTCGGAGCAGTGTCGCCGCGCTAGCAGCACCATGACCCTTTCCTCACGCCGCCGCCTTCAGCTGGTAGCAACCTCGCAACACCACAACCTTGTCCATGGCAGCATCTCGCCCACCCGTGGTAGCACCGTCGACACTGACGGCGGCACTCCTGCCCTTACTTGGTAGCACGGCCGCATACCTAGGGTAGAAATGACGCCCTTCGATCATAGCACCGCCGGTCGCCGAAGAAGACGTAGCTGGTCGTCGAGAAGATGTTGTTGCAGCATCGTGGAACGCTCTTAGCACCGCTGGTCAATGATCACGCATCACAACACATCTACAAGCATTCCACGGCGGACTTGAAAAAAAGCTTGAAATCCATGCTAAAATTGTCATGCAAATTTGCATCAAAACAAAAATAAATCTGCTACAAGACTGTAGAAGGATTTGCATCTCTCGGAGATATATTGCGCCATAAGAAGGAAATTTTCGCTACAATTATTATGTAGATTTGCATCAAAGGGGACAAATTTCTGCTACAAAACATTCAATGGATTTCCACCTAAATTGCAGCATATGAAGAAAATCGCCTACAATTTTATGTAAATTTGCATCAAAAGAGGAAAAAATCTGCTACAAAATCTTCAGAGAATTTTGCACCTCAATTGCAGAATACGAAGAACAATTTTGATACAATAGTTTTGGGTACTTGCATCAAAGGGACAAAAAATCTGCCTCAAAACCTTCATCGTGCTCTCCATGGCAACATCAGCGAGGAGGAGCTAGGGACATGCGCTTGAGGGACCAGCGGAGGCGTGCTTGAGGGACCAGCAGTTGCGCCTGGCCGAGGTTGCGACCTCGCTGCTATTCCCCGCCGGTAGCCAGATCTCGGCACGAAGATGAGGCTGCCGGAGAAAGGTCGGTTGGTGGAGGTTGTGGTGTTGGCTGGCCTATTCCTGGATGCGCTGCTCTTTGCTAGCCCGCTCTCGCGCTTGCACAACCCACCGTCGATAGCCCTGGCCAACCTCGTCATGTCGTTCAACGCCGAAGCCACCAACTACACCTACTCGTCCGGGAACTCTTCGTCGCCCGAGAGAAACTACAGCGGCGGCGCACCCTCGGTGGAAGCACAGCTGCAAAAAGGCGCAGCGGAGGAGCTAGGCCCCTGATGACCCACAAGTATAGGGGATCGCAACAGTCTTCGAGGGAAAAAACCCAAATTTGTTGATTCGACACAAGGGGAGCTAAAGAATACTTATAAGCCTTGACAGCGGAGTTGTCAATTCAGCTGCACCTGAAAAAGCACTAGCAATAGGGTGATGTGAAAGGAATGGTAATATGATGTGGCGCCAGAAAATAGTTGGTACTACTTTGATGGCGTGTTGACAGGGAAATGTGATGCAGCAGTAATATAAGTGCAATAGTAACACAACAGTAGCAGTAACACAGAGGAGATGGCACTGGAAAATATCCCAGCGTGCAGTTGATTGAAAAGCAATGATGATGAAATAAAGGATCGGGGTTCCGGACGATCTACATTAGTGGTAACTCTCCAGATAACAAGTGTTGGGTGAACAAATTACAGCTGGGCAATTGACAGAATTGAATTTAGCATTAAGACAAAATATCCAGTCTATTAATATCGTAGGCATGTTTTCCATATATAGTCATATATACGTGCTCGCAATGAGAAACTTGTAACATAGTTTATCCTACCAGCCCGTTTGCAGCGGGGCCTCAAGGGAAACTACTGGTAATTAAGGTACTCCTTTTAATAGAGCACCGGAGCAAAGCATTAACACTTGGTGAAAACATGTGATCCTCATATCAAAGCCACCCCCTCCGGTTATCCCAATTCGAGAACACTTTGGGGCATCGGGTTCCAGACAAAGACATGTGCATACAGTTTGTAGATACAATCTAAGCAACAATTATAGAGCCTAGATCTAAGATCATGCCACTCGTGCACTAGTGACAAGCATTAAACATAACAATATTGCAGCAACAAATACTTCACAAACTTATAAGATATACTGAACATAATGATCAATCCATCGGATCCCAACAAACACAACACCGATTACATCATATGGATCTCAATCATGTAAGGCAGCTCATGACATCATTGTATTGAAGCACATGGGAGAGAGTACCATCTAGCTACAGCCAAGAACCCATAGTCCCCGCGGGAACTACTCACAAACCATCATGGAGTCGAAGTGGAGGCGGTGGAGTCGATGGCGATGGCTCCGGGGGCACTTCCCCGTCCCGGCAGGGTGCCGGAACAGAGACTTATGTCCCCCAAAACTTGGTTTCGGCGATGACGGCGGCTACGAAACTTTTCGTGGATGGAGGGTGATATCTTGCGCAATTTTTAGGTCAGAGGGGTCTTATAGGCGAAGAGGCGACGCGAGGGGGTGCACGGGGTGCCAGTCCATGGGCCAGGCGAGGCCAAGGGTGGGGCCGCGCCTGCCCTATGTATTGCCACGTGGCAGCTCTCCTGCGCGTGTCCTTCTGGCTCCGTCTTCGTCCCGGAAAAATAAGACTCTGGACTTTTGTTTCGTCCAATTCCGAGAAAGTTTCATGTACAACTTTTTTGAAACACAAAAACAGCAGAAAACAGGAACTGGCACTGCGGCACTACGTTAATAGGTTAGTCCCAGAAAATGCTAAAAAGTGCGGAAAAGTGCAAATAAAACATATAAGAATTGTAACAAAACAAGCATGGAGGATCAAAAATTATAGATACGATTGGTACGTATCAACATCCCCAAGCTTAACGCATGCTCGTCCTCGAGTAGGTAAGTGATAACAAACAATTAATTTTTGAGGTGACATGCACCTTCAAAGTTCAAGGATGACTAAATACAAATAATTTAAGAACAAGTAATAACACATTCATGATTCAATCAATAATAATTTTGGGACCATGCATATAAAACTAAGAATGACAACTATGCTCTCTTAATGGTGCATGAACTTAGAAGATGAAGACTCAACATAAAAGTAAAATAAAGACCCTTCACAGAGGGAAGCAGTGATTACTCATGTGCTAGAGCTTTTTATTTTGAAAGAATGGAAACAATTGTGTCAATGGTAGTAATAATTCATATGGGTTATGTATAAAACTTCCTATAAGTTGCAAGCCTCATGCACCGAATACTAATAGTGTCCGCACCTTGTCCTAATTAGCTCTGATTTCCATGGATTATCATCGCATTACATATGTTTCAACCAAGTGTCACAAAGGGGTACCTCTATGCCACCTGTACAAAGGTCTAAGGAGATAAATCGCATTTGATTTCTCGATTTTGATAGATCAACTTAAGGACATCCATAACGGGACAACATAGAAAACAGATAATGGACTCCTCTTTTTAATGCTTTAAGCATTCAACAATAATAATATTCTCATAAGAGATTTTGAGGATTTGAGTGTCCAAGCTGAAACTTCCACCATGATACATGGCTTTGGTTGGTGGCCCAATGTTCTTTTCTAACAATATGCATACTCGAACCATTTCAACTCATGGCAAATCTCCCTTACTTCAGACAAGACGAACATGCATAGCAACTCACATGATATTCAACAAAGGTGTGACAGGTTGATGGCGTCCCCAGATAACATGGTTACCGCTCAACAAGCAACTTATAATAACTAAGATACATAAGTGACATATTCCTTACCACAATAGTTTTTAGGCTACTTTCCCATGAGCTATATATTGCAAAAACAAGGAATAAATTTTTGAAAGGTTTTAAAGGTAGCACACAAGCAATTTACTTTGGAGTGGCGATAACATACCACATATAGGTAGATATGGTGGACACGATTGGCATTTTGGTTTTTGGGAGTTGGATGCACGAGTAGAGCTCATACTCAGTACAAATGAAAGCTAGCAAAAGAAAGGGGGAGACCGACAAAGAGAGCAATAATGGACATAATCATGCATAGCGACAAAATTTATTAATCAAAGCATATGGTGATATTAAAAATCAAAAACTAAATGATCATCAAGTCAACTCAATTGAAACATCAAAGGAGATCTTTCATTTGCATCACTATTAATATGAGACTTCTTACTGGTATCCAACACCAATTAACTTATTTGAAACAACTCTCGCAGATAATATTCAGTAGATATCAGAGAGATAAATTCACTTGCATATAGAAAACCAATAAGCTCTGAACATAATATGAATGAAAAACTAGAGCTTAAACGCAGTACTCGCAAAAATAGAACGCTCGTTGAACATATGAGTGAAAACTAGAGCGTTCATGCAATTAAAGCAGAGTGTGTCTCTCTCCAAAACAAATATGATGGGTTCAACTTTATTGAACAGCAAACAAAACAAAACAAAACACACACACACAAAAATACGCTTCAAGAATAATGCATAATGCATGAAGCAATAAAAATATAGCGCACTGAAAAATGACCTGGTGCTTTTTACTGATGAAGAGGGGGTGCCCCAGGCATCCCCAAGCTTTGACGCTTGAACCTCTTGGATATTTCTTGGGGTGTCCAGGGGACATCCCCAAGCTTGATCTTTTGTCCATTCTTCATCCTATGGCATCATTCTTCTCTCCCTACACTTGAAAACTTCCTTCACCCAAAACTCAACATAATTCATTAGCAATATTAGTGTAATCAAAATAAGCAATCCACTTGGTTCTGCTATGACATATGTAAAGCTTATATTAAAACATTAGTTACTGCATAAACTTCTTCGGAAAGCTCCTTCTTTCAAAAGAACTCAAAAAGAAAAAGATTAAGAGGCAAATGCACTAATGGCAGAAATCTGTCAAAACAGAACAGCAGTTAAAGATCGATTTTGTGGAGACTTCTCCGTCGCTCAGATCGAAAAATGTTGAACCAATAAAAGTTAGATAATAACCTGGGGAATATGCTCGTAAATTTTCAGCTCATGGTGACGTCCTGGTGATTTATGCGAATTTTTTCTCGCGACAGTACAGAAACAGAAACAGAATTGCAAATTCCCCAAATACTACTTTCTTACCATTAGAGGCTACTCTTGGCACAAAAACAAAAATAAAAAATTATAAGGAGAGGACACTACAGTAGCAATGACTTCCAAGACTCAACAAAACAGTAAAATAACAGAAATAAAAACATAATGGGTTGTCTCCCAAAAAGCTCTTTCTTTATAGCCATTAAGATAGGCTCAGTAATTTGAGAAGATGCTCACATATGTAATATGAATTGAAGCAAAAGTGAGCATCAAGAAGCAAATATGAAACAAATTTAAGTCTTACCCACTTCCTGTGCATGGGAATCTTGTACACAAATAAATTCACAAAGAACAAAGTGACAAGCATGTGAAGGTAAAACAAGAGTAACTTTAAAATTTTCAGTATGTAGAGAGGTGTTTTAGTACCATGTAAATTCCTACAACCATATTTTCCTCTCTCATAGTAATTTTCAGTAGCATCATGAATAAACTCAACAATATAACTATCACATAAAGCATGATTTTCATGATCTTCAAACACATAATTTTTATCAAGCTCAAAAATAGTAGGATTAAAACAATCAAACCCACTTTTAGCAATTTTATGACAAGATGATTGATCATTCTCAAGAGGTATGGGACTACTAGTAGCAATCCTATTTTCAGTAGCATTATAATTTATAGCACCAAGTAACATAGGACCATCATCTAGAGCTTTATCATAAACACTCTCCAAGCAAAATTCTTTAGTTCCATGCATTTTGAAATTAGGCACAAATAAAAGATTATCATGAGATTTATCAAAATAGCATGGATTATTATAAATAACAGTAGCATAATTATTCTCACAAGTTTTACTCACAGGGAATATTTCAAGAGAATCCTCATGAACATAACATTCGTCCTCCTTTGGTGAGCATGGAGGGCAATCGAATAATGTAAGAGATAAAGAGTTACTCTCATTAGAAGGTTGGCATGGGTAGCTAATCCATTCTTCCTCCTTTTGTTCATCACTCTCCTCCTCTTTTTCATCTAATGAGCTTTCAGGTTCAGCAACTTCTTCTTCCACGGGTTCCTGAAAATTGTGGATACATTCTTGTGCATAATTGAGTCTCTCTTTATAATCAATGATATAAGAATTATTGCTGAAATTGTCTATACAATAATCAAGGATAGAAGAGACATAATCTTTAAGGTCATGATAAGCAACACAAGTTTCATAATTTTTAGACATGAAGGATTCTATTTCAGAGGCTCCCATAAATAAGACAAATTGTTCTACTTCTTCGAATCCAAGACGAATATAGTTATTCCAATGATAGTTCGAAATTAAAACTTCTTCACTAAAGCCACATTGGAATTTAAGATGTTTAGTATCCTGTTTAGATCGAGCAACAATTTATATCATGGCGTTTAAGCAAAATTTTAGCAATTGTATCCAACTTTTTTAACGTGCCCCCCATGACTTTGCCCTTATATGATTCTCTATACTTCATAAATAATTCTGCAAGTTCCATAGAGTATAAACCAGGTCCTTCCATAACAACAGTTTTTAGTTTTTCGATTTTTCAAATTTTTATGGTTTTCAAATATATAGGAAAAATAAAACAAGACAAAAATAAACTAGACAAAACAAAATGAAATAAAAACAACGAGAGAGGTGGAGTGTACTCCCCAGGTAAACTTATAAGTAGAGCTATGCTCCCCGGCAACGGCGCCAGAAAATAGTCTTGATGACCCACAAGTATAGGGGATAGCAACAGTCTTCGAGGGAAGTAAAACCCAAATTTGTTGATTCGACACAAGGGGAGCCAAAGAATACTTATAAGCCTTGACAACGGATTTGTCAATTCAGCTGCACCTGGAAAAGCACTAGCAACAGGGTGATGTGAAAGCAATGGTAATATGATGCGGCGCCAGAAAATAGTTGATACTACTTTGATGGCGTGTTGACAGGGAAATGTGATGCGGCAGTAATATAAGAGCAATAGTAACACAGCAGTAGCAGTAACACAGAGGAGATGGCACTGGAAAATATCCCAGCGCGCAGTTGATTGAAAAGAAATGATGATGAAATAAAGGACCGGGGTTCCCGACCATCTACACTAGTGCTAACTCTCCAGATAACAAGTGTTGGGTGAACAAATTACAGCTGGGCAATTGACAGAATTGAATTTAGCATTAAGAAAAATATCCAGTCTATTAATATCGTAGGCATGTTTTCCATATATAGTCATATGTGCTCGCAATGAGAAACTTGCATAACATCTTTTGTCCTACCAGCCCGTTTGCAGCGGGACCTCAAGGGAAACTACTGGTAATTAAGGTACTCCTTTTAATAGAGCAACGGAGAATAGCATTAACACTTGGTGAAAACATGTGATCCTCATATCAAAGCCATCCCCTCCGGTTATTCCAATTCGAGATCACTTTGGGGCCTCAGGTTCCGGACAAAGACATGTGCATACAATTTGTAGATATAATCTAAGCAACAATTATAGAGCCTAGATCTAAGATCATGCCACTCGTGCACTAGTGACAAGCATTAAACATAACAATATTGCATCAACAAATACTTCACAAACTTATAAGATATACTGAACATAATGATCAATCCATCGGATCCCAACAAACACAACACCGATTACATCATATGGATCTCAATCATGTAAGGCAGCTCATGAGATCATTGTATTGAAGCACATGGGAGAGAGTACCATCTAGCTACAGCCAAGAACACATAGTCCCTGCGAGAACTACTCACAAACCATCATGGAGTCGAAGTGGAGGCGGTGGAGTCGATGGCGATGGCTCCGGGGGCACTTCCCCGTCCCGGCAGGGTGCCGGAACAGAGACTTTTGTCCCCCGGAACTTGGTTTCGGCGATGACGGCGGCTACGGAACTTTTCATGGATGGAGGGTGATATCTTGTGGAGTTTTTAGGTCAGAGGGGTCTTATAGGCGAAGAGGCGACGCGATGGGGTTCACGGGGTGCTAGTACATGGGCCAGGCGCGGCCAAGGGTGGGGCCGCACCTGCCCTATGTACTGCCACGTGGCAGCTCTCCTGCGCGTGTCCTTCTGGCTCTGTCTTCGTCCCAGAAAAATAAGACTTTGCGCTTTTGTTTCGTCCAATTCCGAGAAACTTTCATGTACAACTTTTCTGAAACACAAAAACAGCAGAAAACAGGAACTGGCACTGCGGCACTGCGTTAATAGGTTAGTCCCAGAAAATGCTAAAAAGTGTGGAAAAGTGCACATAAAACATATAAGAATTGTAACAAAACAAGCATGGAGCATCAAAAATTATAGATACATTTGGGACGTATCAGCCCCAAGAGCGGAGCTGCGGAGATGAAGTAGTTAGGGATTGGGAAAGGGAGAAGGGAGTGACGCTTGCGAGAAAGATAAAGTCGAAAGAGAAAAGGTGATGGTGGGGCCAGCATTAGCGGTGGGGTGTGTGGCTGACGGGTTGAGTGCGTGGCGACCCGGACGATCTATCGTCCGGGATATGCAACGTTTTCCTTAAAGATAAGCTCCACGTGCTATATCCGTTTTAGGCACATGACATATATCACGTGAACTTAGGTAAACATCAATGACGACAAATCTTTTGTCACGAAGAGTTGAAAATAAAATACCACATGCTTCATCTTTACTTTTAGATTACCTAAAAGTCACGCTGGGAATTCGGGTAACTCGAATTTTCCTAGTCGGATTTTTATGGTTTTGGCAATTCAGGTTTCCAGAATCAACGCCCGATATTCCCCGGAAACTGACAAGACCCGAAGAATTAGGTGCGCAAAAAATCGGGTTTGGGTTCGAGCCTCTAGAAGGTTCTACCCACGATGCACAAGCAGAGCTAGAGGGTCGAGAGGTGGCCGGTGGTCAGCGGGAAACGAGGAAGGCGGCTGGCACATGCATTGTCGAAGGTGACGGTTGGCACATCGGATTGTGACGGAGGCGGCCGGCGCAAGGCGTTGTCAAGGAAGGAAGCCAGCATGCCGAGGGAGGCGCCCGGAGCAGGGATGTTGTCGAGGAAGGAAACCCACATGTTGAGGGATGCAGCTGATGGTAACAACTCCGTGTGTACCAACTCGATGGGACTCTAAGTGCAGAGTGTTGTAGAAAGCTTCTTTTACCCACAAGGGTGACTAAAAATATTTATATCAAACTCTCGGGGAATTGGTAAGGGGTTGATTCTTCTTGTCCTCTTCTAGCAACCTGCAAAACAAATTTTTTTCTTGTGTCCCCAACTCCACCGTGTGGTCGCCAAGCACAAGGTTTCTTATTATTAATATGAAATATAAATATAGATAAAGTAAAGTAAAGCAAGTAAATTAGGCAAGCAAGATAAAAGCAATGAAAGGATGTTTTTTTGGGGTTTTGTGTGTGTTGGCAAGTGAAGAAAGTATTTTTGTATTTTCGAAATAATAAATGGAAGAAAATGTAAAGTGTGATAGTTGTGACGGAAAGGTGTTTCTTATGGTTTAAGATGGACCGAGGTTCATGGTTCACTTGTCTACTCTCTTTTTGGGTTGTAGTGGACACAAACAATCCATCAAAGACATAATATTGTGGAACTTCAACATGTGTTTGATAAGCATTCATATGGGCATCACATCCTAACATAGAGATGATGCAACACATCTCTCTTATACTCCTCAAGAAATGTAAAACTCCAAGAAATCTTGAATTAAGAATCAACAGAGTATAGCCTTAGGTAATTTAACATAATGTCTGAATCACAAATATGCTACCTTGACGAAACAAGATTATCAAGCTGTCACAAGATAATTATAGCAAATGAATTCACTTTATCCCTAGTGAGGCAATAAAATAAAGATAAATAATATAGTAGATCTTGAATTTGTAGTAACTATTCAATCAATACCACCATGCTACTCCATCTAATACACACTTCTCCCCACACATGCTCTTGCATACAAGTTGGATCAGAACAAGTGAAAGAGAAAAGTCTTCCCTTGAGGTTTTGTGTGTTTGATCACAACACTAGAATATAATTTTATCGTTTGCATAGTTATTGAAATATTTTTAGGTACACGGTGTTCTCGTTGATCCACTCAAGATTGGAAGACCAAGACCGTAGCTAGGTTTAGTTGGTAGTCTTTTTGGTTATTTGTGTGTGTGTGTCACGAGGCAACAGTTGGAGAGGTTGTGAAAACCAGTTGAAAACATGTGTTTTCTGCATGACCGGTAGTACCGATGTTGGGAGCGGTAGTACCGATGTTGGGAGCGGTAGTACCGCTGCCGCCTTCAACACCTGGTACACGCTAGCTAGAACCGTCGTGACGGTACTACCGCTTTTCCCGCAAAACCGGTACTACCGTTGGTGGTGCCGCTTGCAGTAATGGCCAAGTGGCATGAGCTACTAGAAAAGCTCCGCTACTAGAGCGGTACCGAGACCGACACTACCGCTTGAGTCACTCTTTCGAATGAATCGCGGTAGTACCGGTCCGGTACCATTGCAAGTTCCTCACGTGCGGCACTACCGGAGGCAGTACACCCTGGTACAGCCCTGGAGCTAGTACCCAAACTACCCAAACCAGTACCGTGAGCGGTACCGGGACCGGTAGTACCGGTCAGGCAGCATGTGCTCTAAGTTGGGTAGCAACGGTCACAAGGACTTGGTAGTACCGCTCACCCGAGCGTTAGTACCGGTCATGCGGGATGAGAGGAACGGCTGGATTTTGAACACCCCCTACATAAAGGGGTCTTCTTCCCCAGCTCGCCCAAGCATATGTTCACTCTCTCTCCTCCATTGTTGCTGAGCTCAAATCTTGAGGATCTCCTTCCCTAGACAATCAATCAACCCCATATTTTGAGGAGTGAAGGAGGAGGTCCCGATCTACACTTCCACCAAGAAAGATTTCGTCAATCCCACCCAATCCTTTGTGGATCTTGTAACCCTAGGATTCATTTTGTGGGATCCCTTGAGATGAGCCCGTGTGGAGCCTAGCTTGGTGATGTACTAGCCCTACACGCTGTTGGGATCCTCCGGCTGTTGTGGAGCTCGCCCCAACCTTGTGTGAAGGAATCGCCGCCTCGACCAGCCTTGATAGTGGAGAAGTGAATAATCCTTTGTGGGGTGTTCCGAGGGAAAAGGTGACGCCTTCGTGGCAGTTGGTACCTTTGTGGCCAACACCTCCTCAACGTAGACGTACCTCCTTTGGTGGAGGGAACTACAGTAAACTCATCGTGCATCATTGTAACAACCCAACTTTTTGGTGCATTGGTTTAATCTTTGAAGTGCAAAATTTTGGGCCAACAAAAACTTTTTCTGTTTCTCAAAATTGCATGCATATAGTTCCTCATACTCTTACATTGTAGAATTGTGGTTGTTTGCTTGTGAATGTTGTGTTGTGTGAGGATCCTTAAAACCCTAATCACCCTCTTAATCTTGTGAATCCCTTTTCTTTTAGATAAGAAATTAAATTGCCCATAAGCCCTTGAGCATGTGATCATGCTCACATGAGATCTTCTAAGATCTAGTCTTTCTCCAATTTTCCCTCCACCATATCTAATTCTTCCTTTCTCCATTTTCAAATCTGAAAACTCTCCAAGCAAGAGGACCCTTGACTCATCACCTTATGCACCAAGAATCGACTTGGACCATCTCTATGTGGCTACTCCAAAATTTTCGAAGTTTGGGAATAATTGAGTATGGCCATGCCGGCCATGACCCTTCTCTCTCTCTTGATCATTCCATACACACCTCCCCCACACCATCACCAACCCTAGTGCATGAGATCATGCTCACATATGGTCTTCCTAGATCCTATTTATTGCAAATTCCTCTCCCCCATATCTCTTTATTCTTTTCTCAATTTTGATCTCTGAAAATTCTCCAAGGTAGCACACCCTTGACCCATCATATTTATGCCCTGGTTTGTTTTGGATCACATCTTTGTGGCTTGATCCAAAAACCCAAACTTGGTGAAATGGAGGGAAAGGCCAGGCCGGCCATGAACTCCACCTCTCCCATCTTTCTCTCCCTCTCATTTCCCTCCCTCACCAGCACTCACGCACGACCAGGGGAAGCCACAGCTCCACGTCTGCACCCTCCCTGGACCCACTCGACCTCCCCCTCTCTCCTTTCCTCCCCATGGTCACCACCTCGGGAACCCGCACAAAATCCAGGAGATCTCCCTCCCTCCTCCATCCTTGGCGGCACCTCGGATGTCTTGCACGACCCCGAGCACTCTCTCTTCCTCTCTGACCCCGTGTGCACGCCTCCCTTCGCCCTTCCTCTTCTTACCCGCGTGGCAACCCCCAATGGCCGACGAGCGCGTCTGCCCGACACGGCCCCGTCACCCACTCCACCCCCTCACCCCGGTGCATCTAAGCTTGCCCACTGGACGCGCACGGCTCGACCGAGCCTCGGAGACATGCCCGCGGACCCCGCCCTTGACCCACCGACGCCGCACGGCGACGCCCGCGCTGCTCGGTCACCTCGCCGCGCGGCTGCTGGCAGGCGCCCGACGCGTCCCTTCCTCTCTGCCTCGCAGCACGACGCGCGCGTCCCTCCAAAACCTCACCACCGCCTCTCTGAGCAGCAGCAACACCGCCCAGCTCGACCAACCACTCGCTGCCGCCCGTTTCCTCGTCGGTGCACGGACCTGGTGCACGGTGCACCGGCCATCGCCCTTTAAATATCGCGCCGCACCCTCCCTTCTCTCATTTCCTCGCCACAGCATCCCCAGACCACCACCACATCGTCTCCTTGGGCGGAGAGGAGCCCCTGCTCCTCCCCGCCGTCGAGGCTTCGCCGCGCCGCCGTGACCTTGCGGTGAAGGTTGCGTCACCGCAGAACCCTGCGCCGCTCCCTTCTCTTCCTTCCTCGACGCGCACTCTCCTGCTGCATCTGACCCACCCTTTTTCTCGCCTTAGGTCGCCCAGGGGCCGCCGTTCGCCGTTCGTCGCTGTCGCCGTCGGCTCCGCCCGCAACACCGCCAGGAGCCGCTGCTGCCGGAGAAGACGCTGCTGCCTCGCCGCCCGACGCCTCCCGCCTGCCTCGACCTCGCCAAGCCTGCGCCGAGCCGTCGCCGAGCACCCTAGGTGAGCCTCCGCCGTTCCCAGTAGCTAGGAGCGCCGCCGCACGTCGATCTCGTCGCGAGCTGGACGAACGTCCATGCACCGTCGGATGAAGATCCGACG